>NC_143586.1:68681001-68995045 GCF_048544385.1 Mastigoproctus giganteus | reverse complement strand
GTGCGAGCGATGAATCTGATTTCCGTGAAATCCTCAAAAGGAGGCAAAAGCAAGTGTCATTGGAAAGATTCCTTGTTAAAGTTGCACAAAAAGAAAAAATCAACAGATAGCAGTGATTCCGTTAGAGACAGTGAAAGTCGTCCTACCCAATAATTAATAAATTCGATTGCTTTATGTATATTAAATTTAAATATTAAAAATATAAAAAAGGTATGTATTTTGTATTAATCATTTTTACAGTATATGAATATTTTTGAGTTTTGGAACAAATCATCTGGGTTTCCATTATTTCTTATGGGGAAATTCGCTTTGATATACGAGTGCTTTGGATTACGAGCACGTTTCCGGAACGAATTATGCTCGCAAACCAAGGTACCACTGTATTCAAGTGTCGTATGAGCAGTTTCCAAAAGATTTTGAGATTCACGTGATAGGCACTGGAGGTCAAATTTGGCTTTAAATGCCGCATCACGCACTGGCGCGTGACACAAAAACATAATATAGTATGTAAATAATAAAACAAAAAAACATAGTAACATTAAGAAATACGTTTTATTTCATACCGAACCAGTACAGATTACAAATACTATGTGTAAGAATGTTACTTATGTATAATGTTCGCACAATCTAAGCAATAGCTGGGTGATCCTTCACAAACACTGCAGATATACATTGTATCCTTATGTTTCCTTTCGGAATATCAACGTTTGCATTGCTTCCTCAATATATTTCCACCTTTTCTTTCTTCCCGTGGTTTGAGCACATGTTCCAGTTCAGGTACATCATGCACAGTTTGAGGGAGATCAGATGGCTGTTTCAGTAAAGATCTGATCACTGATAAACGGAAGTCATAAAGTTGCACCTTGTTATGTGAATATTTATTATAGATATGGTGTGCTTTGATCATTATTAGTTGCAAAATATGCATATTTATTTTTGTAGGGCACCTAATGGTTTTCCTTTCGTAAGGATAATATGCAAGCATTTGATCTTGCTTCTCAGTGCCTGACATAAACCTATTATACTCAATTATAGACAATGGTTTTGATTTCAGTTCGTCTCGTTTGTTCTGCATTTTTACCCTATCATTTTGGTATTCTGTAGATATGTAACTGACATCTCTTCTGTCCTTCCACTTAGCAATCATTACACCACGGGCACACCTTGATAAAGTTTCCCCTTTCTTCAGCTTTTTTTCTCGAACCTCTTTCGGAAATGTTTTCCTATTACTTCTGATTGTCCCAGTACAATGGGTTTGTCTGTCAGAGAGACACTTAGCGAGTTCATAGCTATTGTAATAATTGTCCATAAATATGCTATGCCTGACATCTAACATCCCATAAAGTAAGTTCATGCGACTTTTTGTGCATGTTCTTTTCCACCAGAATCATCCAACATACCGGTATATACTTGAAATTTGATAACCATGCCAGTAGGCGTTGTGATCATATATATATATAACTTGATGCCGTACTTATGGCGTTTGTTTTGAATGTACTGTCAAAAAACAAGCCTTCCATGCCTCACGTCCTGGATAATATATTTCCGACATTCGTGCATTGAACAGATTCACCATTTTTCGAATTTTATATAGGCGATCCCGTGGACATACCTCTTTCTTTTCTGGATTTTTTGCAAAATGCAAGGCCCGCAGTAATAATAAGAAACAATTCCTGCTCATGTTATCGGCGAACACATGTAATCGAACAGCTTATCTGTTTTCCACTAATCTTGTATACGGTTCAGTCGAATGGTTCCCATATGTAAAATTAATACTAAAAATACCAGCATTTCATCTCTAGTGGTGTCCTTCCATGCATTTATTTATTCCAGAATGTTCTTTATTTTCTCGGGGAAGAAGTATTTCATGAGCATAAACATTTGTTTGTGTAATTATTTCATCCAAGATATTGTCGGTCAATAAATGACGAAAGTAATCTATAGGATTATCACCTGACACGGGTTGCAGCAAAGACTCGGATTTTGTGAAACGAAACTGTTTCATCGATGTTACGTCATTTTCCCACATGACATTTTCCAACTTACCGGAATCCTGCAGTGGAAGTGTAGCCTCTTCCACAATATCTTCTTCATCTACACTTTCCGAATCTGAAGTGTCCTTTGGAGGGATAAAATCTTCGTCATCGTTGTAACTGACGTCACTGGGATATACGTCAGATAAATCCTCCAACATTTTTGCAATTTCTTCATCTGTAAGGGATTTTTTATATTGCACCTTTCTTCTTTTTGGGTGCGACTGGCCTGCTAAACTGTCATCTGCACAACTCATATTACAAGGCTTTTCCGCACATCACGTAACAAAATGTTCAACGCCACATACTACACCAACTACATACAGTTTACACCCTTTACTTAACGCCAAAACAACTATACACAGCAGAAACACAATGCCAGCTGAAGTTGACAACTTCATACAAAAGTCTAATGAATCCTGTGCCCGTGCGTGATTGGCTACTGGGTAATGATGCCACATCCTGCGCCTGAGCATGATTGGCTCTTCAGTACTGCTGCGACATCACGCGCTGGTGCGTGATCGGCAGTGAATGTGTTAATAACATTAGTCCACGAAAAGCAGCATTCATTGATTACCACTCTGTGTCTTTTCATACTCAACCACCCTTTTATCCGTTGTAGCAACTTACCCTTAATACCGTACTGCTCCAATTTGTACAGTAATCTTCCATGTGAAACAGTGTCAAAAGCTTTCCTGAAATCCAAGTATATGGTATAAAATTATTTTTTGAATCTATTTTTTGTACCTTTGTAATCACATCATAGTATCTAATCAAATTTGTCAGACAAGACTTTTCCTTAACAAACCCATGCTGTGTCTGAATTATTGCTGCAGTCTTGTCTAGATGATCCTGCAATGCACTTTAACCTGTGACTCCATTATTTTACCCGGAACAGAAGTTTAACTAACTGGTCTGTAATTACTCTTGGCACCCTTTGATCCTCTTTTGTGAATTGTGGATACATTTTCACATCTCCAGTGCTTGGGGAGTTCCCCTGAGTCCAAGAATGCTCTCATAATTATGGCTAAGGGTTTGCTTAGTTTGTTTGTCACCTCCTTGAATATAACTGTATTCAAGGAGGTGGCAAAGAAACTAACATCCCAACAACCCCTGCCTTTCTCTTGTTTAACCGCAACAATTTCTCCTCCACTTTGCTTTCAGGTATTACAAAATCATTAAGCAACTTGTTACAGTTTGATAAACAACTGGCATTTTTCTCCCCTCATGTGTGAATGCAGATGCAAAATACTCATTCAGTTTGTCAGCTATTTGAGCAGGGTCATCAACAGTCGAATCATTGATATTAAGTGGACCAATCTGATTCTTCCCCTTCCTTTTAGAATTTATATAAGTAAAGAAGTCCACCACTACTGAAGTCCACTACATACTAGTGTCACCTGAGCACTTCTCAGTTTAATATCTTTTCAGAATTACCAAATTAAAGAGTACAACTGGCAATCACTATTGAGTGGCACTGACATGTTTAATTCCAGTTAATGATTCAAAAGATTTGAGAAGGACAAATTGATGAACTTGCGAAATTTTCTGAATTGGTAAAAGCAATCCTAAGCAGGCCAAGCAAGCAAGATGGTAATTCTAGGCATGTTATCCTCACTCGTGCACAAAATCTGTTTGTTATTCTCTCTTTTGACTTGAATAAATCAGTTTGCTTGTTTATTTTAAATTTTATTCCAACATTGAAAATCAGAACATAGTTCTTTACTCCTACATACCTCACATTCAGGAATTGTGAAGAATGTTATGTGCAAATTTATTTTACCAACAGTTTTTAAGTCTTTCACTGCCGTTTTGGTTACCATAGCCGACTAAACAGAAAAGATGATTCTGGCTTAGAGACCTTTCTACTGCCAAAATTGTGGAGAGATAAAACAGGAGAATATTCTGTTTTTTGCTCAGTATGGAATTATTTTTTAGCTCCATGTGACTACATGGTGCAGAAGTTCCTATTAAAAAAAGTCATGTTCTTATGTGAATGCTGAGATATTAAAATTTTTATTGACTGGCAGTGCATCGTTTTACAAGGAATCATGAAATAGATGTTGTTATCCCATGTCATTCTTGCATTTTAATAATTTCTTATAGCAATTCTGTGTCAGAGAATATTGAATGAGGTGAAAAAAAAAATGCAAACCGAATTCAGATCTTCTCTTTCTTATGCAGTTTTGTAAATTTTAACTAGTTCTGAACAGCAATACTATTTTAGTAAATTAAACTTTGGTTTAACGTTTCTGAAGAAGTGTAGTCTGCTACTTCTTCAGAAATGCCAAGTGTATTTCTTGAAGCTATCATAATCAGCTGATGTCTAAAAGACAATCCAAACAGATATCCACAGGTAGAAAAATGTTAGGTTAACTAATCTTTATATGTATTTTGTCATGAAATTTCATTTCTAGTGCATTGTGGACTACAAAAAATCTTGTGTTATTTCCAAAAAATTCATGATTTAATCCTGCCTGCAAATACCTAATTTCCAGCTTTTGGAAATTCAAATGTTAGCAATGATGCTTTTGCCCTAGTTGCTTATAATTTTCAGATTATTTCAATGTAAGCATTAATTACTAGCAAGTTGGGCTACTGGTACTTTCAAGTTTAAACCATATTCACTTGCGAATATTGAATTTAGCTGAATAAAAATATTTTGGATTATCAGCAGCTGATCAGGTTCATTAGTATTATTATTTCTAATCTTCTTATGCAATATTGTTGATTCCTTTTCTTATAGTACTCATATAACCAAAAAAATCTTCTGCTGTTGTTCTTTATGCTGTTAGTCAAAGACTTTTCATAATCTGCCCTCATGTGCCCTATTCTGCATCTAGCTTTATTACAAAGTCACTTTTGTTTATGATAGGATTCAGTATTTGATATTCTTAGTCATCCCAGTACCTTTCCTTCTCTGCTGTTAAAGTAATCAGTTTTTGTAACATTTATTTTGTTCTTTGCTTTGAACCATGCATATCTGTTAATATAAAAAAAAAAAAAATGTAAAGTGCAGCCATTATCAACCCACTGCAGGATGGAAGCCTCCTCAGCAATTCATGCTGAGGGAAATGGACCATAATCTGCCACGCTGGTCCAGTGCGGGTTGGCAGATAGACCGTATTCAGCAGTCAAGGGCTTGAACCCTGGTCTACTCAAAGAGCGTGTGCTACTGCACTCCCGCCCCTGACCACTCGGCTACGGAGGCATATAAGTTTAGTAATTACCAGAATTTCTTTCTTTAGCAAAGCTACTAGTTAGTTCTATTGAAAATAATTCTGTGATTATTGTAATCCCGTTTGTGAAACAAAATCCTTTCAGATGTTTTTGACAATTTTATCTATGGATAAATCCTACATTTATATTCACTATAAATGTAGGACTACAAATGTTAATAAAAGCTCATGAATCCTTGTTAATAAACTTATCAAAGTTATTGCTTTTTCTTTTTGCATTTCTAATACACACATTTAGCAAGTTAGGATATGTTCTACCACTGTGGATGATCAATTTATAATTCCCATCTATATATATAGCCAACTGTTTTTTTTTTTTTTTTTCTCCCAGCACCTTTTTATGAAATCTGTTAGAACTAGAAATGCATTTCATTTTCTTATATTATTGAATAGCATGCATGTATCCAGTATTAGTCTAAGTTAAATCATTCACTACAGAATAACATTTTAATTATAAATTTGTTTTCTTTTATAATAGCATGGGCCTCTTCTGTTGGAGGAGAATATAGGATTTGCATCCCATCCTCTTGATTTGTGTTCTTGTTGGCTGCACTCCACTTCAGGATGTTTCCTTTTAATGCATGGCATGGTGCTACAGGAGTGAAGAGGTGGAGTTCACGAAACTAAACAGTTATGCGAAAAGTATAAGCAATGTTTTATGTCTTGATTTGTCTGATCTACATAACCATGTAAAATATACTGATGAACAAAAGTTATTAAAATTTGCACCCTTGCTCTTTTTAACTGAAACTGAAATTGTCCATGTTGATCAAGTAACTGATGCAAATTAGCACATGTACTAATCATTCTGATGTGCATATATGGATGGTTTTAAATAATTGTCTGATGTGATATAAGTTGGATTGCACATGGTCACTCAAAACGGTGTCAGCGTGGGTACTGTATGAGTGATCCATTACAGTGGAGAGTAATTGGTAGAATGGGGGATGGAAGCAGATCAATCATAGGTGGTGGTAATAGCAAGGGTTCTGAATGTCCACCTGGAGATAATTCCAGACGTAGTCAATCCCTGTGGCATTGACAAATTACACCTCTGGCAAATGACTAATATCTGACCCTAATTGCCAAATGACATAAGAAGATTCCCCACAAATTTGTTTTCCCATTGTATGTGGGGAAAAGATCTGTATGTTAGAAGTATATATCTCTTGCTCACACTTCAAGTAGACCATTTTAGCTGGTGTTACAAGCATGTCATTTGGATCCAGGAGTAGTGGTTTGATATGATGAATCTAAACTTGTGGGTGAGTTCAGCTTTAGTTTGCACTCTGATATTCGACATATCCTCATTTGTGTGGGGGTTAGGGGAGTAAAAAGGAGGGGGAGGGACTTGAAACCAGTCCATAAATATTAGAGAAAAGGATCACATAGAAGGTGTTCTGGGCAAGCTTAAAATATATGTGTGTGTGTAGAGCCACACATTATGGAGAGAGAGAGGTAGGGGGACTTGTTAGGTATGAGAATGAAATCCTTGAATCCTGTGTCAGATTTTTGGGGACACAGTGGTTCCTCCACCAGTTTCTTTTAATGGATGACATTGTGCTACTTATGGAGTACAGTTATTTAAGGGCAGTTTTTTTCAGAGTGAGGATATTTTACTAATCGAGTGCGATACCACTTTCTGTTATGTATTAGGTTTTTGGGGAGGTTCTCTGTAGCTACTACAGTACATTACAGTACAGTGCATTTGTCACTTGTTTAGAGAGGCCTGAGTTTGAATTCTTTCAGAGACTGGATTATTGCTTAATGGGTTTTTTTTTTTTTCCCCCAATTGAGTCTGTAATTAGATAATCTTGAGTGGTAGAGTAGCCCCCCCTCCACAATTTTTAGTTGCTTATAGTCCTGCAATCAATGCAAATTGGTTTTTGAACATAGCACAGCTCTGATGGATCAGCTCTGGGGAAGACAGTTTGTACTGTTTTCTCTCTCAAACTCAGCATAAGTTATAAACTGTTTTCCTTTAACCAGAACACTCTCAAACTTTCTTATTAATAGCATGACAAATGTTGACAACAGTGTAACAACACTTTTTATGAGTATTGCATAGTAATCAACCTATTTGCACCATTAAGGTGCACCAAAGCTTTGCCAATCAAGATTTGTGCAAATCTCTGCCAAGGTAGAGAGATCTGCACAAAGGAAACATGGCTTGGATTCTTCCTATTGTTACTTCAGGGAAAGATGTTAAATCTCATTTACAGTTGTACTTGGGATTTTGTGGGTATAATACTACTTGCCTTTTCACTTTAACAGTGATTTCACCTTATCATAATGAAATAAAATCCGTCTAAATTTAATAACTTTATTGAGATTAATGTTGCTGAAATAATTCAGTGAAATAAGTAAATATGTTAAAAACCCATGTAAAAATTCTAAGAAAAAGCTTCATGCTATGAGAGCTTAATATGAGCTCTGATAGCATCATTGACATTTTTAAGCACTTGGACTGTTGTATCCACTCCTGTGGTTACAACAGCTCCCCCCCCCCCCCCAACAGCCTACTGATTTAAGACTTTTTTCCCTTAGTTAATACTCACAATAGAGAAATCTACTGTACCATTCCTTACCTAGGTATTGTATCACATTAGAACTAATGACATGGCTATGGCTAATGCAATTTATTTAAAATATGAAACAGATATTTTGTGAAAATAAATGACTGGAAAGATTTGACAAATTCATGATGTCATTTGTTTGAAAGTAGTGCAATACCCATGCAGCTTATTAATATAAGAATTTGCTCTGTTGTAAATTTTAAAACTAGTGCATTCTTTATAGGCTTAATCACACTTCTTTTCATTTCTTATTGGATGGTGCTATGTGAAGAAAATCCATTTGTTGTAGAAGTCTGCTAAACTGCTTTGAAAGGAAAGGAATTGTCAGATTTTAGTCATTGGCTTCCTTTTAATAAAAATTCATTATGTAGGAAGCAGTTTCTCTTCCTTGAATAAGTTATTTATTTCATGTCGAAATGTACAAAAAAGCAAATATAGAAACATTCAAATATTAGATAACATACATAGTCAGTCAGCTAAAAAAAAAAAAAAAAAATTCCTCTATTTCTGCCAGAAATGGGGCCACTTCAGTAGCGTTCTCTGTTGCTTCCAAGAGGTTGAGCAAGTTGAAGGAGCAAGGGGAGGCAGCTGATGAGATGTTTTGTTGTTTGTTCAGCTCCGCAATCACACGGAGTTGAAATTTGGGCTTAGATACCCCATTTCTTCAAATTGTCCTTGGATGTACCCATGCCAGTTCTAAGATGGCTGAGTAACTGCCAAACTTTCCATTTGTACAGCTGTCCACTGGATAATTTCTCTTGTGGGGTCATCCAATCTTGACTTTTGCTTGCTTGAATCTTGCTAAATCTCTCCATTTAGCAATGTGAGTCAAGGATGGTGTGGATATCATCATCATTCTCTTTCTTGGTGATTCGCTTCTACTTCTGACTCTGTCTGTCTGGCAGGAATTTTTTTTTTTTTGATTGGTGCAACATAAGCCTCAGGCTTCCTTGCACCATATGGCTAATAATAATAAACAGTTTATTTGTCATTGCAAGAAATTCTCTTCTTGATTTCAGTTTTTGAAAAGAAGATTGTTGTTTGAACATTGGGTGTAATGGGTTTTCTGTCACTTTTTGTAGTTCGGCACTTGCCTATATCTCCTGTCTCACATCTGGTGGGGCAATTCCAGCAAGGATGTATAGCTTCTTGACTGGAGTAACCTTTAAACAACCAGTTATTCAGTGGTACATTTACTTTCTCTGTATGTGTGGAGTAGCGCCAGGCTGTGCTGGCATATTCGGTAGTTAAGTAGCATAATGCCAAGGTTCTTAAGGTATTAGGCTGTGCACCCCATTTTGAATTTGTCAGCTTTTAACAGTGTTTCCTATATGTCAAGGCTCAGTCTAGTGAGATGTCCAGATATCACAAGTTCCAAGGCAATACTCTGCCACTTAATGTCCAACCTTTTGTTGGCACGGTGGTTTTGCAGATGAAAAGCACAGTCCTAGGTCTTTGTGAGGTTGGGGGTCAGATGATTATTTTGGTAGTAGTTTGAGAGTTGTTACAGCGCTGCAGTCAGTTTAACCTCAGTCTCTTCAAATGTGTTTCCCTGTGCAGCCTGGGCTCAGTCATCTGCATAAATGAAAGATCTAGTTTGTGCAGGTAATGGCAGGTCATTTGATTATTTGTTAAAAAGAATCGGTGACAGGACACTACCATCTCACATCCGGTGGGGCAACATCAGCAAGTGAGCATTGATGTAGGCCATTAGTTTGGGTCCTCCTCCATCTGCTTTGTCTACCCTGGAACTCTACAAAGGAACGGCAGTTTTGCAACAGGGTAGCAATCATTTTAGTGATGTTATTGTCCTTGGTCATTTGTTGAATCTTAGTCAGTAGTAATTTGTGGTTGACTGTCATATGCAGCAGTAAGATTCACAAAGACAACACCCTTAATTTTCTGCAGTTGGAAGCCATCCTCAATATGGTGGGTTAGATTAAGTAGTTGACTAGTGCAAGACTTTCCTGGTCTAAATCCTGCCTGTCTTGGATATGTTTCCGGTCCACGAAGGGTGCGAGACTGTTAAGAAGAATATGTTCAAAGAGTTTATATAAATGACAGAGCAAGACAATATGTCTATAGTTCTTTGGGTTGTTTTCGTCCTTCCCTGGTTTTAGTATAGCTATGACTTTAGATTTCCACCATATCTGGGAATCTGACAATCTTTGAGACAGTTGTTAAATAGATCAACAGCCTGGTTCCGACTCCAAAGTGTTTAATTTATTCATTCCTGACATGATCTAAACCCATAACTTTCCCCATTTTTAACTCACAGATGCCAGATTGTAGTTCCGATAGGGTAAAGGGTCACTAAGTTCATTACTTTCAGGAGAGAGAGAGAGAGAGAGAGAGAGAGAGAGAGAGAGAGAGAGAGAGAGAGGTTCCTGTCATTTCTGCTTCTTTGAATTTTCTTCTTTGTCTTTCCATTCATAAAAAGTTTGTGTGCAATTTGGTTAGCCGTTCACATGTTGCTTCTAGGTCGAAGAGTCATTGTTGAGTTTTGCCATAAGTCTCCATGCAGCGTGACTATCTTTTGACCTGTCCAGGTTCTCCAGGAGATGAATTCATTGATTACTCACCTGCTATGGCCAGGTGAGAAAAGTAATCAATGGATTCATCTCCTGCCTTAGTGGTCTCTGTATCAAAAAGGGTTGGTTTCAAACAGTTGTGTATATTTGCAGAGCAACTCTGAGGTTTCGTCAGCAAGTCTAGGAACATGCACAGTCCTACATCCTCTTGGTATGCGTTCTCTGGAAATCCTTTTGATAGCTACAAGAAAATTGTAGTTATCTGGAGTTGGGTCAATTATAATAATAACATTGTCCAACAGGATGGCAAATTTTCCCGATTTGTTTTTTTTTTAAGTTGAAGAAAAAATCTGGCACATTATGGGGCTGTTCTGTGTGTGATGGATTGGGCCCCAGATGGTTTTAATGCATTATTGTCCAATGGTTTCACTTACAAAGATAAGATCCGGTTTATACCCTCACCTCCATCTCCCACTGTTGAAGGATGCTGGCAGTTTTGCATTGTAGATAAGGGTTAAATTATTTGTTTCTGCCCAGGTTTCAACTGCCCACCCATTATCATTGGTC
Organism: Mastigoproctus giganteus; assembly: GCF_048544385.1. NCBI lineage: Eukaryota > Metazoa > Arthropoda > Arachnida > Uropygi > Thelyphonidae > Mastigoproctus > Mastigoproctus giganteus. The sequence goes on along the minus strand of NC_143586.1, from coordinate 68,984,099 downwards.
TCAGGATAGCCCAGCTAATGCTATGGCTGTTGAAGTCTCTGATGATAAGATCTATTTTCCCATCTCACCGAATGAGTCTTTCTTGGGGGTTAAAGGTGGCATCTTGGAGGTTGTAAATCGAGATAAGCATTTGTAAACTTCATTCATCAGTACTTCCAAATTATTGTTTGCAGAGCTCACCTTTGAGGCAATCAATATTCCTTTCCTTGCAAAGATTGCCCTGCCATATTTCTCTTGGTCTATTGCATATCATTTGCATGCCTTTCACATAAGGGTGTCGATGATTTAAACCACGGTGGGTTTCTTGGACGCAGATTTGGCTACACTTGGAATTAGCACAAAGTTTATGGAGAAGTTCTTCCCACCTAAAGATAGACCTTCAATATTAATGGATACTATTTTAATAGATTCTGAGAGGGACTGCAGTTTCTCATTATTTGAATTCTGAATGTTAGAAAATTGTATACTCTGCTTATCTGGTGGAATGATCCACTGTGAAAGAATTAGTTAGCCAGGAGCACCACGAGGAGGTTTCTTTCATGCTCCCCTTGAATAAGTAAAACTTTATTTTTTTTAACTTCTGACACATTCACTTTTTTTACATCTTCACCTACCAAAGAATTCCAATATAAAAATATTATTGGACATTCAATATTATTCATTACCCTTTTAGCATTTCCTGATTGAATAAACTTCTGTGCACTTTTGTTTCTGTGCAATAGAAGTTGGTGCTAGCCGTGCTTCTTCTGTTTTCGTACAGTTTGAGGTATGGATGATATAATTTTCATATTTAAGAAACTACCTGCTTTGATGATAAAATGACACAGTTGTAATGATATAGTATATTTCTATACCACATTTCATGACTTGTATCAATTGTGATACAAGCTATGAAATTTGGTACTTGATACTTTTGCCCACCAGTCAAGCACATCAAGCATTTTTAATACTTGATATTTCTGCAGATTAAACAGATCATTTCATTTGTTGTTAGGTGTCTATAAGTATGCTTATGGAATATATAATTAGATTTGTGTATTAACTGCCATTTCTTTATACAGTAATTTTGTGTTGCATAGCAACTGTTTTTTCATTGCCTCACAATAAATCAATGTCAGATTCAAATTTTAACATACAGATTGAGTACTTTTATTGAAAAATTCACACAAAAACAAAAAATCATGCATATATCAAGATCAAGTCATCAGCATTATGAATTTGGTTCAAAAAAGATTGACGTAGCCGAGTGGTAAGGAGTGAGAGTGCAGTAGTGCATGCTCTTCGAGTCGACTGGGGTTCAACCTGTGGCTGCTAAATATGATTAATATTTGTATTGATTGATTTGTAAACTCCACTGACCTGGTGGTCGTGTCGGAGTATAAACAATAACGTTTTAAATTGTTAATTATTAGGGATAATTAAAAAAAAAAAATTTCTTACAAAAGTTTTCTTAATTGCATTCTCAGGAAAAATAGGAGAAATCAGATTTGCATTGCATTGAGGTATTCGAAAATGAGTATGTGGAAATTATTAACGTTTTCTATTCCTAAAACATACAGTGAGTGGTTTTAATTCATTAATCCTTTCAGAGAGTAAACGCATTGATCTGTGTTTATAATGTTTGGGTTCCAGAGATTGCAATGTAGATCTGTGTTTGTGAAGTCATTTCAAATAATCTTCCTTTTTACATATGAATTGTTTTGAAATATTTCCAGCATGTGCCACTGTCCGTCTGTCTGTCTTCCAGCCATAGATCTGGATCTCGCTCAGATCCAGAAGTTGATGAAATTTAATTAAGAGATAAATAGAAGTAGAGGATATCTAACGTATAGGTTTGTGCTATAGCATCGTGTTTATATGTAGCTAACTACTAAGTTGTTACAAAATTGGCATCTCATAGCAACTTGTTGTGAAGATATTCACAATATGAGATATGCTTGAATGATGCCAATTTTGTAGCTACTTAGTAGTTGGCTACCACAATGCCATAGCACAAACCTATATGTTAGTTAACTTCTTTGTAACCCGAGGCTATTGCCCTAAACAAATTACATAGAGGATATTTATTACTACCAAAAAAAAAAAAAAAATTTCTTTTCCCCTTTCTTTCTTTTTTTTTTTTTTTTTTTTTTTAGTTTTGTTTAAAAATTCTCGTTTAATTTTTGACAATTCCACTTTAATGACGGCCAATAAACTCAAAAGTAAATTGATATTTAAAAGCATTTATGTATAAAGCTGTCATTTTTTAAAAAACTAAAATTTCATAAAGAAATTTGCTCCATGCTATACACCTTGGAAAACTCACTACAGGGAGCCCACACAAGTTTGGGAAACTCACTTGTGAAAGGTTTAAGAATGATTGTCATTATTTTGTGAAAATTTTGTAGTAAATGGGTGGCAGAACCTTTAGTATTAGGTTTATAAGGTGTTCTATTACTGTCTCATATGAAAATGCACCTTTAATATTTTTATTAGAATGGAATGTAAGAGATGTTGCATGTTTCTGACTTTAGTCAGAGATACACACAGCTTAAAATTTTACAAATTATGGTTTATCCGAATTGTCATCTCAGTAAACCACAATTTGCCAGTAAAAGAGCTGGTCTTTTGAAGACTTTGCTGAAGCAGTTTTGGTGGACTTTCAAAAACATCTGCATGCTAAATAATGCATCATCACACATTTTATTCATACACAGTACATTTTGGCTAAGAATTATTTTGGGATGATAAAGGCCGAAGGTTTAATTTTCAAAATGGCTTAAATAAGAAAGAAATTTAAGACCATATGGTTAGTGATGAGTTATGTTTTCATGGGAACAAATACATAAAACTGCCAGAACATATTGTGCTGGGCAGAGGATGATCATCATATTACTATCAATGCAAATCAACAAACTACCAAAAGTAACATTGTGGTGTAGTATCAGTGGAAAAATTATTCCAGTAGCAGTATTCTTGGAAGGAACAGGAAAAGTTGAACAATATTTCCATTTGTTGTATGATGTGTTGGTTTAATATTTGAATGAAACCTCAGTGGCTGAGGTTTCATTCAAATGGGGGAACTATCTCACTTTAGCAATAAAGTGGTTGGATGGAGTTCTCTCTGGATGGTAGATTGCAGTGAACCTAAGGGGCCATAAATTTAAACAAGGAAAGACAGTTGTAGAATAGATGTGTGGAAAATTTTCATATAGCCAGTGGGTGGTTAATTGCTGGAACAAACTTCCATCTGTTGTGGAAGTTGATGCTTAAATAAATTCAAGGAGGTACTGGACAAATAGAGGGAATGGTTGTGTGAATTTTTTTTTTTTTTTTTGGTATGATGCTACATAAGCTCATACACTTGCTTTCTTGCATCACATGCCACTATTACTATCTCTGGACCTGACATCTCCTAGAAACTTAGCAATGGAGTGAACTTTAATTTGTTCTGTTCTGTGACTACCATAAAGAAAATATCCATATTGCCCATATGAAATTCGTTCCATACTTTGGATTTAATTAAAATGTTTTAATTTAGTTCAGAAATTGCTCATTAATTACTGTATTGTATTATATATTTCAAATTCAGTTAAAGATGTTAAACATTTCTTTTAGTTCTGGTGCACTGTTTCTTTAAATTTAGTTAGATATATTTTTCTGAGGTTATACTTAAGGGATACTCTGTGTATAGGTATTAGTGATTGCATAAGGAAGACTTATTTTTAAAATAACATTTATTATGATTATGGTAAATGGCTAGGTGCTGAAACATGAATTGAATATAAGGGAAAAGTTTAATTTCGTCAGACAGAAAACTGAATTTCCTCCCAGCTCCTTATTTGAATTAAACCTTGTAATAAAGGTGACACTAAAAACAGATGGTATAATACTTCAGACCATTGATATGCAGTGGATGTCATAATTTAAGATTTCAGTTGCATACACAACATGGTTTTGTTTCAAATATACATTCAAGATAAACAAAATTATTTTATTTTCATTTGTGCCCTTGCAATTTCTGAAATATGTGGTTAACAAAAATTGCAAGTTTTATAATGTATTGGCATGGACTTGCTCTGCTGGAACAGAGTTTGGTAGTAGTAGTCAACCATTATTTTATTTTTTCTTTTATTAATTTTTTTATTTATTGAACTGTTTTCAAAAATCAGTTCATTAAACCTGCAACAAATTTACATTATCAAAGCCATTCTTGAATACACCAATGAGCCAAAACATTATGACCACATACCTAATATGATGGCGAGGCATGGATGTTACAAGATTTCTAAATATGCCTTGTGGTATCTGGTATCAACATGTAGCCAGCAGATCCTTTAACTCCCGTAAGATCCATGGTTGAGATGTCGCAGATCAGAGTTGCTGTTCCAACACAAACCACAGATGCTCGATGGGATTGATGTCTGGGGAATACCTGGAAGTCTTCCTCATGTTCTGTGAACCAGTCTCGAACAATCCGGGCAGTGTGGCATGGCGCATTATCCTGCTGAAAGACAGCACCGCCAGAGAGGAAGACCATTGCCATGAAAGAGTGTAACTGGTCAGCAATGATGTTTAGGTAGGTGGTAGACGTCAGAGTGCCCGGCACATGGATGACTGGACCCAGGGTATCCCAGCAGAACATTGCCCAAATCATGACACTGCCGCCACTGACTTGTTTTTGTCCCATGGTGCATCCAGGCGCCATCACTTCCCCAGGTAAACGACGCACGCATAACTGGCCGTCAACATGGTGCAACAGGAAATGTGATTCATTGGACCAGACGATCTTTTCCAATCACTCAAGGTCCAGTTTCGGTGCTCATGTGCCCATTGTAGGTGCTGTGGCTGGTGAACTGTAGTTAGCATGGGCACTCGGAGCGGCCTGCAGCTACGCAGTCCCATTTTCAGCTTGATTCGATGTACTGTGTGTGTTGCGGCACATTACTCCTGTCACCAGCATTCCAATTACTGGTGAGTTGCACCATAGTTGCCCTTCTGGTAACACGTACCATCCAAGAGAGCCGTTGCCTCAAGCATCGATGACTCGTGGTCGTCCAACACCTTGCCAGCAGTTCATGGGTTTCCTCACCTCGGACCTTTCGGTAGGTACTAGCCACAGCTGATCGTGAGCATCCCACCTACTGTGCCATTTCGGATATGCTCTGACCCAGTCATCTGGCCATTGCAATTTGGCCTTTGTCAAACTCGCTTAAGTCTGCTGTCTTCCCCGTCTGAAGAACAAGAATAACACTGATGAATGGAGCTCAGTATCAAGTGTTTTTTATACCATGTTTCGACCAGCACACATGCTGTAGTTCACCTGCAGTTGCTTCGATTTGCATAATGACTCGCTGGTCATGTTTTGGTGTATGTCTATTCAAAATGTTGTTCTTGAATTTTTCAGTTAAAAAGGTAAAATCAAATCTCATTTGAAAAATCTCAGCACTTGCAATAAGCTGGAAAGCTTTCACCTAACTAATTATTAGCATTAACATTAGCATTAGTAGTGGCATATGATACAAGAAAGCAACCTTATACAGCATCAGTTAAAAGAAACCTTTCCATTCACCCAACCATTTGCTCCAAAAGTTTGTCCAGTATTAGCATTAGTAAAGGGCAGAGGCATGCGATGCAAGAAAGCAAGCTTATGCAGCATCAGCCAAATAAAAAAAAAATTAACACCCCCCTCCCCATTTCACCACTCCGTTCGTTCCAAATGCCTATCCAGCTCAGCCTTAAATTTATTTAGGCTATCAACTTCCATGAATTTATTTCCTTGATTTGACTTCCATTAATTTTATTTCCATTATTTCCTTGAATTTATTTAAGTTATCAACTTCCACGACAAATGGAAGTTTGTTCCAGCAATCAACCGCTCCCTGGTTAAATGCAAATTTCTCACATCTGTTCTGCAGCTGCCTTTCCTCAATTTGAATTTATGCTTATAGTGCATAATGTGAGCAAGAGAAAGGCTTTGAGTGATTTGAGCAAGCTCAAATCATTCTTAGCCTTATACACTTCAGTCATATCATGTTGCAGGTGCCTAGTCTCCTGCTGCAATTTGCAGAACTCTCCTTGTAAGAGCAACCCTTTGTTCCCCTCACCAATCTCGTTGCCCTTTTCTGTACTTGTTCCAGCAGCTCTACATCTTTCCAGAAAATGAGGCCTCCAGATATGTAGTACTCAAGGTGTGGCCTGACCTTTGCTTTATACAAAGTAATAATCATCTCCTATCCCTGCTAGCAAAGTTCCCGTATATCATTGACAAGATGCTCTGGCAGCCTGTCTGCACTGCTCTGAAAACTTTATATCTGACTGCACAATTACCCCAGGTCTTTTTCATTCTCCACTATCTTGAGTGTAGTACCGCACAGTTGGTATATTACTCTGGTGTTACTCCTACCCATATGCAGTACTTTGCATTTATCAATGTTAAACTTCAGTTGTTACTTCTCAGCCCATCTGCTGAACTTTTCTCGATGTTGCAGCACCTTACTGTCATTACTGTTATTAACAGACTTGCCAACCTTTGTATCATCTGCAAACTTGGACATTAAGCCTGATATACTTTCATCAATATCATTGATAAATATGGAAAACAACAATGGCCCAACCGAACCCTGGTGGACTCCACTTATGACAGTGGAGTCTCCCTACGAAGAGCAGTGTCCATTGATTGCCACTCTCTATCTTCTCCCATTCAACCATCACTTTATCCATAGCAGCAGCTTACCCTTAATGCTATACTCCTCCAATTTGTACAGCAGTTTTTTATGTGCAACTATTGAAAGCTTTCCGGAAATCCAAAAATATGATATCAAAATTATTTTTTCCATCCAGTTCCTTTGTCACCATATCGTAGTATCTGATCAAGTTGGTCAGACAAGATTTCCCCTTAACAAACCCATACTCTGTTTGTTATAATTTAATTTTTTTTAATTAAAATTAAAATTAAAAAACCCATACATGTATCTGAATTATAATTTCAGTCTTGTGTAGATAATCCTGCATTGCTACTTCTTTTTTTTTTTTTTTTTTTTGGAAAAAAATTGAATATGGTGATATAAATAAAAAAGTATGTCAGCAGAATTGGGAATTTACAGATTAAATAAATTAGCACTGAATGTGCAACTGGAATGAAATGTGGAACCTTATTTTTTCACTTTTATATTGCATTATGTATAATCAACAGGTGTTAAATTTCATGTACTTTATTAACAGAGGGTGTTTTGTTTATTAACAGTAAGTTGGCCAAGAATTTTGTGTGAGAGTTTTTGGGGTATTTCACCTTTATTAAATAGAAGTTCATGCTGGACAGCAATCTGTTGCTTTCTATCAAGTCATTCCTTTGATAAGATTGTAAAGAAGTTGAGGCAGCTGGCAGGATAGAATATCATTATGGACAATTGGTTTTGTAGTGTGCTTCTTTATAAGGAACTGTAAACATATATGCGAGGTTGGGAAAGATTGAGTGGACTGGGATTCAATCCTGTGACTGCCAAATATGATTAACGTTTATATTGATGAGTTATTGTAAACTGCACTGACCTGGTGGACATGGCGCCTCCGTAGCCAGGTGGGCTGGGGCAGCAGTGCGTAGCACACGCTTCGTGATTAGACCAGGGTTCGAGCCCGTGAGCCACCAAATATGGAGGATGCAGAAAGGTCAGGGAATGACCACCGCATATCCCCGGAGCAATATGGCCTCAGTTGCTAATGCTCCTAAAAACCAAATAACAACAACATCATCTGGTGGTCATGCCGGAGTATAAACAAGAACATTCTCATATCGCATCATGTTACTTAGCTTTTGTTTGCCACCACAGGTTTCAGGATTGTGTCACACATCAGTTGGGAGTGGTCTGAACCTCCAGAGATGGTACTTGGCAGTTCTTCAGACTTTGAATTTAGCCAGAATTTCCATTGTTACCACAGCAAAATTTACAACTCTTCTATTTCACATATTAAGTGTAGGTTCAGTATTACATCATTTAATGTTTTTTATTTTGGAGTGTCTTTCATGGAATTAATATTTTTTATATGACCTGCTGTTAACTTTAGACACCTCCTTTCATTTCTAATGGGCAGACGTTAGCATACAGGCCTTCCTTACACGTAGTGTGTGCAAGCAAGATTTTACTGTACAGAGTTTATCTTTTTTTGTAGATGTTCTCCTTTATACACACATATGACAAATTTTTCAATCTGTTATTGGACATTTGTTGAAAAGCCCAATGCCTAATTTTGTTTTTGAAAAATAAATCATACTTCACTTATTCTGTTTTAAACTTTAAAAATGTTAATTACAAAATATTTTATTGGTTGTACCTGTTTCATTTATTGATCAGAAAGCTAATGGTTATTTCACTTTTTCTCTCAGATACCAAATGTTTTCTGGCTTTCTGCTTCTTTGTGATGGATCCATTACTATGGGAAGCAGGTGACATTGTTTAGTTTTGTTCTTTTGCTATGTTCATTTTCAATAAAATTTCCAATATTAAGATCGCTTTTATTTATCTAGTGCTATTTTTAGAATCATTTGCCTAAATGATTCTTTCAGCTTTTAATCATTCGACAGATACCATTATAAATTATCTTATCTAACTTGATTCCATAAAGCAGTTGTGACCTGGTCTATCTAGTAATTGCAGTTCCTGCATTATAATTTGGTACATTTCATCTAAATTCAGTTCATTTTATTGAAATGTGCTAAATGACAATAAATAAATTTAGTATATTGACTTGATGTTATCTAATTTCAGTATGTGGTACTAAAAGAAACTTTTAAAGTCAAATTCTGTATTTTGATGCTTCTCATATACTTGTAAATAATATGCTTGTGTCTCCCTTTCCCCTCATTTTGAATTGTATCTTATACAAAATGCATATTGTTTTCACACATGTTAATTATTGACAATAGCCAGAAAATTGTCTTATGATGATTTGTTCAATCTAATTGTAATCTGATATCATAATCTTATATTTCTGTACAATTTTTTTTTCGCTGTTTTTCTTATTTGATATTTGTTTTCTCTCATATATGTATTTGAATTTATTGCCCTTAATATTATGTATTTAGTGGATTTTATAATTGTGTAAAAAAATGTTTCCCTTACTTGGTATTTTTCTTTCTTGTGTTTGTAATTATATCATATGTTAAATAAATAAATTCCTTTCTCTGTCTCTTTGTCACGTTCAAAAATATTCCTCTGAATAACATGTTTTGCATAGTTCTGTGATGTTTTCAATTTGGCTCATCCAGTCTTACTTTAACTTGTCTTTATTTCCTGTTTCACTGTATTTGATATTTAGCATTATAAAAAACATGGGTGCAGTCTCATTTAAAAGTTTTTTTCCAATTCATAAAAAAAAAATAATGAAAAACATTTATCTCCTAATATAAGTACTAAAGGGGCATTTAATTTCTTCAATGTTGGTAAATGTTTATTTATTATGAGTATGAAACTCAATTATCCAAAAGAGCTTTAAAAGAGAGAGTGAGGGGCAGGGAAGCAGTTTATTGGCACAGCCCTGCTAAATAGAACAACAAACAGCAAAGAGTTCTTTACGTATGTAAACTCTAGAAGGAAGGGATTGAATCAGATTAGTCCACTCAATATCGATGGTTCAAATGTTGATAATCCTGCTCAGGTGGCTAACAAACTAAATGAGTATTTTGCATCTATTCACACATGAGGAGTTATTCAGTGAGGGGAATGCCAGAGGTGAACTAAACTCTGGCAGTGAGCTAGATGATTTTGTAATAACTGAGAGGAAAGTGGAGAAGAAATTGTTGAAGATAAACATAAGAAAGGCATCTGGGGTGGATAGGATCTCTCCAGTTATATTAAAGGTGGCAACACAGGAAGTAAGCAAACCCTTAGCCATAATCATTAGAGCTTTCTTGGACTCAGGAGAGATAACCATGGACTGGAGATGTGCAAATGTGACCCCAATTCACAAAGGAGGATCAAAGGGCGACACAAGTAATTATAGACCTGTTAGTTTAACTTCTGTTCCAGGAAATTAATGGAAGCACTGGTTAAAGAAGCACTGCAGGATCATCTTGACAAGACTTCAGTTATAGCTCGAACACAGCATGGTTTTGTTAAGGGGACATGTTGTCTGACCAATTTGATTTGGATACTATGATGTGGTCACAAAGCAACTGGATGCAGGGAATAACTTGGATATCATATATTTGGATTTTAGAAAGGCTTTTTGATACTGTTGCACATGGAAGACTCCTGCACAAATTGGAGCAGTGTGGCATTGCTGCTATAGATAAAAGGATGGTTCAGTGGGAGAAGACAGAGTGGTAATCAATGGACACTGCTCTTCGTGGACTAATGTTATTAGTGGAGTCCCTCAGGGTTCAGTGTTGGGTCCATTGTTGTTTTCTGTATTTATAAATGATATGATGATGGTATATCAGGCTTAATCTCCAAGTTTGCAGACGATATGAAGGTTGGCAGGGTTGTTAATGACACTAATGACAGTATGCTGCTGCTGCAACAGGATCTAGAAAAGTTGAGCAGATGGGCTGAGAGATGGGAAATGGAGTTTAACATTGACAAATGTAAAGTACTATATATGGGAAGCAATAACTCCTGAGTAACGTATCAACTTTGTGGTACTACACTGATAGTGGTAGAGAATGAAAAGGAACTGGGGGTAATTGTGGAGGCAGATATGAAGTTTTCTGAGCAGTGCAGACGGTCTTCAAGAGTAGCTCATGGTGTCTTGTCAATGATATACAGGAATTTTTCTAGCAGGGAAGAAAAATATCATATGCTATTTTTCAGGCATATGATATTTTTCTATCATATCCCAAAGGAGGTGATTATCCCATTGTATAAGGCAATGGTCAGGCCACACCTTGAGTACTGTATACAGGTCTGGAGGCCTCATTTTAAGAAGGATGTAGAGCTGTTGGAAACAAGTACAGAGAAGGGCAACAAGATTAGTGAATGGAACGAAGGGTTGCTCTTACGAAGAAAGATTTAAGTTTTGCAGATTACAGTGTTTGGAGACTAGGCACCTGCGACGTGATCTGATTGTGGTTGTATAAAGCCTTGAATGGTTTGAGCATGCTCAATGCTGATGGGAGTCTTCCTCTTACTCAGAATAATCACCTGAGAGGGTGTAAATTGAAATTGAGGAAAGACAGCTGTAGGATAGATGTGCAGAAATTTGCCTTTAGCCAGCGGGTAGTTGTTTGGTGGAACAGACTTCCATCTTTTATTGTGGAAGTTGATAGTCTAAATAAATTTAAGGCTGAGCTGGATAGTATTTGGAACGAATGGAGGGGTGAAATCAGAGTGGGTTTTTTTTTTGGCTGATGCTGCGTAAGCTTGCTTTCTTGCATGCTGTGCTAATGTTAATGGTATTGGGATATTTATTTAAAAAATTATCTTTACCCTGCCCACCCAAATAAAACTCTCTCAAAGTAGTGTAGCAGTTGTGTTGAGAATCATATCCCAAACAGGTTTTTGCATTTATAAAACAAACAAGGAAATAAAACTAATGAACACTGTATGCATTGGTAACTGCTGGTTGATCATAAGAGTCAGCCTTCAAGTACCTGTGTTTTCTTTATTGAAAGAAAGGAAGTAACAATAACAAGTAAAGGGGACACACTTGAATGGCCAGTTTATTAATTACACTGAACTAATAATAAATAGCACCTCGTTTAGCTTTCAGGACAACTTCGGATACTAGAAAATGAATTCATGAAGTGCCAAAAGCATTCTACAGTGATATTGGCCCATGCATACTCATTTCCTTCCTGCAATTTCCCTAGATTGGATGGCTGAAATTCCTGCCGCCAAGACCTCATACCAGTTCATCTCATAATGTCCATTTGGATTCAGATATAGCGACAGCCAACTAATGATGCATAGTAGTCATCCTCATTCTCTTAAAACTATACCAAATGACCCATGCCTTGTAATGCAACAAATTATTCTTCTGGAAACAATTATTACCAGATAGATAAACTGTGAGCATGAAGAGATGCACCTGCCAACAGAGATGTTCAAGTAGGTTGTATCTTCAGACTTAGGTATCACTGGTATTAGGTATCATAATGTGTCATAAAAACATGCCGCACACCATCACACATTTAAGTGTGATGGTGTGGGGATTGTTTCACAGCAGCAGCACAAATCAGTGGATGGAACCACTGTTACATGCATTTTAATGGAACCCATTGAGATAGGTCTTATGTTGCTCTACTCAATTTGTGACAAGGTCTGATCAGAATATAAACCATTGCAGTTTGCAGAGTTTTGACCCCCCCCCCCCCCCCAATGACCATAATTCCATTTCTTTGGTATAGGTAGTTTTATAGATAAAGGTTAATCATTTAAAATTAATGTACTGCGTCTAAACAGAAGCACATTATTTTAATTATACTATTATCTCATTATCTATATTAAATAATAACTGACTGACTTATATTGTTCCAGTTTTAAATATTATCTTATTCATCTGATGATAGCAAGATGGAAATAGTTTAATGTGTTTTTTTTTAATATAATTAAACATTTGATATTTTTTACCAGCTAGTTGAAGTTTTCACTTGAAGTTGCCCCTTGTTTATTTTCTTATGGAATAAATTGCCTACCAGTTTGAATTCCTGACATTCCCAGTGCTTTTTGTTACCACCATTCCTCTCTATGAAGGACATATTCAGTTACAAGCCATTGTGATTCTGTACAAAGTTATTTCTTTCCATGTGCTTATCATGTGTTAGAAATTTTCCTATGCCATCATTAAAGCTGGTATAAAATTTCTGTAAGCTTTATCTAGTTTGAGTTAAGCTATAATTTGACTGACTGTTGTTTAGTGATTTTTTTTTTTTTTTTTTTTTTTTTTTTGACACAGTTACTCCAGAGATTTGAATGCTTTATCTGTCACCTCAGGCAGCGAGTGATTGCAAATAACAACAGTAGTAATTATCTATGTTACTACAAGAGCTGTAGTATGAAGACTACATTAGTGGTTATGAAACTGACCTCATACCAGTTCATGAACCTGCTGTAGTGTCATCCTGCTGTTTCATTGGCAAAAATGAAATTATAGGTTAGCCTCCACAAAATGTATATAAAAGTTGAAAAATTGGTTACTCATCTCTAATGGGTTATTAGCTGGGCAAGCTAGATCACCAACAGAGGTAGAGAGTTGCATTTTCCCCAAAGTCATGTTGACAATTATAATATACAATTACTTTACATTGAATAAATCTTATGACTACAGTAGAGAATTAGGTGATTCTTTTAACTAGTGAAAATGAGAGCATGCTGTAGATTGGACCACAGTTCCTTGATGGTGTTCTTAAATCATACATCTCAACACAGATAACCTATGAGCAACAAATGAAACTGACATTGATGTATTTCCCTGTCATGTCTGAAAAGGATTCATTTTATGTTGCATCAGATTTGATAATCAGTTCACTGTACCTGAAGTAAAGAAACTGATTCTCTTCCACCTTTTCAGGAGTTGTCTAGTTTGTAGATAAGTACAATAAGAACTGCACTACGAATGGGTATGTTGCTGTTGTTGAAAAATTCAACATGGGATGCTATATTTTGTTCATATATCAAGTCATCTGAAAAAGGTGGAGTAAAAATTTTTGTGCTGGCAGACAAAAGTATTTTACACTCTCAAATGGAAGTTATACTGGCTTACAACCTACTAGTTCCCTAAAGGTTGTGAACAGGGTTGATTTAGTATATATTTGGTACAGGATGGAATATCATGATGTGTAATTAGTTCTTTGGTGTGCTGCTGGCTGAAAAATTTTTGAAGAACCATAAATTGACCATAGCTAGTATACCTTGAGAAAGAGCAAAAAAGAGAGATAGAGAGAGAAAAAGAGAGAAAATATTTAATATATTTGACTTAGAATCATTTGGATTGTATTGTCCTAAGAAAAGACACTTGTCCATCAAACACCATGAAGAAGCTAAAGCTAGTGATAAAGTGCAGTAAAGTAGCTGGAAATTATGGCAGTGTGCAATATTGCAATAGGTGGTTGGCATTGTTGATCAGTATGTGGTTTGTATTCCATATTGCATAAAAGAAATTGGCGACTTCATGATATTTTATATTTCTAAACATAATGGGCAAATAATTTTGTAAACAAAAAGCAAACAGTGAGAGAAGCTTGATTTTAAAGTTGGATGAAGTGTAGAATAACGTCGAATCTACCTGGAAAGGTTTGTAATCAAAATCAGTAAATTAATAGGATCTGGGAACCAAAGAGGAACAAGATGGAAATTTTGTGTGAGGTGTGAGAAACAAACGACAACAAAGTTGCAGGAGAGGTGCAAAAATATGTTATGTAAATATCACTCTGTAATGATCTGGTGAGAAATGCATCTCAGTACTATCGTGTGATTGTGTATATTTTTAGGAAGGCTAGAACTCATAAATGGACATTTCAAGGTAAGTATAGATCTGTGATGACATAGATGGAGTGAAAGTCACAGTAATGTTGTGTATTGTGTTTTATGATTTCAGAGATAGGTTGTAATTAAGCATTATTTGCACACAAATTTATGAAATGTTTCAACTTCTTAAACTTTAGTATGATTTTGTGTTGCTTTTGAATGTTTCTTACTTCAGTATGTTAAAATGTAATTTCCTATTAGATATAAATCCTTTCTCTGTAATACCATAACGTTTTACTATTGTATTCATTACCTTGTGTTTCATGGAGTAAAAAAAAAAATAGTTTGGGTGGAGTTTTGCTCCCATGCTACCACTAATACTCGTTATATAGCTTCAAATTAAATTTTTATTATAATTTACAGATCTGATATTTGTAATTACGTACTTTATCAACACATTCCAGTAAATTAGAGTAATATGTAAATAAATAAAATAAATATTGGCATGTATGTCTTTTCCAAATACTGATGTGAGCAGAAGGATATGAATCATGGTTTTGAAAACCCATAGAACATAAATAATTATTTTATTAGCAGAAGAAAGTTTAAGTCAATTAACCTTTTACTGATAAATATCATTTTTTGTTTGTGTGCTCTGGAGAGCATGTGTATATATATTAACATTTTTCAAGGTCATTTCAAATAATGCACCAGTTAATGTACAAAATGTCATTATCTTTCAGTATGTGATGCCATCTCATAGCTATGTCCAAAGCTATGTTCAGAGGTACAAAATTCTCTGAACATAGGACTTTCACTCCATCTATGTCATCACAGATCTATACTTACCTTGAACAAAGGAACAAAATTAGCGTTGAATAAATGTGGAAATTGCATCTGTCAGTCATTGATGCTTGATTTGAATTTAAAATGATCAAAATTCTTTGGAATTCAGATCTAAAAGTTGATGAAATTGAATTAAATGTTCAATAAATAGATGTAGAGGTTATTCTACATTATTTACATTAAAATGTAGTTTTTTTTTTTACAAATTTAATACATTTTAATAAAAATTTAATACATTTTAAAAAAAATTCTGATTTAATTTTTGGCGATAATTTTGCTTTGACATTGCACAAATGGGCTTTCAAGTTAAAATAAGAACAAATTAATATTTAAAAGCATTTACATGCAAGTTTTCAATTTTATAATTTTTTTAAAAAATTCACTCCAATGAGCCAGCCAGTATTGGAGAACTCACTAATCTGAGTCTGCTTTTTGGTAAACTCTAATGAAAGGGAGTTGCACATGCACGCACACAGCCTTTGTTTTTTTTTTTTTTTTAATATATCAGTAGTCTTCTAGGGGCAGAGGAATTTACAACAGTTACAAAACTGTTTATGGCAGCATTTGGCTTCAACCTTGCAACATGTACTAGCAGGGGCGGACTGTCCCGAGGGTGCAAGGGGTATACTGCACCCGGGCGGCAATGTTCAAGGGGCACCTGAAACTTACATGTATGAAGAAAATTTTAAAGGGGGCCCCAGATTTCAGTTGGCACCTGGACACCACATACCCTAGGAACACACCTGTGTACTAGTCACATTATGCTATGTCAGGATTAAAATTTAAGAATAACCTGAATAAAACGTTACATTATTCATATAATGTTTGTTATTTTTCTTATTTAATGAGTAGTTGTTAAATCCAGTGGTTGGCATACCGAGAGCCTAGTTCTAGATCAACTTTCGTGGAGAAGAATTTTACCTCTAGAATAAAAATGTTAGTAATTATTCCATAGTAAATAAACTACATGTGCAGTACTAGTACAGGCCCCATTCTGCTGGTTTAGTATTGAGTTTGTATCCTCTTCTTTGCAGCTTACTGCAATAGTGCCATTACTTTCTGTTGGATATGGTAGTATAAATATTTTCTGTTTACAGAAAATATTTATACTACCATAAGTTGGAGTAAATAAAAATAAAATTATACATAAATATAACATTACTAAATGAAATATTCTTAACATTGTAGTATACTGATCCTTGCACAAGGATACTAGTAAAAGGATCAGTTACTGATCTTCCCTCTCCACTAGAAATGACTCAGCTTTCTTTCTTTCTCTCTCTCTATTAAAAATACCTGTTCTCTCAATTTTATTAAATACCTCTTTCCTTCTAATTTCATTTTTATTTTTGAATTTTTACGAATGAATTTTATGAATAAAATGGTAATTTTTTTATGAATTACAACATATATCGTTCATGTATATAAATTTAAATTCCTGAATCACTGAACTAGGGCACATTTTATAATTAGAATAACATCAGTGAGACGTTTGCGGAAAATTAACTAGAAGGCTGCATGTGTCCATTTGATTACGTTTGAGCGCCTTGCTTTAGTTACCCCAGGGGCTCACATCTGGTGAGTATGAGCTTGGCAACCCAGGGTCCTGAGCTGGATATCATCATTCTTCAATTTCTTCGTGATTCGCTTTTACTCTCTCTCTCTCTCTCAGGGTAACGTGGGAATTTTTTTTTTGGCTGGTGCAGCATAAGCCTTAGGCTTCCTTGCACACCATATGGCTATTAATAATAATAATAATAATAATAATAATAATATACTCTAGGCAAAGTTGACAATTTTATTTTAATTGCACTATAGGATCTCTGTGTGAAACTTATTACAGTCATTGATAGTTGGGTTGACTGGGTTTTAATTTCAGAAAAGGAAATTACGATGCCTTAAGGTACTACATGGCCTCTATTACCTGGGGAGATATCGCGCTGAGAATGAATACAATTGAACTGTGGTACGCTTTTAAAACATTAATCACAGATGCCTTGAATGCGTATATACCATTAAAAAAATACTCCACGAGGAGGGTTCCAAGCTGGATGACTAGTGAAGTTGCCGCATTACTTGAGCAGAAAAAGGTGGCATGGAAAGGTTACAGAACAATAAAAAGTACTCAAGCCTATAACAGCTACAAGGTGATGTGTAATAGAGCCACAGAAAAGGTTCGAAAGGCAAAGGCAGTTTATGAGAAATCACTAGCAAACAGAGCAAAGAGGGGGGATAAAGAATTCTTCACATATATAAATGCCAAGAAGAGCAGGACAAACCAGATCGGACCTTTACGTAAGGGAAAGGGGATAGTAATAAATACACCAGCTGCCGTTGCAGATGAACTCAACAGTTATTTTGCATCGATATTTACAAATGAAAAGCCTTTTGTGGCAATGGGAAATTGTGGGAGCGAAGTTAAAAAATATGTAATTAATGATATTGAAATTTCGCGAGATTATTTAATGAAAAAACTTTCGAGCCTACAGACCAGTAAAGCTCCTGGAGTTGATGGAATATACCCTATAATCTTGAGAGAGGCGGCAAGCGAGTGCATTGAACCACTGAGGCTGGTTATGCGAGCATCACTAGACTCTGGGGAGATTCCCTTGGATTGGAAAAGTGCAAATGTATCTCCCATACATAAGGGTGGCTCTAAAAGTGAAGTTGGAAATTATCGACCTGTCAGTCTGACTTCAGTAGTAGGGAAAATCATGGAGGCAATGATCAAGGGTGGAATTCAGGATCATTTGGATCGAATTGAAATTCTCAATGATACTCAGCATGGTTTTGTAAAGGGAAAATCATGTTTAACAAATCTGGTTCGCTATTTCGAAAGGGTCACTCACGAGCTGGATTTAGGGAATAATTTTGACATTGTTTATTTAGATTTCAGCAAAGCTTTTGACTCAGTCCCACATGAGCGGTTGCTTTATAAGCTGGAACATGTTGGAATCACTGGGAAAATCCTTAGATGGATAGAAGGATGGCTTCAGGGCAGGAGGCAGAGGGTTGTGATAAATGGCTATTCCTCAGATTGGGTTGATGTAAGAAGTGGGGTTCCCCAAGGATCAGTATTAGGACCACTGTTGTTTTTAATTTTCATAAACGACATTGATGAAGGGATAGAGGGCGTGATGTCTAAATTTGCAGATGATGTTAAAATTGGGAGAGTAGTTAATGATCACTGTCAAGCTGAGCTTCTTCAGAGAGACCTAGGTAGGCTTCAGGAATGGTCAGAAAAATGGTAGCTGTGCTTTAATCCAACAAAGTGTAAGGTATTACACCTGGGAAACAGTAATCCCAAAAAAACGTATTCACTTGGTGGAGTTCAACTAAAGCCAGTACTGGAGGAAAGGGACTTGGGTGTTACGATACGGTCAGACATGAAATTCTCTGAGCATTTTAAACAGGTTGCAAGGAAGGCCCATGGTGTCCTATCGATGATCTATCGAACTTTTGCAAGTAGAGATAGGGACGTGATAATCCCATTATATAAGGCTTATGTTAGACCACACTTGGAATACTGTGTTCAAGTATGGAGACCGCACCTGAAGAAAGACATCGAGCTTCTTGAAAGGGTGCAAAGAAGGGTAACTCGCCTGGTGAGATCGGCAAAGGGGCGTCCTTATGAAGAAAGACTTCGAATATGTGGGTTGCAGAGTTTGGAAACTAGACACCTCAGAGGAGATTTGATTGAGGTGTTTAAGGCTCTGAGAGGCATCAGTAAAATGAATGAGGACAAAATTTTCAAGATTATAAATGATGCTAGAACTAGGGGACATAAATTCAAGTTACGGGGGGAAATGTTTAGATTGGACTGCAGGAAGTTCTATTTTAGCCAGCGAGTTATAAATTACTGGAATAAGTTGCCTTCATGGGTGGTAGAGGCCGACAGTTTGGGGAAATTCAAAGGTCATCTGGATAGTACTTTCGGGTAAGGGAAGCACATAGGATGATAGGTTTAATTTCCTTTTTATTTATTTTTTATTTTATTAATTATTATTATTTAGTTATTTATTTTTATTTTTTTGTTTTTATCATTGTTTTGTTCGGATTTTTTTTTTTTTTTTTTGGCTGGTGCAGCATAAGCCATAGGCTTTCTTGCACCATGCGGCCGATACTAATACTAATACTAATAGTTTCCAAAGTTAACTAGATAGTACTGTGACTTAGAAATACTGGATTAACATTAACATATCACACAAATACAACATTGTTGTATTTGTGTGAAATCCCTGCACAGTGAACATACTGCAATGTGTGTTTTTTGTCCTGTTTAATTCTTTAAGCTATTAGTGGTTCTATCCCCAGATAATATTTGTTTGCTTTTACCTGTGATTGCACCACAGATAGCAGCCAGAAACATCTATTTTTTAGATGTACTCTAAGGTGAGGAATAGGGCCTTTCCACATAGTGTAAGTTGTTTTTTTTTTATGTCCTGTTTCTTTATAATATTAGTTTATCCTAATATATATGCAGTTCTCTCAGTCAAGGAATATATTGGACCTATAAGTATATACACATTACGTTTTGTAAATTTGTATGTTAGTTATAAGCAGTGCTTTTTTTGTAAGTGCCGGTACTCATTCTTTGCTCTCAGGAAAAATTGAAAATTAAAGATATGAAAAGTACTCTAAAATTTTTTTTTCCTGATATTGTTACTTTAGTAGTAATGTTTTTAGAATAAGAACAACAAATGAAGTGTATTAACACAGTTTATTAAGCATACATTTATTATTCAAGTATATAAAAAAATGAGTAAACTCTGAGTAAAATAAGTAAAAATCATTTCATAATAAAGTTTTTGTAGAATATTCCAAATTTTCATTAAGTTCTCATCAGACAGCTTATGCTAACTTCCCTTCTTCCTCTTTGTGTGTCGGTTGCTGAATGACGTTTCCGAAGCAGCCATGAATTGACATATTTTATTGGATCAAAGCAGGTCAGCGGTGGGCCTACAGTTTTAAGAAACAGTAGGGAAGAAACGGTTTTTGTCATGTCATCAACAAAGCTGTGGTTGGGCTGACAATCAGATTCATTTGTGAAAATCCTCGTTCACATTCAGTCGATGAAATTGGTATTGTACTCAGAGGATTCACCAAATGCTCCATTTCTTCTGAAACCTTCTTATCAATTAGGTAGCCCCGAAGTCCATGAATTGCATCTCCTTTCATTTAACTGTAACCTAATTGACAATTTTCTAACTTCAAATTCACCAATTGCGAACAATTCGTGTTTAGAAGGATTAATACCTTCGTTGTCATTGTTTTCCTTCTCTCGTCATCGGTATTGTCACTAGTTCTTAAATTTTAATTTTTTTCCCTTTTCTTTTCTTTTGAAACTATCCAAATGTCAGGGTCATTTGGATATTCAGGTACTGTGACTATGTTAACAGAGATAGGGGAAAATTTATGGAAAAATGTGGATAACGCATTTCCACAAAATAAAAGATGATTATTTGTTGGGGTAAAAGAAACCACTTTTCTAATTCTCAAACAGGGTGCTTACAGTTAATTCACAGAGGTGTCCAAACCTATGTCCCGCGAGGAAAGTGAACTAAAACAGCATTTTAAATTTTGTTAATTATCAAAAAAATTTTCTCATTAAATGTTTTATTCAGTAAATGTAATTGTGTATTGTACTTAATAAAAGTTTCGAATATTTTCAGTTTTACTTTTACATTCAACCAGATATGGAACTTAAGAAATCTAACTTTGAATTTTTTTTGAATATGGCCCCTGTACGGGAAAAGGTTGGCCACCACTGCAGTAGAAGGTGGGCCACAGCCCATTGGGAATACACCTGGATCTGCTCACTCTTGACTAATGCGACTCCTCCGTATGTGGGACAGGTGGTCGGATCGGTTTTACCAGGTACCACCAAGTTGTAGAATGGTAAGTCCAAACTAGAGTTTGAACAGGCTAAGAGTAGAAAACTTGCTTCCTGCCCTAATGGTAGCCGAGCATTCTGGTCTCTTGCCAAAGCTATTGGCCGCAACTTTTGCCCATCTCTGCTCCCACCTCTGTCCAAACCAGATGGTTCTGTTGTCACTTCAGCCAAGGATAAAGCTGACCTACTAGCATCCCATTTTTCTTCCAGCTCATGTATTAATGATCTTGGTAAAACACCTCCCACCATTCCCAACACGTTCCATTCAATGCCTCCTGTGGTCTTCCATCAAAAGGATATCAGAAGGATTTTGATGAATCTTGATGCTAAGAAAGCTCGAGGTCCTGATGGTATTTCTCCACTTGTTCTCAAAACCTGTGCTCCTGAACTTACTCCTATTCTTTGCCGCCTTTTTTCACTTTCTTATTCCAAAGGTGTTTTTCCTTCTGCTTGGAAATTTGCTCATATCCAGCCAGTTCCTAAACAGGGTGACAAATCCCTCCCATCCAATTATCGTGCCATTGCAATTACTTCCACTTTTTTCTAAAGTAATGGAGAAATCAATTAACCGCCAACTCTTAAACTACCTAGAAACCTTCTGTCTGATCAACGATTGCCAGTATGGATTCCGTCAGTGTCGATCCACTGGTGATATTCTGGCTTATGTTACCCATTTATGGACTAATTCAATGGAAAGGTTCGGTGAAACACAAGTAGTTGCACTTGACATCTCAAAGGCGTTTGATCGTGTTTGGCATAAAGGTCTTCTAAACAAGCTTCCATCTTATGGTTTTGCCAACTGTTTTTAGTAATTGGTTATCCAGTTTTCTCTCTGATCGCTCACTGAGGGTGATGGTAGATGGCTTTCTGTCTTCTAACTTCTCCACTAATGCTGGTTTCCCCCAAGGTTCAGTTCTTTCCCCCACTCTTTTCCTCTTGTATATTAATGACCTTCTTCCATTGACTGGAAATCCTATCCATAGTTTTGCCGATGATAGCACATTGCATTCCATTTTGAGAAACCTTGTCCTGCTCAATCAGCTTCAACTTCTCGAAAATCTGGTACCAATTCCTTAAATACCGATCTTCAGGTAATTCTCCAGTGGGGCAAAGACAACTTAGTTGATTTCAACCCTTCTAAAACTCAGTCTTGTCTTATATCTCACAAAAAGGATTCTTCTGCTCCTATGCTTATCTTTAGTGACACTCTGATTTCTAGGCAAAATGATATATCTCTTTTGGGGATTACCCTGACTTCTAGCCTCTCTTGCCACAAGCACATTACAAATATTGCTTCCTCTGCATCTAAAAAACTTGGTTTTCTCTTTTGCTGTCGGCGTTACTTTTCTTTCAAACAGCTGCTCACTCTGTATAAATCACAAATCCGCCCTGCCATGGAATATTGTTCCCACATCTGGGGTGGTGCTCCCAAAACCTCTCTCAGGTTTCCTGATTCCATTCAGAAGAGGGCAGTTAGGTTAATTAATGATTAATCTCTAACAGAGTGTCTCCACTCGCTGTCTCATAGACGTACTGTTTCTGCTGCATGCCTCTTCTACAGATACTTCCCTGGGCACTGTTCTTCTGAATTGGCTTCTATAATTCCCGGTCTCTCTTTCAAAACAGTCCGAACATGTGCCGCCACCAGCCAACATCTGTCCAATTTCAAACCCACCGAACCAACTTTTCATCTTCCTCATTTATTCATTCAACTGCCGTTTTCTGGAACAACCTTCCTTCATACATTAGCATTAGTAGAGGCATTTGATGCAAGAAAGCAAGCTTATGCAGCATCAGCCAAAAAAAAAAAAAAAAACCCCACTTCCACTTGACCCCTCTGTTCGTTCGAAATACCTGTCCAGCTGAGCCTTAAACTTATTTAGGCTATCAACTTCCACGACAAGGGATGGAAGTCTGTTCCACCAACCAACCGCCCGCTGGCTAAAGGCAAATTTCCGCACGTCTATCCTACATCTGTCTTTCCTCAATTTGAATTTATCCCCTCTCAGGTGATTATTCTGAGCGAAAGGAAGAATCCCATCAGCATTGAGCATGCTCAAACCATTCAAGGCTTTATACACCTCTATCAGATCACCTCGCTGATGCCTAGTCTCCGGACACTGTAATTTGCAAAACTTAAGCCTTTCTTCGTAAGAGCACCCCTTTGTTCCATTCACTAATCTTGTTGCCCTTCTCTGTACTCGTTCCAGCAGCTCTACATCCTTCTTGAAATGAGGCCTCCAGACCTGTATACAGTACTCTAGATGTGGCCTGACCATTGCCTTATACAAGGGAATAATCACCTCCTTATCCCTGCTAGAAAAATTCCTATATATCATTGACTATATATTCCTATTTATCATATTTCCTGAAAATTACAATCTACAGAAGCTCAAGTCCAATGTCAACAAATATCTTTTTTCGTCTTCTCAACCTCCGACCCAAGCACGGTACTAAGTACTATAGGTTCTAATACCTCTTGTGTTTGGGGTTCACATTAAAAAAAAAAAAAAAAAAAAAAAAAAAGCTCTCTTAATTCGTGCAGCAGCACTAATTGCCTGAAGGCCAGAAATGCAAACAGTGCGCACTGAGTTAATTCTCTCCTAATCCATTCGCTATATGAAAATTTTATTCGGTCAGCGGAAACTATTTTAAATGCAACTTCCAATGGGATTCAAAATAATTCGCTATAAAAGGACTTTGTTAAACAGAGGTCTGACTTAGTAATTTAGAATTCTAAAAATGGTTATAGAGTTTTATATAGAAAATATCTTAACAATAGACAGTAAAAATTGCAAATTTCGTTAAATCATTTTAAGCTTATGTGAATAGTAGGTAAATGTGAAAAAAATTTATGGAATATTACAAATTTCAAAGTGCATTTTTTTTTTTTTAATGAAAATCTCAAACATGAGAGGTATTACAACCTATAGTACTTAGTACCGTGCTTGGCTTGCATCCAAATGTCACACGTCACTGTTAATAAAGGTGCCAGTACGTTGTCGTACTGTTGCGTACCATCCCAAAAAAAGCACTGGTTATAAGTATATATCATACAAAGATGTATATTCATCAAGTGTCTGGTAAATTTGCCATCTTTTGTAGTCAGTCATGTTCAGAGGTTTAATGCACAATGCTTCAACAGTAATAAAAAGCTACAAAGTAATGTCTGAAATCTGATCTCTCCTCCCATTTGTGCTAATAGGAGAAATTAACTACACATGCAGACATAGATAGACATAAGCAAGATAATAGATAAGGACATTGCAACAAGAATAATTGCAGCACTAACCAAGACATGTATGGTAGAGACAGATCCAAATTCATACAGTATTAATGGGAAGTTATAAAAGAATAAGGAGAGAAGTTACAAATACAAGCATGTTGAAGATAGTAGATAGTTACATAAAGAAAACAGGTACAAGGTTACAAATATAGCTGTGATGAAATGTAAGATTACACTGTGTGTGTGGGGGGGGGGGGTGAGATTGTAGTGGTTACAAAAAAAGTGATTCAGGATTAGTAGGGACAGATTGTCACCCAGTACACCAGTATGTAACCCTTCACTAAGAGAAAGATATGAAGAATAACATAAAAGGTGACTTCAGAAGGTGTGGTGGGGTGATAGAGTGGATCAATCCACAGGATTTATAATATGTGGTGGAGGATTAATTGGTGCAGATGTGAGCAGACCCATCGTTAGGCTTGTTGTTTAAAGGAATGTGATCGTTTTAAGATCCAGGTAATGTTATTGTCATTCACCATCGGTCTATTAGTAGTGGGTAAGACTACTGACAATTCCCTTCTACCTCTTGTACTGAAGACAGAATTTACACACACAGTGCTAAGGATCCTTGATTCATTTATGCCTAACCCCTCTTCAATTGTAAATCTTTATATGTATAGGAATATTTTTATGAGTCAGTCATGCAAATTAGGACCAAAACCTGCAGTTTTGCTTAAGCCCAAGAATGGCTGAATGTGCCACTCAGTGCATTTGCTTTATTAATATCCTCTGGAATTTCTTAGTTTAGTGACTATGGAGTGATGTCCTTTACTCTAGATTTAAGTAACATACTTGGTCAAAGCCTTGGGCAAATGATGTTGGTGTAGAGCAAGATTAAAAGAAAAAACATTGCCAAATATTCTTATTTAAGTTTTTTTTCTTTTTGCAAATTTATTATATGGTTTTTTTAGTGTATGTGTACTGCTATTTTTCCCTGAATTTGTTTTTTTTACTTCATTTTAGCATTACTATTGTATCAGGTTGTAGTTTATCCACCATTTTGTGTTCTGTTCTAGATTCCTGTTATGTAATTCTAATTCTCTTCAGTATAACTTTACTATAATTATTTATGATCAGTCCTGTATGATTATCAGTATTTTTATGTTAATTTTTTTACGTGACATTTATTATTATACAGGGTATTTATTTACATATGGTAGTCGAAAGTTGCAGTACAACTTAAGCTAGGTATTTAAGAAGGTGCTACTTTAAGCTGGCTTTTATTGCTATAGTGTGATTCTCCTTATGAGAATCACATTGAGAAATTGAAAATTCATTCAGTTTACTGTTGATTCAATTAGCAGGATTTTTTTTTTTTTTTATTAAAGTAAAGTTTGAAAAAACTTGTATATTTTTTATTTACAGTACAGTAATTATAAATTTTACAATCATAATGTTGAAAAGATAAAAAAAAATTGATTATTATTTGATTAAACTACATGTTTTCTTAAAATAGTCAGTCTCTCTAACATCTTTCAGATGGTGCTGGCAACACGTTACTTCCTGGCATTTTATTTATTCTTCCTCATTTTCATCAGGATTTGTATTTTTTTAAAATATTGACTGCAATATTGTGTTTTGGAAAAATGGAAATTACTGTAATATCTTTAACAATAAAATTCCACCTGTTTAATTCTTCATCACCTTTTACAAAATCTTCATACTCTTGCATTTCTATCTTGTAATTTTGTCACCCTGAATAAATCATGCTTTTTTTTTTTTTTAGTTATTTAACAACTGTATTTACAGTTACATTATCCCAAGCTGCTCAGCACATCCAACAGTCAAACATATTCTTATTGACTATCCTCAATATCATGAGGACAGAACATCAGTCCTGCTTTCTCAGACTAAACTGCAAGAACCGATATCACTAGAGCATATTATTGACGACCAGGCAAACATTAATGAACCTTTCTGCTTTCTAAAAAAAATTGGAATATGTCATCGACTCTAAATAGGTTTCTCAAATGAAATTGAAGTGTCTTTAATTTGGAATTACTTTTAACACATCCATATGGATAGGCACACTTTTAGTCAGCAGAGCTTATGCACCACTAAACACACACACACACACACACACACACACACACACACACACACACACACACACACACACACACACACACACACACACACACACACACACACACACACACTTTTAACATAACTGCATAAGTAAATTAATTTCTTTGGAATTTTTATTTTTTTCTTTATCAATTACGTATATAATCAATCTCATATCCTCTTTTCTTTTAAGATTTTTAGTGTTTTTATTATTCCATGATTTAAGGGTTGAGTGGCAGATGTATTTTCAGGGAGGAAACAAAAATTACACTCATATCTGATGTATACTTTTGTATGTGTTATGCAATTATTCAAAAACAAAGCAGTTTTTCTTTTCTTTGAAATCAGTCCCTTATCCCATTCGATTAAAAATTCCAAAAATATTTTGCTTATTATCCATATAATTCTGTTTGCTCATGCATTGTAGTGGTAATGATACACCTCAGAAACAATGTGAAGCGTGAAGCTCTTAGACTTTTCTCTAACAGGTTTTTTTTTAATCAGTACTGTATATAACCAAAATTGTTACATGATCTTTTAGCTTCCCCGACACACACACACACACACACACACACACACACACACAAATTGGCTTCATCAGTATTGTGTATATCCTCCATCTTTTTATGTTTTTTGAATTTTTATGTAATTCAAACTTTTTATTCACTGATCTGCTGCTGATACGCTTGCATCACCTTTTTTACCATGGAAATTTTCTGTAAACATTGCAATTTCTAGTTTTCCTTCTTGATAATCAGCCGTCGGTTGATTTAAAATTTCTTCACTTAACGTATTTCCAAACTGCAACTTCCTCCATAAGAATTTCTCTACTTATGGTAGCATTTAACATCCTGACTTGAGTAAATCAACCTAACAACACGGAGGCCAATGGTACATAAAAACTAGTCTGTACTCAAGTCTCAAAGGAGGTCAGGCAAGCGAAGGCAGATTACGAGAAATCTTTGGCAAAGGGCACAGAGAAACAGCAAAGTCTTCTTTACTTATATAAAAACACTAAGAGCAAGGGGATGAATCAACTTGGTCCACTCAGTATCGATGGTTTAGCTGTTGATGTTACTGCTCGGGTTGCTGACAAATAGAATGAGTATTTTGCCTCTACATTAACACATGAGGAATTCTTTACGGAAGGGGATGGGGCGCCTCCGTAGCCAGGTGGGCAGGAGCAGCAGTGCGTAGCACACGCACGCTTCTTGATTCGACCAGGATTCAAGCCCGTGACCACCAAATATGGAGGATGTGGAAAGGTCAGGAAATGACCACCACATATCCCTGGAGCATTATAGCCTTAGTTGCTAATGCTACTAAAAAAACAAATTACAAACAAACAACAGGGAGCTAAATGATTTTGTAATAACTGAGAGGAAAGTGGAAGAGAAATTATTGAACATAACAACATAAGAAAGGCACCCGAGATGGATGGGATCAATCCAATTATACTAAGGGAGGCAGAGAAAGGAAGTAAGAAAACCCTTAGCCATAATTATGAGAGCAACCTTGGATTCAGGGAGGTCCCCATGGATTGGAGATGCGTGAATACACCCACAATTCACAAAGGGGATCAAAGGGTGGCACAAGTAATTACAGACCTGTTAGTTTAACTTCTATTCTGGGGAAAATAATGGAGTCACTGGTAAAAGAAACAATGCAAGAACATCTAGAGAAGGATGCAGTTATACTTCGGACACAGCATGGGTTTGTTAAGGAGAAATCTTGTTTGACCAATTTGATTGGATACTATAATGTGATCACAAAGGAACTGGATGCAAAAAATAATTTTCTTGTCATATACTTAGATTTCAGGAAAGATTTTGTTACTGTTACTCATAAAAGCTGTATAAATTGGAGCAGTGTGGCATTAAGGGTAAGTTGTTGCTGTGATAAAGGGATGATTGAATGGGAGAAGACAGAGGGTGGTAATCAATGGATATTGCTCTTTGTGGACTAATGTTTTTAGTGGAGTTCCCTAGGGCCATTGTTGTTTTCTATATTTATCACTGATATTGGTGAAGCACACTTTGATATTAAGGCATATCAGCCTTAATGTCCAAGTTTGCAGATTATTGTTATTATTAGCCATATGGTGCAAGGAAGCCTGAGGCTTATGCTGCACTGGCCAAAAAAAAAAAAAAATTTCCCTATTACCCAAAAGAGAGAGAGAGAGAGAGAGAGAGAGAGAGAGAAGTAGAAAGGAATTACCAAGAAAGAGAAGAATGATGATATCCAGCTCAGGACCCTGGGTGTGCCAAGTCCATACTCACCAGATGTGAGTCCCTGGTTGGCAGTGTGGTTAATGACATTATGCCACTGCAACAGGATCTGTTAGAAAAGGTAGGCCAATGAGCTGAGAAATGGCAATTTCTCAGTTACAGTTGATAAATGCGAAGTACTGCATGTGGAAAGCAGAAACTCGAGAGTAATATGTCAACTGTGTTGTACTATGCTTAGGGTTGTGGAAAATAAAAAAGACTTGGGAGTACAGTCAGTCCTCATATAACACGTGTTTACATTACACGAATTTGATCATACAAGATCATTCGATCATACATGCATTCGCTTATGCATGATTCGTCTTTGTGTTTACAAGAAATGGCAGTTGAACGCGGAATCACCCCAACCGAACGCAACACGATAGGAATGAAGAGAAGATTCTGAAAATGTATTTGTGTTTTATATCAGTGAAGGGGAAACACATTTCACCATAATAACGTAAAAACCAACACAATTCCAGCTATCGGTATTATCGCCAATGCAATTAGATTGAGTTTACTACCAGTTTATAACAGTTTCCACTAGCAGAAACGCAACTGGAAATTGTTTTTATTGTTTTAAGGTAGTAACCCCTAGAAATGTGCTTTAGTAAAATGTGAGGTATTAATAGCGTATCTCTGCCTTTACGGTGTTGTTTATTCAGTTGCTACACGCGCACAGCTTTGTTTATGTGTATCAAACGTGCCTCCTCGTTTTGTAATTGTGCTTTGTTCCCTAAAAATGAGTAAAATACTTCAGAGAGAGAAAAAAAAAAAAAAGCTATACCGATAAACAGAGGCGGACTGGGTCAAAAATTCTTACCTGGGAAAATTTATAGTGGCCTCATACTACGGTTTATGGCCAAAATCACACCGGCCTCTGGGGTTTCTCCGGTAAGGCTTATGGCCAGTCCGCCTCTGTTGATAACGAAAAAATATGAAACTGTGAAACGCTTTGAGCGAAATGAAAGACCATGTGATATTGAATGTGCTACAGACCTAAATGAGGCAACGCCGAGAATTACAAAGAATGCAGAGAAATTAAAAACAACTTTCGTATCAGGAACAACTCAAAGTGTAATTAAAATCCTTTAGATTAAGACACAAAGAATTGGAAGAGATGGAACGAACGGCTGTCATCTGTTTGGATAGAAAATCAAACAATAAACAAGTTTGCTTACGATAGAAGCAAAAGCATTACCAATATTTTGTTACGTAATAAAATAATCGTAATAAAATACGTAAGTATTTTATTACGATTATTTATTGTGTTTGGTAATGTTTTGGTTACAAATGTGTGTTCAATCTTGGGTGGTCGGCACCTAACCCTATTTTTCCCATAGGGCCTGTTGTTTATATTGCATGATTTTGCATTGCACAAAAGTTTCTAGGAACACAACTATCGTGCTATATGAGGACTGACTGTAATTGTTTAGTCAGATTTGAATTTCTCTGGGTAGTGCAGACAGGCTGCCAGGACACCTCATGGGGTTTTGTTATATGATATACAGGAATTTTACTAGCAGAGGTAAGGAGTGATAATCCCATTGTATAAGGCATTGGTCAGGCCACATCTTGTGTATTGCATAGAGATCTGGAAGGCTCATTTTAGGAATGATGTAGAGCTGCTGGAATGAGTACAAAGAAGGACAAAGAGATTGGTGAGTCGAACAAAGGGGTGCTCTTTCCTAGAAAAGCT
This sequence comes from Mastigoproctus giganteus, assembly GCF_048544385.1. Taxonomy (NCBI): domain Eukaryota; kingdom Metazoa; phylum Arthropoda; class Arachnida; order Uropygi; family Thelyphonidae; genus Mastigoproctus; species Mastigoproctus giganteus. The sequence goes on along the minus strand of NC_143586.1, from coordinate 68,953,660 downwards.
TCAGTTCTGCAAATTTCAGCTTTTGGAGACAAGGTACCCGTAAGGTAATCTTATTGAGGTGTTTAAGGCTTTGAATGGACTGAGCAAGCTCAGTGCTTTTGGGATTCTTCCTCTTGTTCATACTATACACGAGAGGGCACAGATTCAAATTGATGTTAGGATGATTGCTGAATAGATGTGTGGAATTTTTCTTGAGCCATCGGGTTGTTGATTGCTATAACAGACTTCCATCTGATAGCTTAAATAAATTCAAAGTAGAACTAGTTAAACTATTGGAGGGAATGGATGGGTGAAATGGGGATGCTGCACAAGCTTGCTTCCTTCCATCATTTTCCACTGATAATGCCAATAACAGAACACTTTCAACAATTTGCATAATGCAGATTGTGATATGATGAACTTTGTGGATGGTTCTCACTAGGAACATGAATGAGATAATGCATCATACGACTTAAGAACACTCACCGAATAGTAGTAGTAATGACAAATAATGCAAGAAAGCACGCTTATACAGTGTAAGAAAAAAAAAAAAAACACCCCTACATGGTTCACCCATCTGTACCCTTCAAGAATATGTTTAGTTCTTCCTTGAATTTATACAACCAATCTACTTCCACAACAACAGGTAGAAGCGTCTTCCAACAATCAACTACTCGTTTGCTGAACCCAAACTTCCCACATCTATCCTGCAACCATCCTTCCTCAACTTGAATTTATTTCCCCCTAATGTGTGGTCTCAGCAAGTGGAAGAATGCCATTAACATTTAGTTCACTTAATCTATTCAAGGATTTAAACACCTCAATCAGATTTCTCCACAAGTGCTTAATCTTGAGATGCTGCAGGTTGCAGAACTGAAGCCTTTTGTTCTCTTCACCAGTCTGGTTGCCCTTTTCTGCACCGGTTCAACAGTTAACCCGTAGTCATTAAGTGGCTCGACCCCTTCCGTCTACTGTTAATATAAGCGTAGAAGTCTTTGCAGTTTTTTTGTGTTCTTTGCCAGCGACTTCTGAAAATCTGCCTTAGTTTGCCTAAGGCAGATTTGTGACTTGATTACAGACTAATTTATATAATACCACAGGCTTCTGTATCGCCTGATAATTTATATGCATCCCATGCACTTTTCTTCTCTGTCACGTATCTCACTAGGTCATCTGACGTCCATTTAGGTCTAAGCTGTGAACAGTACTTCTTCGTTGGTATGAAAAGTCTGGTAGCTTCTTTGATTACTTCCCATCTAGAATGTGCTGTTGGTAACATCATCAGTTGGTTCCACTGTGCACAATTTAAAAACTGTCTGAGACCACTGTAGTCACCCTTACAAAAGCCTTTCCTTTTACCCTTGACAGTAGTTATGTCTTTGAATTCCACATTAGATTCTTAATGCATGAAGAGTCATTTCTGATAACCAGATCAAGAGTATTGCTTCCTCTCTTCTTGCCTCTAACATGCTACTGTAGAAAACATTCATCCAAGAAATCCACAAAAGTCTTGCTAGTGCTTGAGTGACCAACCCACAAATTCCAATCCGCATCTGGAAAGTTCAAGTTCCCCATTATTCTGATTTGCTGGATCACTGTATTTCTGTGTATAGCTGTTTGGTATACTCATTTCTGTCATTAGGCTCATAACACACTCCTAGTCTCAGTTTTGATTTCCCTGTTCTTATATCACACCAAACTAACTCAGCATTGCACTCGTCACCGATGTCAACTGGATGCACTGCCTTAGATTTAATATGCTTCTTAACTAAGAGCATAACCCCTCCATATTTCTTGTCTTGTCTGTCCTTTGTTCTTCCTGTGTACATTGTACTCCCCATATTCAAATTCAGCATCACTTATGATTCAGTGACATATTTCCACTATTCCTGCAGTGTGTGTGTGTGTGCATTTGATGACTTAATCATTACTTCAAATTCATCAAATTTATATACAATGCACCTAGCATAAGTATACATGCACATGTTCTTACTCTTAGTTACCCTAACACAGTCCATTTATTTATTTGTTTTATGATGACCCACAGCAAGTCTTGAAGCCCTAAACACCTTGCTTTCCAAGCTGCTGCATGTACCAATAATAGCAATGCTAGAACCACTTATGCCTCTGCCTGCAGCTCTAGTTAAGTTATTAATCTGTGTATCCTATCAGTTTTTCAATCCACCTATCACTGCCTGAATAGCATCAGTAAATAAGTTTGCACAGCTTCTATTCAAGTGTTTCTCATTCCTGTAAAAACAGTCTGTCCTGTTAGCAAGCACAGGTCATACTTATGCCGACCAGGCTAGCAGGGTGGGTAAAGTGCCTGCCTGGCAACCCAAAGGTCGCGGGTTCGAATCCTGCCTCGGGCTTGGATCAAAGTACTGCAAAAACCTTGGGAGGTACATTATGGCCACAGAAGCTGATGCGCCAACAACTACCAAAAAAAAAAAAAAAAAAAAGGTCATACTTAGAAAAAAAATCTACCTTATGAGCCTTGCACAGTCTCTCTAGGCAAAATTGATTGATAAGATTCTGAGCATATACTCTTATCTTGTGTGGGCAGAATTGCAGATACTTTAAAATTTACTCTTAACTTGTGACTTTTTCCCAACATTACCCTGTACTTTTTTAAGTAAATTTTTTTAAGTAAGATCTATTCTTAATATCATTGTTGCCAATATGTACAACAGTATCACCTTTTGTGCCCTTTAAAACTGATATCTGTTCTGCAATATCATCTACCTTTGCCCCTGGCAGACATACCCTGGTCCTATTCCACCTATCTTTTTTGCACAATATATTTCCTGTTTCCCTAACAATAGTCAACGACAATAACTAATTCCTGTGGGACCACTGCATTCTGCCTTGTGGAGATTGCTGCTGTGTTGTGTGATGCACAAGTGTGAACTCTGGTGTTAAGTTAGGCTGCTGAGAGCTTGATGGCCCCCCTCTCCCATTTTAATTCCTTTGAGGGTATCAGCCCTTGCCCTACTCCTCAAACTCTCATAAATGCCCATTAGAATGCTAAGTTGGCATCTAATTCATTAACACTCCCTGCACCTAGCACAGGCGCCTCCGTAGCCAGGTGGGAAGGAGCAGCAGTGCGTAGCACACGCTTCTTGATTAGACCGGGGTTCAAGCCTGTCACCACCAAATACGGAGGATGCGGAAAGGTCAGGGAATGACCGCCGCATATCCCGGAGCAATATGGCCTTAGTTGCTAATGCTCCTAAATAACAAACAACAACAACAACAGCACCTAGCACAGACAAAGATGTCCATCCTCCTGGCTGGATCATGTCCTGTTCCAGAAAGGTCTGCAAACATTTCACAAGTTACACATTTTGTTAGGTTGTGGTACTTTTGAGAATCAACCCTTTTGGTTTCCTCCTGAGCCACAACACTCCTGCTGCTTTGTGCCAGTTGTTTTGCTGCTGTTGTCTTTGGCATGATTTTCGTTTAAATACAATTTAATTGATTAACAACAAAAATTAAAAAAATTAATTGATTAATTGACAATACTAAACTAAGCTAATAGATTGCTAAATGTAGTGATATGTATTATGCTATCAAGTTGAAGAATATATGTTATTCTGTACCATTATGATCAGTGTTAAATTAGTTATTACTAAAAAGAATAATAAAGGAAGTTAAAATAAACAGTGTGCTGTTTTTGAAAAAGACTACTGTCATTGGAAATCTTAAAATTAACCCAAATACTGTACATACAGTACAGTGTAATCCAATTTCAAAAAGAGGACATCAGGCAGTAAACACAATAATAATTATCACGATTGCTTCTCACAGATGTTGAGTAAAATATTATTTGAGATACTCATCAGCATGATTATACACATATAGTACACTAATAAATGCGCACTTCAATCATTCAGTTGTTGGTAGTGTTTGCATGCTTCTGTTCCCTTCTGTTTAAAATTGAATGCACATTCTATTAATGTACATTTTATACATTGAATAAAATGTACATTCTATTTGTGAAGAGAGTGGAATTCAGTAAAATTAGAAAGGGGGAAAATGCAAAAACCCAAATTATTATATAATATACTGGCATAGACTAATAATCAAATAGACTGCTGAATACTTTAATTTGGCAGGCTTTGCATAGAGAAGTATGCGTAGAGGTATTGACACCTATGAAAAAGTAACAATGTCTTGATCTAGTATGCCATTCGTACATGATTTAGCTTGGAGTACATGGGTTGAAGGAGAGGAGGAAGCAAACTGATATCATAACTAAACTCACTTGTATAAATTGTTTTTGATAATTATCAGTATTTTGAAATATTATTATTAAAATATATGACCTTGGATTTATGGTTGAAAAAGTGAACTTTAAAATGAGAAGCAAAGTACTTCTAGTATTGCAACTCTGGTCGATGGAAACGAACATGATATTGTCATACTTCATATTGAGGATGAACAGTTGCAACCTTTTGTTCCTCAAAAATCTGAAGTGAAAAAACAGGAACCAACTAATAAAAGACCAAAACAAAAGTACGATGACAGTTATTTGAATTTTGGCTTTACATGTGTTGGAAATAAAGATGCTCCTGATGCACAGTGTGTCGTATGTAATAAAATATTAACAGTTTTTTAGCTCCTGCTAAACTTGTGTTTCTTAAGTGTTCCATGTATATGTTATGAGATGAAAAGTGTTCCGTGACTAAAAAAGTTTGGGAAATGCGGATTTAGTATATCGAAAATTATGATTATAATAAGAGAGGAACTTTAAACAGTGCAGTATAAAAGTTTCAGGTTTTTAAGTAATGGTTAAATTAACCAGTAATTATTTAAGTGGAACCCACTGTATTTTCTTAAATCTTATTTGAGGTGTTAAATCTTTAGAGTATTTTTTTTTGGAACAACGGTGATTTCATATTGCTTTTCTAGGAGTCTGTTTGTATTTTACTAATGAATTTTGTTATTGTTTATAAAAAATGAAATACAAATAACCACAGGACTGTTTTTCTGGGACTGAATTTTGGGAAAATTTTTTTTTCATTCTGATTTCTGCAAAATTACCATACAGGTAAATTGCATTAAAGCAATTTACCTGTATGGTAATTAAGCTATCTGAATTTTATTTATCCTTATGTTATATGTTATGTTATCGAATAGAAATGGCTAAAATTTTTAAATTTTCTAAAAATGTATATAGATTAGAAACAAGATCAAGGTAGATCAAAAACTTCCAAGACCAAATTTCTTATAAATATTTGAACGTCAAATTTAAAAGAGGAAAAAAAATGGGGGGGAAAAAAAAAAAAAAAAAAAAAACCTTTATTTTGTAACCTATAATGTCTACAATTTTTTTTGGAATAGATGTTTTTTTTTGGTTACATATGCAAAAATGTTTTATCTGTTTTGACGGTAAGTAATTTTTTATTGCTGTATCTTAGAATGTCAGTGTAGGATCTAAAATCTGTCAGTCCATCTAAAATAGATGTAAAATCTGTCAGTCCTCCTGGGATTACATTGGATTCAATCCAGAATGTGATTCATATCTGGTATTTATATTCAGTGAATTTGACAGCCAAGGTATCATCTAAAAGTAATTTTTATGTTCGCTGAACCACTCTTGAACAATCCCGTAGTTAGTTTTTAGTATTCAGAGTGTTCTCTAAGGATTTGAGGGCTCCAAGAAATTCCCAGGAAATATCACCCATACCAAAACACTGCCAGTAGCTGCCTGTTTCTGTTGGACCAGGACAACAGAGTGATTCCTCTGTACAGTTTGTCACTGTACCCTGTCTATTGTCCACATAGCATAGCAGAAAACATGATTCAACAGAAAAGGCAGCTTTTTTCCCTCCATCATTGGTCCAGTGATACCATTCAGATCTGGATAATGTTCAAGGTACCCTGTCTAGTGATGACCATTGGTACCTTTGATCAGGCACCTACTCATGTGTCCCATATGGAGGAGGGTTTGTTGGATTGTGATCTCGGAAGCACTGCTGGTCATCCCCCTGATTAAAGACCATTGTCAGCCTTTCCACCATTTTCCACCATCAGTGAGGCTTGGGTACTTGCCATTGGTCTAGTGACTGCAGCTCTGTCCACTACCCTTCCCCTCTTGCAATGTCTTAACTGCAACACTTTGCAAACAGCCCACAAGATTTACAGTTTCCGTAATACTGCCACCCTTCAACTGGTACCCGAAAATCATCCCTTCAAAGTTCGTCAGATCATGTCCTTTGCCCATATTAATCGAGTACTTCATATGGACTATGTGTCACGAAACTGAAGTATCACATTTATGGTTCTCACCATATGTGCCACCAGGTGGGGAGGAACAACTGATTGTTAAAACACAGGTGGATCATAATAGTACATCATATTAACATCATTAATTGTTTGGCTATATTTATTTTGTGGTTCAAGTTTTTCTTAATTTAATTAAATTAAATTTAATGTAAATGTGATATTTTTTGTCTCCAATTTAAGAACCCACTGAGGGAACTCAGTGAAGTAGAAGTTATGGCAGCTGTGACAAATACAATCAAGAAACTTTCTGAAAAGTCCTTTGCAGAATCTTTTTTGCAATTATATGACTAGTGGAGAAGATGCAGTTAGTCAAGGTTATATTTTGACAAGTTAAATAAAAGGTTAAATTGAAAGGTTAAATAAAAATTCACTCTTGGAAATTTTTGATCCTACACTCTTCATATTCTATACGCAAAGTGTATGAAAATCTAAGTGTCAGTGGAAAATTAAATGTCCTAATGTTTAGTTTTCATAATTATAATTGATAATTATGTTAATTTTTGAACTTAACTGGTGGAAAAAGAGGTTGTGAATTAACTCAGTTATTAACTTTATTGCATTGATAATATTAGAAAATACAGGTAAGTAATAAAAATACCAGTAAGTAATAACAGGCTACAGGAAATGGTGATAAAAGTTATAATTCATCAGAAACTCAACTCTACTATGAAAGAGTGTATTGGTAGGCTAAAAGTCTTGATATCCACTGAGTAAAAGTTGGTATCAGGACTTTGCAAAGTACCCAGATTGTGGGGGAGGGGCAATTGACATGCAAATCATTTATCATTGGTTTAGGGATCTGTCTGCTCTTTGTCATTTTTTGACAATAGTTCACTATGATTGATGTGATTCTTTATTATTGCGTTTCTTTCCTGACTCTTTTGACACCCCCTCCCCCAAATAATCTGCAGTTCAGTTGAACCACATTTTCTTTAATAAAACATGATAGTAAATTGTCATGTGCATAAATTTGAACTTTGAGCTCAGTCAAATTTGTTATCCTAATGCTACGATTCATAAGTATTCATCCATCTGGAAAAACTGGTCCATCTTGTTGAAATCAACAGTTTTCATTTGTGTGAAATGTGCAGGTTAGAGTATAAACCAGTCACTTAAAATTCACAGATAATTAATAATAATAATTAATGATACTCTATTAATATCTATATAATATCAGTGTAGATACACCATAGATAACTCTTAAAAAACTACGATGGTAGTTTGTGTGGGAGGCATCAGCTCTGTATCTCATATTGTGCTCTTCCTTCATGAGTTGCCATGGTATTGCACTACCTCGAATAAGTAATGCTTCACTAATAGAGAAAAATATCGTTACTTATTTTCAGTGAGTACCACCACCCGGACGGTACCTTTTCAAAGCTATTGGCCTCTCATCGGTGGGTGGGCGGGCATTAGCTTTGAAACTGTGCCGTCTGGGTGGTGGTACTCACTGAGAATAAGTAACAAGTCTTCTCTATTAGTGAAGCATTACTTATTTGAGGTAGTGCAATACCATGGCAACTCGTTGTGAAGGAAGAGCACAATATGAGATAGAGAGCAAATGATGCCTCCCACACAAACTACCATCGTAGTTTCTTAAGAGTTGTCTATGGCGTATCTACACTGATATTATATAGATATTAAACTCTTGCTCTTAATGTATTATGGTTTGTTGCATTTAGTTATTTTAAATACTCTATTAAAAAAAAGTACACAAAATCTGCTAATCTTATAAACAATAACTGAGGGATTTTTATTTCAATGCTTTATTAATAGCCACACACATGCACAGTATAAATTATACATAAATATAATTTATTTTATTTTAATTAAACATAAATATATTTTATTTTATAACTCATTTTAACAATTAAAAAATATACAGTGATTAATCACAACTGCCAGTTAATACTATGATTTCAGAATCATGTATCTAAGGGTCAAAAGTCAAAGGAAATGTATTCCATCAGATTAATAACATATTTGGAAAGTGCTTATTGAAAAGTTTCTGTCATATAGTTTCACCTGATAATGGGATATGCTAACCTAAATCATAGGACAACATGTATAACTCCTGCATACGATTCTGAATATTTGGAAATATTTGTGCTAAAGTTAGTTATATAAAAGTTAGTTCGATTTTTATTTTTGTTATTTTAAAATTATGATTTAAGGACTTATACTCCAAATTTCTGAATATGAGATCTTGATGTTTCATTCAGAAAGTAGACCCAGCAGTTAAAAAAAAATAAAATAAAATAATTTTTTTCTAAATTAGATGAGGAAGTTACCACCCTATTTCTGCAGCATAATGTGAAATAATCAAAGGAAAAGGCTGAGTGTAAGGCAAAATGCCTTCTTATTATGGATATTACACACATCCAGTTTAACATGTTCACTGCTGGATTGCAAACATCCATCGCGAAGCATATTTGTGTTAGGCACAAAAATTGCCAACTGCAATTTTTGTGCCTAACGCAAATATGCTTCCATTCAATTGTGGTCAGTAAATGAGTGCTGTAAAAGGAGAGGCACATGAACAACTCAACCATGTTGGCTCACTGACTGAACCATGGACTATTGCATTATGGCAGGGGATTTTGCTTAGTATCAGTCATACTGCCTGAAGAGTGCTGTAAAAGCTGTATATTTGGTTTGCAGTTTAATATGTTTTTGCTCATGTTGAAGTTATTTTATTTAGTTTAGTATTTTCCACAAGAAGAAAAGAAATGTTTAAAATTTTATCTTTTAAATAGGCACTTCCATAGCCAGGTGGGCAGGAGCAGCAGTGTGTAGCACACGCTTCTTGATTAGACTGAGGTATGAGCCCGTGACCACCAAATACGGACGATGCGGAAAGGTCAGGGAATGACCACCGCATATCCCTGGAGCAATATGGCCTTAGTTGCTAATGCTCCTAAAAACCAAATAAGAAACAAACAAACATCTTTTAAATAATTTTTTAAATATGCTTTAATAACAAAGTGTAAATGCGTGTGTGTGTGTGTATTTTTTTTTTTTTTTTTTTTGTAAATAAGTGCCGTAAAAGGAAAGGTATGCCTGCTGAATTTTAATTCTTTAATTTGTGAGAAACAAAATATCAACCTTAATGTGTGTCTACTGATAAAATTCAGTGCAAAAAGTATTTTCCTATAAACTTTTACCCTAAAAAGTTGTTATAATGGATCCACAGCCTGGGGCATCAGGATCAAAAAGGAACAGGGATGAACAGTATTGAAGCTGATGATGTTGAATCAGCTCTTAATAATATGTCATCTGATAACGAATTGGAATTGTATTCAAGTGATGCAGTTCCTGAATCTCATTCTAATATATCTGTTGATGTTAGAATGCCACAAACAACAGATGCTGACATTTCTATGTGTGATTGATTTCGCAGACGAAATCCATTAACTAAAAAGCAGTGCCTACTTTTTCCAGCACCCTAAGGCAAACAAAGGACCCTTAGAATGAGTTTGTCTGAAAGCACACAAAAGGCTTTGTGTATTTTCAGACATAAAAAAATCCATGTGCAGATTGATTTGTTCAGGTGCAAAACTTTGAACAATGGTCATCTCAACTTTAAATCTAAAATGACTCCTAAAAAATAAATGAAGTCTGAGGATTGATCAGAGAGAGTAAAAAAAAAAATAAATAAATAAAAAATAATATATAAATATAATTTTTTTTTCATTAGACGACAGTGTTCACATAATATTCATGAAAAACATTTTGTTCTGTTAATTTTGTCGAGTAATACATGTCATAACCTTTAATTCTCTCCTTCTATATACTATTATTATTATAATAATTAGCCATATGGTGCAAGGAAGCCTGAGGCATTTGCTGCACCAGCCAAAAAAAAATTCCTGAGTCACTTTGTGTGAGTGAGTGTGAGAGAGAGAGAGAGAGAGAGAGAGAGAGAGAGAGAGAGAGAGAGAGAGAGAGAGAGAGAGAGAGAGAGAGTCAGAAATAGAAGGGAATCACCAAGAAAGAGAAGAATGTGATAAGTATGTAAGAATTGAAAAGTCTGATAAAGTTTGCATAGATGGAAGTGAAAAATGCACAAAGTACCAAGTACTACAAGGTTGATATGCATTTTTTATATTTTACCTCACACTCATTGTCTATATAATTTATTATATATATATATATATATACACTGTAAAGATTAATAGGCAAAGAAGAATAATGAAAAGGAATTTGATTATGGACAAAGGCAACTGATAGCCAGAAAGAACCTAACAACCACAATAGTATAATAAGTAAGTAAATAAAAGTTGTAGTGATAAGAGGAGTAAGATAATAAGAAATATGCCAATATTATATACACAATATATACATGATTATATTATCTTATATTGCGCAATCCAGGTGTTGTTCTCAAGTGTCAACCATTGGAATTACACGACAAGATGATAGTATAGTGTCCTCCGTTTCTAACATAAATTATGTGCCACGGCCAAATAGAAACCCATCTAAATATAGTATTAGAGAGGAATAAAAAAGAAAATATATATATATATATATATATTTATTTATAAAATAATGTAAAAATAAAGCTCTAAGGGAGGATATATGGATATATATAGACAGCCAGCATTTAATTTAGGGTTGACATGACAGGATCCAAAAATAATTATATATATAAATGAACGATAGTATGAATCAGAGCTGTACTACTCAATATGTTCTACGTTGATAATAATATTAGTAAAATAATAAGAGGAGTTTACCTCAATATAGTACGTAGAACACTTCCGTATGATACTCTCCAGAAATTAAAACGGAAAAAATGAAAAAATCGACAACTTACCGGTACATTAGAGTAAAATATAAATAATTAAATAATCAATATAACACAATTCAAATCAATTTAAAACAATTAAAAATCAAATTAACAAACAATTAAAAATCAAATTAACAAACAATTAAAAATCAAATTAACGCAATTAAAAGAATCTAACGAAAATATTCAAAACGGTTTTCCTTCCTGAAGCTGACAACGCTTTTCGACTGTATGTCGTGATCACAGGAATGAAAATTACCGAATCAGGTTGAACCTGATACTTAAATAGAGATTATTTGTCTCCCCGCATGCGCGTAAAGGTCCACGCATCGGAGATCAAATATGGCCGCCGAACATTAACAGAATTCTCGTGTAATTTAATTTCAACTGTTTCTGCAATTAATAGTCGCGTATAATTACGTTGAACGTTAAGTATTTTGGCCTCGTTAAATAAAAAAGTATGTTTTTCGTTAATGGCATGAAAGGCTAATTCTGACGCTGCTGAACGAGAAGCACGAATTGAGGTTTCACGTTGATTTACACGAATATTAAGAGAAAATTGGGTCGAACCTTGGTAAGACGAGCTGCAATCACCGCAAGATATGTTGTATACCAGATCATTAATTTGTGTTGCGAACGCTGAAAGAACCGAGCGATAGTTCAGTATAGTGTGTAACTTCCGTATTGGCCTAGCTACAATTTTAAATTCGGTATCTTTAAAGAATCTGTTAAACTGTTTGTGCCACTGTTCAACATATGGGGCAGAAATAAAGTATTTTTTGATATTACTATTGTTGATTGGTGTAGTATTTTGTATCCTATCCTTAGCTTGTACCCTAATTCGGTTTATTGTGGTAATGGAATAGCCCCTGTTTAAGAATCTGCTAGTTAATATTTGTATTTCTGAGTCCAAAGCAGATTCCGTCGTTGAATATTTATAGGCATTAAGAAATTGATTAAAGATAATTGATCTTTTGTAGGTGAATGGGTGATAGCTATTATAATGTAGAAGCATACTGGTGTTTGTATGTTTTCGATAGATGCTAAATCGTATTTTATTCGAGTCCCGGGTAAGTGTGAAATTTAGAAAGTTTAATGACTTTGTATCCGTATCCTCCCTTTTCAATGCAAATTTGAGTCTAGAATGAATATTATTAAACGAATGTAAAATGTCTTGGATAGTACTACTATCAGTAATAACTAGAACATCGTCTAAATACCTCCCATAGTATGTGATACGGGTTCGAAAAGGTGTCAAATGTATCTGCTCAATCGTTGAGAGATAGATTTCTGACATTAAGCCACTCAGGCTCAAACCCATTGGTAATCCAAAAATTTGTTTGTACGCCTTGTCTCGAAAGGTGATGTAGTTAGCCTCAACTAACAGTTTAATTAAGTGAAAAATTTCCTTAATAGGTAGCTTCGTATAATTAATCGGTGTTGAGTTTTTATTTAACATATCCCAAATAATATCTAATGTGTATTCAACGTTTACATTCGTATATAATGGGTAACATCTAGTGAGAATAAATTGTCATTGTCGCCGAGTCTACAGTCTTTAAGCTTATTAAATAACGTATCGTAGTTCTTAATCCCAAATTGTATTACCTGTCTAAAGGATTTTATAATGTTATATACATGTGTGGCTAAGGATGAAAATGCCGAGTTCCTGTAGGAAACAATAGGTCGATTAGGAAACCCAGTCTTGTGCAATTTTACCTGACTGAAAAGTGCAGGAATATTGTATGTTCTGGACTTGAATTCCTTTAACTGAACCATAGTAATGTAGTTGTTTTTTCGATACGTGGTTAATGTTTTATTGTATTGATTGACCAAATTGGTAAACAGTGCCGAGTCTACTTCACGATAAGTGGAGGTATCTGACACAACTGAATCTAACTTATTAATATAATCATGTTTATCTAGTATTAACACCATATCTCCTTTATCTGCCCCCTGTATAATAATGTCAAGAAGGATGTAGAGCTGCTGGAACGAGTACAGAGAAGGGCAACAAGATTAGTGAATGGAACAAAGGGGTGCTCTTACGAAGAAAGGCTTAAGTTTTGCAAATTACAGTGTCTGGAGACTAGGCACCAGCGAGGTGATCTGATAGAGGTGTATAAAGCCTTGAATGGTTTGAGCATGCTCAATGCTGATGGGATTCTTCCTCTAGCTCAGAATAATCACCTGAGAGGGCATAAATTCAAATTGAGGAAAGACAGATGTAGGATAGACGTGCGGAAATTTGCCTTTAGCCAGCGGATGATTGGTTGGTGGAACAGACTTCCATCCCTTGTCGTGGAGGTTGATAGCCTAAATAAGTTTAGGGCTCAGCTGGACAGGTATTTTGAACGAACAGAGGGGTGAAGTGGAAGTGGTTTTTTTTTTTTGGCTGATGCTGCATAAGCTTGCTTTCTTGCATCAAATGCCTCTACTAATGCTAATGCCAAATGCCAATGTCCTTATTTCCCCGAAGTTCTCGTAAAGCTGAACTGTCATGTGTATTCAATTTAGGAAGTCGCGTTTCTTTTATGTTATTCACTACTTGGTTAACTTGTTGAATAAATACATCTTTTTGTGGAACATTACGAAGTCCAAATTCAATATCAATTACACATTGTTTTTTAGGCAGTTTTCAAGGTGGTAAATTATAATTTAGTCCTTTGGAATCGTTTTGAATATTTTCGTTAGATTCTTTTAATTGCGTTAATTTGATTTTTAATTGTTTATATTTTACTCTAATGTACCGGTAAGTTGTCGATTTTTTCGTTTTTTCTGTTTTAATTTCTGGAGGGTATCATATGGAAGTGTTCTACGTATTATATTGAGGTAAACTCCTCTTATTATTTTACTAATAAATGAACGATGAAACTAAAACAAAAACCTGATAGTAGACAATGGCTAATGAATGAAATAGTTACAAGAAGCAACTAATTAGAAGTTGTATACTGAATATATGTGTATAGACCTAAAAATACTTTTTGTATTTGAAAGCAATTTAGCTATCAGAGGTGAAATTAGGTAAATAATTAGGATAGAAATAGATATTCCTGCCCTTGCATTACACTAATAGCCCAGAATGTGGTGGAAAAATTTATTTTTGGAAAGTGAACTGTATCTGACTGAAGAATATAAAGTTAGAGCTTGGAATTATCCGAGAGTACGGTTTCCTTTCCATGCTAGTAACGGCCCTGGATCAAAAGGCCGCCATAGCCTAGTGGTCAGGCGTGTGGGTGCATAAGTACACATGCCTTGAGTGACTGGGGTTCAAGCCCGTGACTGCTGAATACGGTGCTGTTTCTTGTATTCTGTCTATCTTGTGAACTCCTCTGATCATTTGGTCATCCCGAAGTATAAACCGAAGATTTATTTTATTTTATTATGTACATATATAGTAGTAGTAGAGGCCTATCATGCAAGAAAGCAAGCCAAAAAAAAAGAATCCCATCAGTATTCAGAACGCTCAACCAATTCAAGGCCTTATATACAGATCACCTCACAGGTGCCTAGTCTCTAGATGCTGCTGCAATTTGCAGAATTTTTGACTTTCTTGGTAAGACCACCCTTTCGTTCCCCTCACCAATCTTGTTGCCCTTCTCTGTATTCGCTTAAGCAACTCTATATCCTTCCTAAAATGAGGCCTCCAGACTTGTATGCAGTACTCAAGGTGGAGCCTGACCACTGCCTTATACAAAGGGATAATCAACTCCTTTTCTCTAATAGCAAAATTCCTGTATATCAATACCCCATGACTTGCTCTGGCAGCCCCTTTTGCACTGCTCAGAGAACTTCATATCTGACTGCACAATTACTCCCAGGTTTTTTCATTTTCTAACACCCTAAGTGTAATACCCACACAGCTGGTACGTTTCTCTGGGATTAGTTCTACCCATATGCAGTAACTTTGCATTTGTCAATGTTAGATTTCAGTTGCCACTTCTCAGCCCATCTGCCCTACTTTTCTAGATCCTGTTGTAGTAGCACACTGCCATTACTGTCATTAACAACCCTGCCAATTTTTGTATCATCTGCAAACTTGGACATTAAGCCTGATATGCCTTCATCAATATCATTGATAAATACACAAAACAACAACGGTCCCATCATCAAACCCTGGGGCAATCCAGTAATAACGTTAGTCTCCAACGAGCAGTGTCCATTGACTACCACACTATTTCCTCTCCCACTCAACCACCCTTTTATTCATTGTAGCAACTTGCCCTTAATACCATACTCCCCAAATTTGTACAGTAGTCTTCCATGCACAGCAGTATCAAAATCTTTCTGAAATCGAAGTATATGATATCAAAATTATTTTTTGCATCCAATTCCTTTGTAACCACATCATAGTATCTAATCAGATTTGTCAGACAAGACGTTCCCTTAACAAACCCATGCTGTGTCTCAATTATTATTGCAGTCTTGTCTAGATGATCCTGTAGTGCTTCTTTAACCAGTGACTCCATTATTTTCCTCAGAACAGAAGTTACACTAACAAGCCTATAATTACTCATGTCACCCTTTGATCTCCCTTTGTGAATCTGGGATTTATTTGCACATCTGCAGTCTGTGGAGACTTCCCCTGAGTCCAAGGATGTGCTCATAATTATGGCTAAAGGTTTGCTTACTTCTGTATATCATTGACAAAACCCCATGACTTGCTCTGGCACATGACTGCATTGCTCAGTAAACTTCATGGTGCCTCCTGTAATATAACTGGATAGATCCCATTTTATGTTTAACTTCAATAATTTCTCCTCCACTTTGCTCTCAGTTATTACAAAATCATTAAGCTCCCTATTAGAGTTTAATAAGCTTCTGTCCTTCACTTATCTAAAGAATTCCTCGTGTGAATGTAGGTGCAAAATACTTATTCAGTTTGTCAGCTATCTGAGCAGGATCATCAGCAGTCTAACCATTGATAACAGGTGGGCCAATTTGATTCATCACGTAGAGTTTATATAAGTAAAGAAGTCCTTGCTGTTTTTCTTAACATCCCTTGTAATCTCCTTTGTGACTTGATCACAGACTGCCTTATATCTACCATATGCTTCTGTATCAAAAGCCTTTCTAAGATCCAAGTATATAATATCAAAGTTATTCCCTGATAATTGTATGGATCCCATGTATTTTCTTTAGCATTAGCATTAGTAGAGGCATTTGATGCAAGAAAGCAAGCTTATGCAGCATCAGCCAAAAAAAAATAATAACAAATAAATAAATAAAAAATAACCACTCCACTTCACCCCTCTGTTCGTTCGAAATACCTGTCCACCTGAGCCTTAAACTTATTTAGGCTATCAACTTCAACGACAAGGGATGGAAGTCTGTTCCACCAACCAACTACCCGCTGGCTAAAGGCAAATTTCCTCACGTCTATCCTACATCCGTCTTTCCTCAATTTCAATTTATGCCCTCTCAGGTGATTATACTGAGCAAGAGGAAGAATCCCATCATCATTGAGCATGCTCAAACCATTCAAGGCTTTATACACCTCTATCAGATCACCTCGCTGGTGCCTTGTCCCCAGACACTGTAATTTGCAAAACTTAAGCCTTTCTTCATAAGAGTACCCCTTTGTTCCATTCACTAATCTTGTTGCCCTTCTTTGTACTCGTTCCAGCATCTCTATATCCTTCTTGAAATGAGGCGTCCAGACCTGTATACAGTACTCTAGGTGTGGCCTGACCATTTCCTTATACAAGGGAATAATCACCTCCTTATCCTTGCTAGAAAAATTCCTATGTATCATCGACAATACACTATGAGTTACTCTTGCAGCCCATCTGCACTGCTCAGAAAACTTCATATCTGCCTGCACAACCACCCCCAGGTCCCTTTCATTCTCTACCACTGTCAATGTCGTACCACAGAGTTGATACGTTGCTCTGGGGTTGCTGTTTCCCATATGTAGTACTTTACATTTGTCAATGTTAAACTTCATTTGCCACCTCTCAGCCCATCTGCTCAACCTTTACAGATCCTGTTGCAGTAGCATAGTGTCAGTAGTGCCCTTGACAACCCTGCCAACCTTCGTATCGTCTGCAAACTTGGACATTAAGCTTGATATACCATCATCAATATCATTTATAAATACAGAAAACAATAATGGACCCAGTACTGAACCCTGAGGGGCTCCACTAATAACATTAGTCCCCAATGAGCAGTGTCCATTGATTACCACTCTCTGTCTTCTCCCCCTCAACCACCCCTTTATCCATAGCAGCAATTTGCCTCCAATGTCACACTGCTCCAATTTGTGTAGCAGTCTTCCATGTGCAACAGTATCAAAAGCCTTTCTAAGATCCAAGTATATAATATCAAAGTTATTCCCTGCATCCAGTTCTTTTGTGACTGCATCATAGTATCCAATCAAATTGGTCAGGCAAGCCTTCCCCTTAACAAAACCATGCTGTGTCTGAGTTATAACTGAAGTCTTGTCTAGATGATCCTGCAGTGCTTCCATTAATTTTCCTGGAACAGAAGTTAAACTAACAGGTCTATAATTACTTGTGTCGCCCTTTGATCCTCCTTTGTGAATTGGGGTCACATTTGCACATCTCCAGTCCATGGGTACTTCCCCTGAGTCTAAGGAAGCTCTCATAATTATGGCTAAGGGTTTGCTTACTTCCTTTGCTGCCTCCTTTAATATAACTGGATAGATCCCATCCGCCCCAGGTGCCTTTCTTGTATTTATCTTCAACAATTTCTCCTCCACTTTACTCTCAGTTATTACAAGATTCTCTAGCTTACTGCCAGAGTTGAATACACCTCTGGCATTCCCCTCGCTGAATAACTCCTCATGTGTGAATGTCGATGCAAAATATTCATTTAGTTTGTTAGCTATATGAGCAGGATCATCAACAGTTGACCCATCGATATCAATTGGACCAATCTGATTCATCCCCTTCCTTCTAGAGTTTACATAAATAAAAAATCTATGCTGTTTTTCTTTGCATCCCTTGCCAAAGATTTCTCATAATCTGCCTTCGCCTGCCTAACCTCCTTTGTAACTTGGTTACAGATCAACTTGTATCTATCATAGGCTTCTGTGTCACATGTTAATTTGTATGTATCCCATGCATTTTTCTTCTCTGCTTTCTGCCACAAGGCTCATTAGTTCATCTGACATTCATTTAGGCCTTAAGCTTGAACACTATTTCTTAATCAGTATGAAAAGCCTAGTAGCTTCCACGATTCATTCCTTGAATGTTTTCCATTTAGAATTTGCTGTTGGTAACATCATCAGTTGATCCCACTGTATAGAATTTAAAAACTATCTGAGATCACTGTAGTCATATAAGAGTAGTAAGTTGAGAGTGGTGGGAAACTTCAACTTAGAAAGTAGCCATTAGTAACAAAACTATGGTAATGGCTACTATTACTACCTCCACTGTAAGTGTACCTTTCTCTGATGTTGGAGGGATGGTACCACACACCTCATTGTCTCCAGATGAAATAATGTCTAGAATCCTTTTGTGGGAAGCACCTCCGTAGCCAGGTGGGCAGGAGCAGTAGTGCGTAGCGCATGCTTCTTGATTAGAATGGGGTTCGAGCCCGTGACCACCAAATATGGAGGATGCGGAAAGGTCAGGTAATGACCACCACATATCCCCGGAGCAATATGGTCTTAGTTGCTAATGCTCCTAAAAACCAAATAACAACAACTTTTTGTGGGCTAAAACGGGACTGATCAGAGAAATGGACTGTATCCCATTTGACAGGGCTCTAAGGCACATGTTCACGGCACCATGTGCTTGGGGTTAATGGATACAAACCCCTAGCTTCCTTGCATAGAGTCCACTAGAATTGAGCCTTCTTAAAACAGTCCAACCGGAAATGTTTTCACTTGTGGCATCAGCGACCTTAAGAGACAGTTGATGACAGGACATAGTAAGGTGCTGTTTTAGCCAGATATCAGTCTGTTGCAATTGACGTAAACCTCGAGCGACCTTGACCATATCTTTTAATGGTTCCTGTGTCCTGAAACTGCTTCCATAGTGTCAAGATGACCCTGCGTGACACATTAACGCATTGTGCCGCTTGCGATTAACTGCCCAGCTTAAAAATGTCCAACGGCCTGCCATCTGAAATAATCATGTAATCGACAGTGGGTGCCTCCATAGCCAGGTGGGCAGGAGCAGCAGTGCATAGCACAGTTTCTTGATAGACCAGGGTTCGAGCCCGTGACCACTAAAAACGGAGGATGCGGAAAGGTCAGGGAATGACCACCGCATATCCCCGGAGCAATATGGCCTTAGTTGCTAATACTCCAAATAACAAACAAACACACCATCGTCAGCAACTGACATTATGTGTACTGCAGATGTGGCTATCCCACTGAGCAAGCTAAAAAGCGGAAAAGGAGTGATGTGGTCACAACCCATGTTTTCATAGGCATGAATAATTTGCATAATGTGCAGCTCTATTAAGTTGGTTGATTGATTTCTATTGGATGCTTGGAATTTACATGCTTAGAATGCCTGTTATATCAAATATTTGTCTTCGTCAACAGTGTTCACAATAAAATATTCAGAAAAACATCTGATAATCTCAACGATCAATTGGAAGGGGTAACCTTCCAATTGTAAAGACTAACCCAGCAATCAACTACCTGCTGGCTAAAGGAAAATTTCCGCACATTTATTCTACAACTGTCTTGCTCAATTTGAATTTATGCCTTCTCAGGTTTGTAATCTGAGCAAGAGGAAGAATCCCATCAGCATTGAGCCTTCTCAAACCATTGAAGGCCTTATACACCTCAATCAGATCACCTTGCAGGTGCCTAGCCTCCAGACACTGCAAATTGCAGTGTCCGGAGGCTAGCAATTCTGCATCCTAAAGTGAGGCCTCCAGACCTGTAGACAATACTGAAGATGGCCTAAGCATTGCCCGATACAAAGGGATAATCATCTCCTTATCCCTGCTAGAAAAATTCCTGTATATCATTGACAGGACTCCATTCCATAGCCTGCTCTAGCAGCTTGTCTGCACTGCTCAGAAAACCATATCTAACTGCAGAATTATCCTCAGTCTGTTTCATTCTCCACTGCTGTGGGTTGAGAAGGAAACCCAACTCAGTTGATGCATTTTTCTGGGACAACTGCTACCCATATGCAGTGCTTTGCATTTGTGAATGTTAAACTTCAGTTGCCACTTAGTCCATTTGCCCAATTTTTCTAGATTCTGTTGCAGTAGCATACTGTCATTAACAGTATGCTACTGCAACAGAAGCATACTGTCATTAACAACTCTGCCAACCTTTTTATCATCTGCAAACTTCGACATTAAGCCTGATATACCTTTGTCAATATCATTGATAAATATACAAAATAACAGTGGGCCCCAACACGGAACCTGGAGGGGCCTTACTAATAACATTAATTTACCAAGAGCAGTGTCCATTGATTACCACTCTCTGTATTCTCCCACCCAAACATCCTTTTTGTCTATTGTAGCAACTTGCCCTTAATG
This sequence comes from Mastigoproctus giganteus, assembly GCF_048544385.1. Classification (NCBI taxonomy): domain Eukaryota; kingdom Metazoa; phylum Arthropoda; class Arachnida; order Uropygi; family Thelyphonidae; genus Mastigoproctus; species Mastigoproctus giganteus. Next base: position 68,933,124 of record NC_143586.1, on the reverse strand, counting down.
CCACACTGCTCCCATTTGTATAATAGTCTTCCATGTGCAACAGTTCACTTCTTTTGTACAGAAGTAGAGAGAGAGCCGACGGGGCTAGCAAGGTAGGTAGAGTGCCTGTCTTCCTGGCAACCCAAAGGTCGTGGGTTCGAATCCCGCCTTGGGCTTGGATCACAGCAAAATGCAAAAACTTTGGGGAGGTGCATTATGGCCACAGAAGCTGATGCGCCAACAACTAACAAAAAAAAATACAGAAGTAGATATTGTAATGCTGATACCTACAGGTCTCCTTATACCCTTGCATTATAACTGAAGAGCAATGTATTTTGAATAACTGATTTTACATGCAGTAGGTATTCTTTGAAGCCTATAATGAATATTTATTAAGTGGTCATAACCAAAAAAGGTTGTAAGGCTAAAAAAAAAAAAAAAAAAAAAAAATAGACATTTCAAAAAGTATGGAAGTCAAAGACCCCGCAGCAAGCTGAATAATTTTGTTTCTCATCCTTGTGGAAGGAATACAAACCTCCTAAAATGTGGATTGAAGATTATTCCTTATAAAATAGCATGCTATATTTAGTCAGAAAGTTGTAACAAGATCAACATTTAAAGTTCTATCAGATAAAGAACTAGTATTCTTTATGAGCATATGTTCAGAAATGTTGTTTGTGTATTCTTTCAAGGCATGTTATGATACTGCTGTTTCGTGGTGGAAAAAGCAATACATGACATCTCCATTTATGAATATTAAAGTCAAAATTTCGAGATCCTTCAATGCTAGAAAAAATTTTTTCTTATTTAGATTTTTGTTTAATGAAAGAATCAAATGCTTCCTTAAGCAGCTGAGAAGCTTTTATTTAACACAGTAAGCAGCATGTGATTATTCTAATAGATAATGGCTTTTTATAGTCCTTATGTATAGCTTGTTTATATCTAAAGTCTGGCTATGTATAACTTTAACAAAGGTTCAAACCTGATTATAAAGTACAAACCTTTGATATGTATTTTGCTTTAAAAAAGAGACATAATTTTCAATCGAGAATGCCACAAAATTTATATCCTTAGTTTATTCCATATATGATGAATGTGTGGAAAGTTTGTGGCCTGGGTATGAAGGGTTTATTTGAGGAATCTGGTAACACATTGAGTCCCTTTTGTAGTCAATGCTCTCATCACTGATACTTCAAAGAACGTTTTCTCTTGGTCCTCCAAGAATGTATCCACTGCAGCAGTGATGTCACTGTTGGTGGGAAAATGGATGCTAGTCAGGTATTTTTTGAAATAGGTGAATGTCTGATCTGGTGAATATGGCAAATGGTCCATGATTAAAAAGCTGCACACATGCAGTGTAGCCATGTCAATAACAGATTTGTGAGCAGGCATGTTGTCCTGATGGAACAAGATTTCTTTGCTGAGTTTTCCCTTCATTTGTCTTTGATGTTTTTGCACCAATACCTCACAAGGTCTGTGTCATATGCTCCTGTGACTGTCTGGCCTTTCTGAAGGTAATCCTCCATCAGCATCCTAGAAAACTGATACCGTCACTTTGCCAGTAGAAGGAATTTTGACTTGGCTTTCTCTGAAGGAGAAGAGCTGCTTTCCAATGTTTTGACTATCCTTTTGTCTTGCTGAAAGTGATGGACCCATTTTCATCCATGGTTACAAACCTTGCAAGGGAATTTGCTGGATATGCTTGAAAACAATGCAAATATTCACTCAACTTGACAGCTGGTGTGTTTTTGATCTGCTGTCACAACTTTGAGACTTAACGTATTGATACTTTTTTTCACAGCAAGAATTATCTGTTACTATTACTAGATAAGTTCAGATGAGATGCCCAAGGTGCTGGCAATGTACTGAACTGTCATTTGTTGATCACTCATCACCAATCTATGCACACTCTCATCAACTTCTTCATTTCATTTCTCCCACAGCGTGGGTCATATTGAAGGCTGTCCCTCCTTTGTTTAAACTCTGCTTCCCACTGGAATAGGAAGGGGTATCCTCCCTCGATTTCTGTAAACCATATCATCCTCATGAATTGCCTCTGGTGTTATTCCTTTTTTCTTAAATATTAGACAACTGAATGGTGACTGATTTTATTCAACTTTCCTCATTTACACAACTGTGTTGACTTCAAGAATTTTTTTTTTTTTTATGAAACCCCCAAACACGAAAGATATCAAAACCTATAGTACTTAGTACTGTGCATGGGTTGAAGGAGAAGTATGGGGGTGGGGGGATGATGCTGGAAACTTTGCTCTAGAGACTAAACATGGGTTTCAAAAAGACATTATTGGAACTCCATGAGACTTGGTGGTTCACTGTTTGAATTGTTATGCATTAAGTACAGAACCTTTTAACACTGTACTATTACCCTTTCATACTCAGGCCACACTTTTCAAACCTCCATCCTCTCCTTTGTATATTCCTTATATTTTCAATTTATTCTATAAACTAGTTTGTCTTTAATTTCTTAACCTTCTGCTGCTACTATGGCATTAGAGAGCTGCCACCTATTAAAATTTTTCAGGTTTTTTTTTCTTTTTTTCCTTTTTTATTTGTAAATTAAATGTATTCCCCATTGTCCACCAGTATTCTTTAACTGCTTATACAGTATTACCTGTTTCCAGTTTGATATTCTATGAATTACGAGGCGTTAATGTTTCGTTTGGTGTTTATAACAAATGCCAGTGAGCAGAAGCATCTGTCTTCTAGGCAGGTTTTATTACTGTGTTGTTCTCTGAGATGTTAGTGATTAATAGTGATTAGTAGTTAGTATCTAACCTTGCCATAGAGCTATATTTTCATTGGCTAAATGCAAGCATTTGATAGAAATACAGGTGTTCATGTGTGGCAGCCAGATGCCATGTGAGTGTATGTTTCAGTCTGAGGGATGAATGACCTTAATCTCTAAAACATAATTATGATGAAAACTATTATTATTATGATGAAAACAATTTTTGTAATCAACTTTACCAAATTGTAATTAACAGATGTTCATTTTAAATTCAGTAAAACAGCTAAAAATAATTTTTTTTTTATAATTAAAATAAAAGGGGTGTCTCACAAACACAACACTTTGTAAATTGAGGGCATGAATCATGGAAGATTAAAGGAATATAGATAATTCTCAGATATTTCATGGCGCTTCCTGTGCCACTTTTTCAGTGACTGAAGTTTTGTTCTTGTTACATTCTCAACTTCACACATTAATCACGAAGGGCATTTACTGGTTTGTTTGTTTGTGTGTGTGTGTGTGTGTGTGTAGTTTAGTGTAATTTAGATAGCAATTCAGTCACTGAGGAGGTGGCACAGGAAGTGTCATGAAATTAACCCTTTACGAAATTAATCACATTTACTCTAGCCTGTCTCTACAGATGCAAGTTGGGATCAAAAAGTTGGAGACAGCTAATATTTGGGAAATGATGAAGCTTAGTGGTTATTTAGATAGATCTCCTTTGATGTAGTCTCTTTGACATTGTATGCACCAATTCCAACACTTCTGCAACTTCAGAAGGCTTCTTTTAGAGTTGCTAATAGTTATGTCATGTTTTGATCTTTAGTCATTGCAAATCTTTGTCCTTTCAAGGGGTTTTTAAGCTTGGGGAAAAATCACAAGGAACTAATTCCAGTGAGTATGGCAGATACAGAGATCAGAGTGATGAAGTGATTCATATGAAGTTCTTGAATGAAATGCCCTTAGTGTGAGGGTATTGTAATAATACAAGCACCAATTCCCAAGCACACCTTCCTGGCTGTTTTTTCAACTAGCAATGCTAGCAAAATAAATTTATAATGAACAATGTGTACACCAATATACATCTCGAGTGGAAATAAAAATAAAATACTGGCATAATCTTCATATCAGATTGCGATTGTCTTTTTTTTTTTTTTTTGGACCTTGGAGAAGACTGAATTTTCCATTGAGAGAACTCAAACATTGTTTCAGTGACATAGTCATGCACCCACAATTCATTCCAAGTAATAATGGAAGAAACATGGTGTCAGTCAGCTGCAGTACATTGAAGATCCTGATTAGCAAAAACTAACTTGCCACTCTGTGATTATCAGTGAGGATGTAAGGTATAAACTTGGCTGATATGTGTTACATTCACAAACCTTGTGTTAAAATTGATTAGCATGTCTTGTTAGAAATACCAGTTTCACTTTGTAGATAGTTAAACTTACTGATGATCAGATAATGAACATGAAAGATTGAATCACTGATTTTTGAACTTGAGTGGCCAGTGCAGTGATCATCTTCAATGGACAAGCAGCCCTCTTTAAATTATGCACGCTACTGTTTTAGAAAAGAATGGCACATAGCATTCTTTTCTAAAAGCTGATTTTAATATTTGTGGGTTTCTCTTGATCATTTTCCAAATTCATTTCGAAATTTGAAGCAAATTTTCTGCTCAGTAAAATTGCCTATTTGAAAATGCGACAAAACCCATAAAATGCCTTCTATTCAATGCAGACTAATTCATTCCTGCAGATAAATGGATAGGTCATGCTTTACCCAGTCTTGATGAGTCATCAAATATGCTGCAGTTAGTTGCAACTTGATATGACGCCACAATTTTAAGATAAATTCAGCTGCCAAACTTTTTGATCACACATATGTTAGAGTGAACATTCAAAAATTAGAAGGGATAAATGAGCAAGAGGAAATGCTAGTTTAGCAAGCTTGTAGTTTATCTGGGCATGGATGTTGAGTTGATGCATGTACAGTATTTTGATTGGATTGGAGAGAGGTAGAAATTCCACTAATTTGGAAAAATTTTCCACAAGTAAGTTTGTATGATAGCAGAGTGAATTTGTGAATGAGAGTTGGTTTTCTGCCCACTTTTGGATGGTCTAGAGATTTGGGAGGTGTGGGAGACCACCCAGGAATAATATCATTTGTAGTTTTCATAGAATCTTGTTCCACCATATTGGGCCAGCTTTGTGATTTTTTACGTTATGAGTAGCTGTTCAGAAGGAAAAGTTGCAGTGAAAGAGAAAGCCTAATGTTATTTAATGTAGATGTAGCAATATTTGTCTTAAGGTTGTGCTTAGAAAGGTTATGTGACAGAATTATTTCCAGTTAATATGATCTTGCTTAGAAATATCTGATGTATTGGTATTAGCTATATAGTGCAAGGAAGCCACAAGCCATTGCTGCACCAACCATGAAAAAAAAAAAAAAGTCATAGTAAATAAGAAAGCACAAAACAAATTATGTGCTTATGCTTCCTACCTCATTTAGGTAACTATCCAGTTGCCCTTCAAACTGTCAGCTTCAACTATCTGTGGAGGTAATTTGTTCCAGTAATCAATTATTCTCTGGCTAAAAGAAAACTTCTACAATCTAGTCTAAATCTCAGCTCCTGTAATTTGCATTTATGGCCCCTAGTTCTGGAATTCTTTATAACAGTGAAAATACCACCTTCATTCATTTTACCAACCTCTCTCTCTCTCTCTCTCTCCCCCCCCTCTCTTAGAGTCGTATAAACCTTGATCACATCCCCTCTAATGTGCCTGGTTGCCAAACTCTGTAGCATGTATAATTGAAGTCTTTCCCCATACAGTCTCCTTTTGCCCATCTCACCATGTGAGTTGCCTGTCTTTTGGAACCTTTAAAGAAGCAAAATGGTTTTTTTTTCATATCTTATTCATACTTTGACGCAGTATTCCAAATGTAGTCTTACAATTGCCTTATGTAGTGGTTTATGACCTCCCAATATCTACAGGATATTGAGTGATAAATCATCGATAAGACACTATGGGCTTTTGTGGCTGCCTGTTTACACTGCTTTGTTTTTTCCTTACAGTTTTTAATTCAACCCACAAAGTGTATAAGTTATTTGGGGTTGCTATTCCCCAAGTGCAAGACCTTGCATTAGCTGCATTGAAACAGCTGCCACTTTTCTGGCCATTATTGAAGTCTGTGCAAGTTATCCTGTGAAGGTCTGCTGCTTGGCACTGATTGTTAACAATTCTCCCAATCTTTACATGGTCTACAAATTTTGTCACATCACACCCTTTATTCCTGTGTTGATGTTGTAGCTGAGTGGTCAGGAGCATGAGTGCAGTAGCACGTGCTCTTTGATGTGGACCAGGGTTCAAGCCCGTGATTGTTAAATACAATTAGCATTTGTATTGATGATTTATTGTGAACTCCACTGACCTGGTGGTCGTGCTGGAGTATAAACAAAAACGTTTTTTGGGGGCCTGATGTAGCTGAGTGGTCAGGAGCGTGAGTGCAGTAGCATGCACTCTTTGAATAGACTGCTAAATACAATTAACATTTGTATTGATGATTTATTGTGAACTCCAGCATGACTTGCTGGTAATATGTTAGATGGGTACATTGTATCATACCTTTACGTACAATAAAGATTATTTAAAATCAGAAACAGTTGTCCCAGAATTGGTCTTAGGGGGAACAACACATGTCGAAAATGAGCATAGGAACAGTTTCCCCCTCTCTTTTTCTTAAGAAATAAGACAGGACTGGATCTCAGAACAACATTTTTTTGCTTCTCATTGATGAATAATTCAAAAATTTGTGATTCAAGTCAGCTGTGATGGAGGAAGGGGGGGTTGAGTATAGTATCCATGCCAGCAATTCAAGGAGCACTACTGAGACTTTAATATTACATTTTTAATAATCAGCAAAAAAATCTAAAAATTCAAAATAAAAAAAAAACTGCTGTTTATTTTATACATTTTTTTATCTTATTGATTTATTATAACTTATTTATTATATATTAGAATTGACTTGTTTTTTATCCTTGCATCTACAATCTTGCTGAACTATATGTGGTCACATGAACATACAGGGGTCCCTGTTGTATATTTCACACGTGGTCCCAACATTACAAGTACAAACACAAGAGGAGAGTATTGTGTACTTCGCACTGGGGCCTTGTTAGCCATTGACACTTCTGTTTTCAGTTAGCGGACAAAGGTTCCTTATATCTAGGAGGAAAAAAAAGCACATGAAGGGACAAAACTCTTTGTCATACTCCAGCATTATTAGAGTAATTGGAAGGTAGATAGAACTACTCACTTGCAATGATTAGTCCAAGAGAAAACTGGTAAATCATGACAGAAGTTCTAGGAAAATGGAGGTCCCAAGAAGGTACAGCAACTAATTGAGTTTCTCCAGATTTTTCCACAGAATTTATTCAATTATGAGTAACAAAAGTCAAGATCTGATCAAATCAGATTGGCAGTGATGAATTCCATGTTGATTTGTTAAGCAGATGGATGGATGGTTTCAAGATAGTAGTAAGAGTTGTGTTGATAGTTTCTCCAGTATTCTGAAAAGAGTTAAGCGCAGTTGGATGGTAATTGAAAGGGAGAGAGATTTGTCACCCATTTTTGGAATTGGTTGGATAGATGCAAGTTTCCATGCAGAAGAAAAAATACCAGTGGAATAAGCGACAGTGGAGAAAGTGACATGAAATAAGAGTTAGCTCCAGACCGTATGTTATATGAACAATTGGAGAAATATCATCACACCTGAATCAGTGCAAGGGTTAAAAGGAGGAAGATGCTAATAAGTCAATGTTATCTTTAATTGCAGTTGAACCATCAGGATGTAAAAGAGGCAGAAGTATGATGGATAAATTGTGGCCATTAGGTTTAGCAAGAAACTTGAAGACATGATTATCATTTGGACAAGAAGCAATTTCTTTATGCTCATCCTTTTCACAATTAAGTTTGGATGTATAAACAACTTGTTTACAGCTTCTCTGACCTTTTTTTTAGGCAGAATATGCAGTTGGAGATTTGAATATAAGCCAATTTGCAGTATGCAATTTTCTTTTCAAAAACTGCTCTAGGACATTTTTTGTAAACTGATGGTTTTGATATAAGACGACAGTTGGAATAATGAATAAAGGTATTCATCCCTACAAGAATAATTTTAGTGAAATATCTGTGCAAATATTGGGATAGATTTAAAACAGTAGCCCTACCAAGAAAAAGAGGAATAGAATGATGCAGATCAATACACTTTGCAAGCCAGTTGCAAAATGAGATTGGGATAGAAGAGTTGTCAGTGAGGAAAAGATAAAAAGATGAAATTTCATATTAAGAATTCTCTAATAAAGAATATCATAGTGAATCTGTGCACAAGTATCACTCTAAAAACAGAATGAATCATAAATGAAATGAGCGGTGTTTAACTAGCAGTTGAGATTTTGACACAAAAAGGAGTAGGGCTTGCAGGTGGATGGGGGCATAGATGGTTTGTAGATGGCTTTGTTGAAGTTCAGACTGAGCCTATATGTTTATGAAATGAATTATGAAATTTATTTCTCTTTTGCAGTTAACTTTGTTTTCCATTCCCGGTTCATGATGCATTGATGTAAATGAAATAATAGTTGTGTGAAACAGTGCCACATCATGTCATGAAATTTTTAGATACTGTGCACAGAGTAAGGTGGATGGACCCATCTTTTTGGCATAACACTGTATTTGGCAATTTGTCTTTTATACACTGCTCTTTTATTTTGCAGATACAATTTTGCTGTTTGTACTCACCACCTTTAGTCCCAACTGACAGATTATAGATAGCTAAATTATATACAGTACTAGCTGGTGTGGTTGCTGTGTACAGCCTTACAAGTTTGTTCTGGTGAGCTGAATAGCAGCTGGCCTGTGAAAATATTTGTAAAGCTGTACCTCAAAATGTTAGAAATATTGGATCTTGTCATGATGACCATTATAACCTCAAATGATGTGACTTTTAGAGTGGATAATACTGAAGTCTTGCTCTGGAGGACAGACACTATTTTGGTCACTTTAAGCTCCACTAAGCAAAGTGATGATATTACACTGTGTGATGAGAGCCATCTGACATCTAGTACTGTTTAGTGTCATAGAGGTTCAGCCATTTCTCTCTGGCTAGGTTTAGATGCTGGGATTAGAGATGGATGGTTGTTAATTTATTAGGCATTGCTAGTTATGCATCTTGCACATGGAGATACTGGCAGTTCCACCATTGTTAAAAGTATAAGCAGAGGATTAGGGGTTGTGGAACAGAGAAACCTTTTCTGAAATTTGATGAATATGACATAGGAGGGAACATGGATATCATCATTTTTTGACTTTGAAGCGGCTGCCATAGCTGTTCTTACTGGTTAATACCTGTGGTAAACTTCCAGATCCTTTGTGATGTGGTACGTTCAGTTGAAAGTAAATACTTCATCTACATAGAAGTCAAGTAAATAAAATAATATATCAGATGTGATAAATTCATCAATAGGGATTTACTGAAATCCATCATTTTTAACTTAACTTTCCACTGCTGTTATAGTGCCTGACAGATGTTACTTTTTGAAGTTTTCTGTTTTTTTTTTGTTTTTTTTTTGAAATTTGTAAATTAAATCAAATTGTTCCATATATCATTGCCTACCAAGTATTCTCTTAATGGTTATATGGTATTTTCTGTTTTCATTTCTATATACTATGAATTACGAGACATTAATTTTTTTTTGTTTGGCTTTTAACAGATGCCAGGTAAGCAAAAGTGTCTGTCTTTCTTCTAGGCAATTCCCATTACCATATGTCATCAGTGAGATGCTACTGACAGGTGTCTAATCTTGCCATAGAGATTTTGCTGGCTAAATGCAAAGAGCTGATAAAAATACAGACTCTCATGGTGTGTTTGCAACATGCTATGTGAACATTTATATTTAAATGAGTGACCTTTAAAATTCTAAAAATATATAAAACATTGGTTTCTCCCATTTATTTTTTATTCATTATCTTTTAATTGGGTTTAACAATTCATAATTGATAAATGACTGTTTTCATTTAGTAAAAAAGCTAAAAATTAATTTTTTATAATTAAAATAAAAAGGTCTGTCTCACTGAAACCACATGGGCATTTTTGTTAAATTGGAGGTGCATGTGTTGAAGGTTAATATGAATAGGTAGAAACATAATTACCACGCTTTAAATGGAAAATCAGTAACAGTTAAAAATATGAATATCCTAGACATTTTTTTCTTACTCTGTATGTATTAAAAGCAAAATCTGGAATTATTCAAACGTATGTTAAATTGAAAGAGCGAGAAATTTAAAAAGGTAGAAAAATGCAGGTATAACATAGCTGTTTAACATGTGAGCAAATAAAACTGATCATAAAATACAAATTAGTAAGTTTTTGTTTAATTTTGTTTATTTTTGTCTTGTTGGGAAGGGTTATGGATACTGTCAGGTGATCATAGCATTGTGTCATAATGTTTAATGGCTTTAATGTGAGTAATGAGAATTTCCAAATATGAGTATATTGCTTATTAATTAGGTGCGTTTTTGATCATGTGATGTTAAAGAATTTCATGCTGTGAAGTTACAAATTTTGTTTCTTATTTGGATTTACTGTATACATTAAAAATTTTATGAAATATTAGTCATGCTCATTGAAATGATACCAACACATCACACCTCCATATGCACATGTTAAAGCATCCTCTGTGAGGATGTGAGTTTTGCTACTCCTGTAACTCTTTTGGAGAAGTTTGGTTTACATCTCAGTAAATGGAAGAATTCTTAATTCTCAATGATGTCATTAAGAATTCCTCCACTGGGATGGATTTCTGATATGAGGTGAAGGATGTAGAACTTTTCTTTTCTGAGTTAATTCTTTGTTTCTCAGTCTAAACATGCAGGGACATTGATAAAATACACATAGCACCTTTACTACTATAAGAACCCATGTGCTATGACCATTACAACCGATCTGGAAAGAAGCCTCTCTAATCAGCCAACTATATTCAAAGTACATCCACTATTAAATGCAATGTTATTCATGCTGTATTTAATATTTCTCAGAGGACACAAAATTGCAGCTTTCAACCATACAAAATTCAGTACATATAGCAGGCTGTTAATATAATAAAGCAGATAAAAGTTTTAATGTGGTGGTACAGATCTGTTGCATGTTATTATTGGCAGTTCAACTTTAGTGGTGCATCCTTGTTTACTTTCCTAAATATATGCAATTTTACTTGTATAGGTTTGGAAGTAATATGTCTTGTTACTGACAGCTAAGTGAAATATCATAATAGGGTGGTGTGTTAATGTTAAGTTTTTTTCTTTCCTTTCTGCTGCTGTTTTCAGTGTGTGTAATGTAAACATAAGTTTCTCACTGGATGGTTGCAGAAGCAAGGTACCCTGTTTTATGTTTAGCTATTATATAAAATAGTTTATTGCATCATTTGTTACTATTTGTGTGTCATGGTTTCCTTATCTTTGTTGTTATTGTTATCTATTTATTTAATTGACAAAACATACATATGGTAGTTTGAATTTTCACAATCTTAACAGTTTTAAAAACATTTTTAAGTTTGTTTTAAAAAAATAACAATTACATTTAATAAGTATTACAATTCATTATGAAAATATCAAGCATTGGTATACTACAAGAAGAATTAAAAAAAAGAAATAACCTTTCTGAAATAAAAAAAGAAATTGGTGGTCATGTCTGGCTTTGCACTACTATATTAAAATGAGCAGAAGCCTGAAAAACAAGATGCAGGATATTTCAGAGACTGCTGGGAGTTATTGCAGTACAAGTAAACACATGGGTTGTGTTAGGGTAGCTAAGAATAGAAACAGGTGCATGTATACCTGCGTGTACACCAATGCTAGGAGTTTGGTAAATAAATTTGATGAATTTGAGGTATTGCTCAAAACATCAAAGGCAGATATTGTTGGGATATCAGAGACGTGGTGTCACACAGATATAAGGAATGCGGAACTGGAATTTGGGGAATACAATGTGTATAGAAAGGATAGACAGGACAGGCGGGGAGGAGGGGTTATGCTATTAGTTAAGAAACACAAAGTCCAAGGAAGTGAAGCCAGTCGACATCGATGGACAGGGCAGTGTCGAGTCAGTTTGGTGTGACATAAGCATAGGGAAATCAAAATTGAGAGTAGGAGTGTGCTATAGGCCTAATGACTCTGATGAGTATAATAAGATATTGTACAGGGAAATAGATTGGGCCAGTAAATCAGAGAGTCTTATAATGGGGGATTTTAATTTCCCAGATATAGACTGGAATTTGTGGATTGGTCACTCGCACACTAGCAAGGCTTTTGTGGATTTATTGGATGATTGTTTTCTACATCAGCATGTTCGTGAGGCAACAAGAGGGAGCAATACTCTTGATCTGATTATTAGTAGTGATTCTTCATGCATTAAGAATCTGCAGATAAATGAACCACTAGGTGGCAGTGATCACAGTGTGTTGAAGTGGGATTTAGTCAAGGAGGTAACTGCCATCAGAGGTGAAGGGAAGGGTTTTTGTTTTCGCAAAGGCGACTGTGATGGTCTGAGACAGTATTTAAATTCTATACAGTGGGACCTGATGATGTTACCAACAACAAACTCAAAATGGGAAGCATTCAAGGAACTAATCTTGGAGGCTACCAGGCTTTACATACCAACTAAGAAATATTGTTCAAGGTTTAGGCCTAAATGGTTGTCAGATGAACTAATGAGACATGTGGCAGAGAAGAAAAATGCATGGGATACATACAAATTAATGGGTGACATGGAAGCCTATGATAGATATAAGTTGGTTTGAAGCCAAGTCACAAAGGAGATTAGGCAGGCAAAGGCAGACTACGAAAAATCCTTGGCAAAGGATGCAAAGAAAAACAGAAAAGAGTTATTTACCTATTTAAACTCAAGAAGGAAAGGGATCGATCAGATTGGTCCACTGGATATTGATGGTTCAACAGTTGAGGATCCTGCTCAGGTGGCTAACAATCTAAACGAGTATTTTGCATCTACATTCACGCATGAGGAGTTATTCAGGAAGGAGAATGATGTAGGTAAAGTAAACATTGGCAGTGATCTGGATGATTTTATAATAACTGAGAGAAAGTGGAGGAGAGATTGTTGAGGATAAACATAAAAAAGGCACCTGGGGTGGATGGGATCTATCCAGTTATATTAAAGGAGGCAGCAAAGGAAGTAAGCAAACCCCTAGCCATAATTATGAGAGCTTCTTTGGACTCAGGGGAGGTACCCATAGACTGGAGATATGCAAATGTAACCCCAATTCACAAAAGAGGATCAAAGGCTGACACAAGTAATTATAGACCTGTTAGTTTAACTTCTGTTCCAGGTAAATTAATGGAGGCACTGGTTAAAGAAGCACTGCAGGATCATCTAGACAAGAATTCAGTTATAACTCAGACGCAGCATGGTTTTGTTAAGGGCAGGTCTTGCCTGACCAATTTGATTGGATACTATGATGTAGTCACAAAAGAACTGGATGCAGGGAATAACTTTGATATTATATATTTGGATCTTAGAAAGGCTTTTGATACTGTTGCACATGGAAGACTGCTGTACAAATTGGAGCAGTGTGGCATTGGAGGCAAATTGCTGCTATGGATAAGGGGATGGTTGAGTGGCAGAAGACAGAGAGTGGTAATCAATGGACACTGCTCAACGTGGACTAATGTTATTAGTGGAGTTCCTCAGGGTTCAGTGTTGGGTCCGTTGTTGTTTTCGGTGTTTATGAATGATATTGATGATGGGATATCAAGTTTAATGTCCAAGTTTGCAGATGATACAAAGGTTGGCAGGGTTGTTAAGGACACTACTGACGCTATGCTGCTGCAACAGGATCTGGAAAGGTTGAACAGATGGGCTGAGAGGTGGCAAATGAAGTTTAACATTGACAAATGTAAAGTACTACATATGGGAAACAGTAACCCCAGAGCAACATATCAACTCAGCGGTAACACACTGGCAGTGGTGGAGAATGAAAAGGACCTGGGGGTAATTGTGCAGGGAGATATGAAGTTCTCTGAGCAGTGCAGACGAGCTGCAAGAGTAGCTCATGGTGTCTTGTCAATGATATACAGGAATTTTTCTAGCAGGGATAAGGAGGTGATTATTCCCTTGTATAAGGCAATGGTTAGGCCACATCTTGAGTACTGTATACAGGTCTGGAGGCCTCATTTCAAGAAGGATGTAGAGCTGCTGGAACGGGTGCAGAGAAGGGCAACAAGATTAGTGAATGGAACAAAGGGTTGCTCTTACGAAGAAAGGCTTAAGTTTTGCAAATTACAGAGTCTGGAGACTAGGCGCCAGCGAGGTGATCTGATAGAGGTGTATAAGGCTTTGAATGGTTTGAGCATGCTCAATGCCAATGGGATTCTTCATCTTGCTCAAAATAATCACCTCAGAGGGCATAATAAATTCAAATTGAGGAAGGACGGATGTCGGATAGATGTGAGGAAATTTGCCTTTGGCCAGCGGGTGGTTGGTTGGTGGAACCGACTTCCGTCACTTGTTGTTGAAGTTGATAGCCTAAATAAATTTAAGGCTCAACTGGACAGGTATTTCGAACGAATGGAGGGGTGAAATGGGAGTGGTGTTTTTTTTTTTTTTGGCTGATGCTGAATAAGCTTGCTTTCTTGCATCATATGCCTCTACTAATGCTAATGCTAAAATTAATTTATATTGAATGTGACTGTTTTTCCTATTTCTAACCTGCAGTGTGAGTAAGTTGGATCTGACAGACAATGCATTTATATATTTGTTGGTTATTTACTCATTTTATGCAGGACTTAGTGGTGGAAATTCTAGTTCTTTCCTACCCTTTCCCTTTCTTCTTGCCACTATATCAGTTGGTGTAAGTGGACTTTGGTACAGAAAATATACAGGTACTTTCTTAGTCTTTGAGACCCAATCCGGATGGCGATGTGTGAAAACAAGAGATTTTTGTTACAGTTTCTCTGTTAGATTTTAAACAGTGTAGTTCTTTGAAGAATCTGGCCTGCCTTAGCAATATGAAAGCTACCTCTGTGACACATTCATTATAGAATGATTTGTGTAGATTGCTTGGCATCAGTTCGTAGTGTTAGCGAGTGCAGACATCATGAATCAAATAGAACTTTTTTTGTTTGGTTATGCTTTTTTCATTACATTACCATGATTCTCCAAATTAATAAATCATATGTTATAATTATTTAATTTCTATCATACATTTGTTTCTGTGATTCTGAGAGACCCAACTCTGTACTGTACAGTGCAGGAGTTTTTCTCACCTAGTTACTGAAGGGGTAAAAAAGTTTGAAAAAGAAAAAAAAAGCAGCAGCCATTATCAATCTACTGCAGGATGGAAGCCTTCTTAACAATTCATTTTCAGGGAAATGGACCATAATCTGAAACACTGGTCCAGCATGGGTTGGCAGCTCGACCATATTTAGCAGTCACGGGCTTGAACTCTGGTCTACTCGAAGAGTGTGTGTGCTACTGCACTTCCACTCCTGATTACTCGGCTATAGAGGCTGTTAAAACATTTTGAAATACGTATGACTAATTAGAAGCAGTTATAATCAAGTAGCAGATTTTATAAATTATTGTTTTCATTTGGTTTGGGGTTGTTTTGGGAATGACAAAAAAAAAAAAAAAAAAAAACTATGGCTAAATCGTAATGCATCAGCACAAGAATATGTTTGTTGTGTCATATGTCAGTAAACTTATTGTAAAAACCTTACTTTATTTCAAAGGCCACCTTAATCCAGTGCCAGTATAAGGTGAAAATTCTCCTCTTGGTAAGATTAAATCCCAGACCAGTGAAGGGTTCCTAATCACTTTGAATGGAAGTCATTTAAGTTTGCAATTTTCACTGATGTTCATATCTTAACTCTTATTTTTAAAACTTTTTTTGCGAAATTTTTACAAATTTTTTAGAATATTAAAGCTTTTAGCTATCTGGGACTGATTAGTATGTGTCTGAATTTCCCAAGGTTACCTTGGGTAGTTCATTAAACATATTACGAGCTTGGTTGAGAAAAATTGCTTTAAACCCTTCTCCCTTAGTGTATTAAACTGCTTAAGCCATTAAAACAAGTAAATTTGTTCCCTTTTATTGTACGGTCTATTTCTGTACAGTATCTACCAACTACAGATAAGCAAAGCAGGGGTGACAGTTTTCAGCATCTCATTTGGTTTATAGTTGCATTCTTTCCTTTCTACAAGAATTTTCTTTTGTACGAATAGAGTGACCTTATAAAGATCATTCTATGGAAACAGTAATTTCATGTGGTATTGAATTTTTTTTTTGACACTGTTGCACATGGAAGACTACTGTAAAAATTGGAGCAGTATGGTATTAAGGGTAAGTTGCTACAATTCATAAAAGGGTGGTTGAGTGGGATAAGACAGAGAATGGTAATCAATGGACACTGCTCTTTGTGGACTAAAGTTATTAGCGGAGTCCCCCAGTGTTCGGTGTTGGGCCCATTGTTGTTTTGTATATTTATCACTGATATTAACGACGGTATATCAGGCTTAATGTTGGAGTTTGCAGATGTTACAAAGATTGGCAGGGTTGTTAATGACAATAATGGCAGTGTGCTACTGCAACAGATTCTAGAAAATTTGGGCAAATGGGCTGAGAAGTGGCAACTGAAGTTTAACATTGACAAATGCATAGTTACTGCATATGGGTAGAAGTAATCCCAGAGAAACGTTCCAGCTGTGTGGGTATTACACTTAGGGTGTTAGAAAATGAAAAAAATCCGGGAATAATTTTGCAGTCAGATATGAAGTTTTCTGACCAATGCAGACAGGCTACCAGAGCAGGTCATGTGGTATTGTCATTGATATACGGGAATTTTGCTAGTAGGGAAAAGGAGGTGATTTTCCCTTTGTATAAGGCAGTGGTCAGGCCATGCCTGGAGTACTGCGTACAGGTCTGGAGGCCTCATTTTAGGAAGGATGTAGAGTTACTTGAGTAACTCTACATCCTTACTTGAGTGTGTACAGAGAAAGGCAACAAGATTGGTGAGGGTTACTAAGGGATGCTCTTATCAAGAAAGGCTACAGTCCTGCAATTTGTAGTGGCTGGAGACTAGGCACCTGTGAGGTGATCTGATTGAGGCGTATAAGGCCTTGAATGGGTTGAGCATGCTGAATTCTGATGGGATTCTTCCGCTTGCTCAGATTATGAACCTGAGTGGGCATAAATTCAAATTGAGGAAAGGCAGTTGTAGAATATATATGCGGAAATTTGCATTTAGCCAGCAGGTGGTTAATTTCTGGAACAAACTTCCATCTGTCATTGTGGAAGTTGATAAATTCGTGGAGGAGGTGAACAAACTTTTAGAGGGAATGGATGTGTGAAATTGGGTTTTTCCTTTTTTTTTTTTTTTTTTTTTTTTTGGCTGATGCCACCATAAGCACATAAGGCATATGATGCTTTCTTGCATCATATGCCTCCATTACTACTACTAGTATTTAAGTTCAGTATCAACAATTGCACACAAAATGATTGACAAGGTATATCCAAAAGTTAAACCATGATAAAAGATATTGATAGTACTAGGAATAGAGAGGAGAGGGGAGGATTCAAAACAAAGGTCTTATGCAGCGTAACTGGGGCCATGATAACACAAGGGAAGTGTTATCATGAAATAAAACTGTTTTTTTTGTTAATAGTAGTTTCCTTTTATTATTTCACTCTAGTGGAAGTGCAGCTCTATATACTTTGCTAACTCCACAATGGGCCTTCACTGTGAAGATTTTATTACGAATTTTCTTATGCTTAAATGTATATGAGACTACTTTTGGTCCTCTACATGAAATATAATAAAACATAATCACCAAAACTAATTAATTACAACATTATGGATACAACTTCAGAAATATATATATATATATATATATATATATATATATATATATATATATATATATATATATATATATATATATATATATATTATTTTTATTCAGTCAAATAATTTCCAAAACTTTAAATTCAGAGCTCTTTTGTTTGTTATTTACAGTGATACTCTATTTGCTTATGCTGTACAGTGATAGCCAGAAGTGTTTACAGTAGAACATAAAAATAACATTACATTGAGATTTGGGATAATTACACAGCAATAATTAAACACAATAAAAAAGTAAAATGATAATAAAATACAGTATTATTAACAAAATTAAATTAGCATAGGTAACAGCAAAATGCAGTTAACCTTATCAATTACAAAAAGAATATGGTATGTGCAATTGCTTTTCTGTATTGGTTTATAAAAAATGGTGTTAAAGAAGAAATCAAGATTCAGATTTTCAGTAATTCTTTGGTTATCCCCATTAATTGGAAAGACTAAAAGGTGAGGTGATTTATTTGACGAAAGAACAGATGACAGAATGCATTTTTCGCTTAAAAATCTTGGTTATAAAAGGGTCAATGTCAGATTTTATGCATACTGTGTTTATAGTGTGATGTGACTGATGTGTTATTTTTTATATTTCATATGGTAAAATTATCAGTTTAACTCACCTCCATTAAAAAGGGCTACCATAAGAAAGATACAACAAAAAAAAGCAGTTCGGTCATACTACAGGGTGTTTAAAAATTATGTATACATATTTTAAAAATTTATATTTACTGAACTATATTTAGAAATGTAAATTTTTTTTTGATACTTTGAAGACGAAAAACATTAATTTTTTTTACAACAATAAAACTTTAATTCTTGATGTAGTCATTCATTACTTCTTGATGTCCTCTTCCTGCCACATGCTGAGTTATTGATATTCTGAATGGTTCCATGCGCCTCAAATTTATCCCACAAATGAGTAATTATTACGTGCGGAAGCTTTTGCTCCATATCGTGATTTCCAAGAATGCTGAACTTCATTGGCATTTTCATATTTCGAATACCATTTTATAATTGCCTTTTTTTCTTCAAAACTTAAATGGGTACTCTCCATCGTTTTAGAGGTATTTATAAAATAAAACAAAAATTAAATTATTATTAAAAAATTGTCTATTTTTAAGCTGCAAAGTGAGTTTAAAAAATTAAATTGGTCCATATTGTTTATTAAATATGAATTTTAAAGTGTATAAACATAATTTTGAAACCCCCTATGTGAACTCAGAATGTACAAAACTTGAACGTTGACCCTTTTAGAACCAAGCCACTGAAATCAGTTTTAAAAATAATAGTTAGTTGTACTATTTGTGTGTATAGTGTATACACTAAAGTATAAAATGTCATTATTATCAGGATATATGGAGCTGCGGGAGCCAGTTTTCCCGTCTGTTATATTGTTGACCTAGTACTGTAATGAAAACATATATTTATTCATCCACGTTCTGAATCAGTCGTGAGAAAGGGTTTAATTTTTTCCAATAAATTATCCTTTCTTTTTGTAAAATAGGCATTGACTTTAATTAAGCTTGACAAGAATGTTACATGGGAATGCCACTAAATAAGAATATTTAATAAAAATACTACTGGATGAAATGTTAAATTTGTTTATTGGTAGGAAAAATTGATACGATTATATCTAAATGGTCCCAATAACTAATTAAATTGGCTGTGTTTGAGATTTCTTTTTAAAATTGTCTTCAGGCCTGAATTTTTTGTTTGAAGATTATCAATGGATTCTGTGTTATATATTAGCATTAGTAGAGGCATATGATGCAAGAAAGCAAGTTATACAGCATCAAAAAAAAAAAAAAATTCCCATTTCACCCTTCCATTCGCTCCAAAAGTTTGTCCAGTTCTTCCTTGAATTTATTTAAACTTCACTTCCACAACAACAGATGGAAATTTGTTCCAGCAATCAACTACCCTCTGGCTAAAGGTAAATTTCCACACATGTATTCTTCAACTGTCTTTCCTCAATTTGAATTTATGCCCTCTCAGTTGTGTAATCAGAGCAAGAGGAAGAATTCCATCAGCATTGAGCTTGCTCAAATTATTCAAGGTCTCAAACTCCTCAATCAGATCACCTCGCAGGTGCCTAGTCTCCAGCCGCTGCAATTTGCAAAACTGTAGCCTTTCTTGTTAAGAGGAACCCTTTGTTCCCCATGACCAATCTTGTACTCAAGGCATGGCCTGACCACTGTTTTATACAAAAGGATAATCACCTTCTTTTCCCTACTAGCAAAATTCCTGTATATCATTGACAATATCCCATGACCTGCTCTGGCAGACTATCTGCATTGCTCAGAAAACTTCATATCTGACAATTACCCCCCAAATCTTTTTCATTTTCCACTACCCTGAGTGTAATTTGCACAGTTGGTACGTTGCTCTGTGGTTACTGCTATCCATATGCAGTACTTTGCATTTGTCAATGTTAAACTTCAGGCACTACCTCTCCATCTACCCAACTTTTTTTAGATTCTGTTGTGATAGCATACTGTTATTAGCAACTCTGCCAACCTTTGTATTGTCTGAAACTTGGACATTAAGCCTGATATACTTTCATCAATATAACTGATAAATATAGAAAACAGCAGTGGGCTCAACACTGAATCCTGGGGGGACTCCACTAATAACATTAATTCACGAAGAGCAGTGTCCATCGATTACCACTCTTTCTTCTCCCACTCAACCATCCCTTTATCCATAATATCAACTTTCCCTTAATATCATACTGCTCCAATTTGTACAGTAGTCTTCCATGTGCAACAGTATCAAAAGCTTTCCTGAATACCTGAAAAACTTTCCTAAGTACATTCGATTCTGGTTATTAGGGACACATCGGGACTAGTGCATTTCGACCCGATTAAGCAGCTGCCCCAATTATCTGAAGTTTCACGTAAAAAAAAAGTTAAAAATGCTATGGAATCCCGCTTTACAATTGGCTTTCTGTACAATCAAATCACGTTACTATGGAGTCACTATAGTAAAGTACCATTCACTATATGATGTGTAGTAAGTGCCGGTCATTGTGATCATGTTAGTGAATTGAATTTTAATACTATTAAACAGTGATTCTAATTAGTGAAAATAGGAGGAATATTATCCACAGGCTATAAAAGTAAAGATATATTAAGCACAAATTTACCCATTATTACCTTACCAATTAAAAAAAATTAAAGGAACCTGAAAAACGGAAGAATATATGTGATAATCGGAATAATTAATACTTGCTGTAATATGTACATACCAACTAGTTGCCATTTCTGTTCACTGACATTTGTGGGTGGGGGATTAAAATTTAAAACAGTAAAAAGATAAGCAATCAATAACAAAGAACACAGCGCACACAAATTGCAAGTAACACGATATGTGCAAGTGAGAACCGAGTAACAAGTTATGAAGCTTTAAAAATAGGAATGAAGAGAAGATTATGAAAATTAATTTTTTATATGATTGATGATGTCATGGAAGTGTAAACACATTTCACCATAATAACCCACAGAATTCCAGCTGTCGTTTTATCGCAAATTCAATAAGATTGAGTTTACTATCCGTTTAGATAGATTGCACTAACAGAAAAGCCCAATAAACAGGTGACTGCTAATTATTTTTGTTTTATGGTTGTGACCTCCAGAAGTCCGACCGAAACCACGTGGTACGGTCGGAGACAATCGCAGGGTAATCTCCAATGCTGCAGTCTCCTGCCCCAATTAAACAGCATGTTGTCCCAATTAAGCGAAGTAAATCCTGGCTATTTTCTCGATTGGGTTCTGTTTTTTAAGATTTGCCCCAAATAAATGGCCACCCCGATTAATCGGTGGCCCAAATAACTGGAATTCATTGTATAAGATATCAAAATTATTTTTTGCGCTCAGTTCCTTTGTGACCACACTGTACTATTCAATTAAATTGGTCAGACAAGACTTCTTAACAAATTCATGCTGTGTCTGAACTTTTAATTGCAGTCTTGTCTGGCGATCCTGCATCACTTCTTTAACCAGTAACTCCATTATTTTCCCCCAGAACAGAAGTTAAAAACTAACAGGTCAAATTAGTCAAATAACAGATTTAATTAACTAATATATTTAGAATAAGAAGATTGTCACTTGATTATAAGAGAGGACCCAGTTCTGCACTGGGAATGCTAAGAACAGAAAATGCAGCAGAATGATCAAATGATAGTCTTCTAAACTGAAAAACCAGGTCTGAAAATGGACTTAAATAGAGATAGCCAAAACTTAGCCAGTTTTATGTGGCTATGTTTTGGTTATGGGCTTGTTTGGGTCTTATATCAAAATGTCCATGTATATCAATAAATTAATTAAATATTTTATGTTGCAAAGTGTATTTTATTAAATATTCTTACTTTGTATAAAAATAAGTTTAACACACACACACATACATACATATATATCAGCTTTATATATATATATATATATATATATTGATGGTTGTTTGAATGGCCTGATTCTACTCAGAATTGCCCAGCCACTATTGAAAGGGTGCTGAAAGATTTGTGGTAGAAAATTACACTTCAGACCATTTGCACTTGATACCCTCCCACTGGTGAATGTATAATGTATTTGAATTAAAAACCGGTAATCTAAATGAAAAAACAAAATGAACCTTATAAGAAAAAATCCATGGTCTGTGAGTAAAATAAACAGTTCTTATCTATGATTTTTCTTATAAATGAAATATCCATGTATGAGGTTTAAAAGTTGGCAAAGTTGAATTTTTTCTCGGAATCAGAAATTCTTCAAAACAAATATTTTAAACTTTGTTGTTTGAAGAATTGAAATTAATATGTGTAGGTTGCCCCTTCATCGAGATTAATTTAATTAAGTACATTATTCATTTTGTATTCAATGTCTCGTGTTTGGAGTTTTTATATAAAAAAAAAATTCTCTTGTTTCACATATGGGAAATATTGAAAGTAAATATTTTTTATACACTAATTAAAATTAAATATCACTTATTGTGGTTTAGATGGAAAAAATTAAGTCAAAATTTAACAATCCTTGCCTTATTTAGCAAACATAATAAAGAATAAAGGCATTTTGTTTCAATAAAAAATTTTACCCATAAAAAGGGATCGGATCGAATAATTAAAATCTTAATTGGAATGATGCCTATTATATCTAGGTACAGAATTGGAAAAGAAAATGAATGAGATATTTTGTTTTATTGCTAGGCCTATGGGACCATTTTACTGACCCCTCCAAAACCTTTTACTCTCCAACAGTGGCATTATGGGGCAGAGGGGTCAGTTCCCCTTCTCCTCTACACCACATTCATGAGGGGAGGCCAGGTCTTAGCTGTTCTTTAAAAGTTATAAAAAACGAGCATGGGGTTGCAATGACTTCGGCCATTCTATATGCCTATTACTTAATTGTAAACAATACCTTGAGTGAAAAGTTTTCTTATGGGTTTTCTATTAAAACTTTGAAAATTCTGTTGAGTGGGTCAGAATGGCTGTCCATACTTGTCTGAGAGTTAAAAGAATTGCAGCATAATTTAAGAATAACCCAAATTATTTTGACTGATCATAGTATAAAATATTGAAGTAATATGTAAATGTTATTTACTTATTTAAATCAAAATAGTAATTTTAAATCTGTCTTCATATAAAGACAGTTAGTTTCAGTTTCATTGTCTTTTCACCAATCTGACAGTATTTGGTGAAATGGTCCTCAGTGGAATCATAATGTATTGAAGTAGAAAGTTTTGGTTGTTTTATCGTCTGGATGTTATAATGCAAATTCAATTATTCAGTCACTTTGCAGAATAAATGAGCACCATCAACATTTCATCTTTATCTTGGCATAATAGCAGCTCTTTGAGTGGCGCAGACAGACTGCCAGGACAGCTCGTTAGCTTTTGCCAATGATATACAGGAATTTTTTAAACAGGGATAAGGAGGTAATTATCCCATTGTATATAAGGTACTGGTCAGACCACATCTTGCGTACTGCATACAGGTCTTGGAGGCCTCATTTTAGGAAGGATGTAGAGCTGCTGGAATGGGCACAGAGACGTGCAACAAGATTAGTGAGGGGAACTAAGGGGTGCTCTTATCAAGAAAAGCTACAGTTCTGCAAATTGCAGCATCTGGAAAATAGGCACTTGTGACTTTTTTTTTTGTTTTTGTTAGTTGTTGGCGCATCGGCTTCTATGACCATAATGCGCCTCCCAAGATTTTTGCAGTACTCTGATCCAAGCCCAAGGCGGGATTTGAACCCGCGACCTTTGGGTTGCTAGGCAGGCACTTTACCCACCCGGCTAGCCCGGCCGGCACTTGTGAGGTGATCTGATTGAGGTGTTTAAGGCTTTGTATGGATTGAGCAAACTCAATGCTGATGGGATTCTTCCTCTTGCTCAGATTATGTACATGTGGCATAAATTCAAATTGAGGAAGATGGGTCAGAATGGATTGCAGAATAGATGTGTGATTGGTTTCCATCAGCCAATCTGGAACAAGCTTCTATGTTTTTTCTTTGAAAGTAGATATTCTGAATAAATTCAAGGAACTAGACAATCTGTTGGAGGGAATGGATAAGTAAAATGGTATGTGTATAT
Organism: Mastigoproctus giganteus; assembly: GCF_048544385.1. Classification (NCBI taxonomy): domain Eukaryota; kingdom Metazoa; phylum Arthropoda; class Arachnida; order Uropygi; family Thelyphonidae; genus Mastigoproctus; species Mastigoproctus giganteus. The sequence goes on along the minus strand of NC_143586.1, from coordinate 68,908,854 downwards.
ATATATATATATATATATATTTATTTTTTTTTTTTTTTTGTTTTTTTTTTTGGCTGATGGTGTATAATACTGGCAAATGATGCTTTCTTGCATCAGTGACACTATTAATATACTGATAGTAATATATTCTAAGTTTCCCTTGTGGCTGAAATATCTTTATCTTTGTGGGCTTATTGCTTGCTAATCATAATACTGCAAATAGTAATGCAGGATATCACAATAGGAGCAAAGTTATATCATTTATTATGCTACAGTTACTCAAGCTACAATCATTATATCCTATTTTCTACCCCTAGGATTACTGGCATATGCTCAGCGACTTCCAATGTGGTCAGAGCTATGCAGATAGTTTCTTACATTTAAATGTATACAACTCTCATAAACCTGGGTTTATGTAAAATAAATCATTATTGTAATGCATAAAAAAGAACAACATAAACTTTTGTGATGAAGGAATGAATAAGATATATGGTTGTTATAGTTTGGACCTGTGAACGTATTATTATATGCAGATATTGCAGAGATTTTATCCTTCAATGTATAATTTATTAAAATATCTCACATTCTTTACTGTACTTTGTTATATGTTGTCCGAGTTAATAGACAATGTACATAGACAATGACATTGGATGCAACATTGAGGGTGGAAGGGAAATGCATTAATAAAATGGTTAAGTTCTAAATTTAAGGTTTTTCTCAGGTGTTGAAATATCACTGTGGGCCCTCATTCTGTATAGTTTATACTTTATAGTTTTATGTTTCTGTAAAACTGCAATCATAGTTACATGCAGTGATGCCTGGTGAAGACTTGTGAACAAGATAATGTAAACATCAGTAAGCTGTGAAACCATATTCATGGCATGTTGGTCATGGGCATGTGTACACAAGGGAAAAGACTTATAGACAAGGCATAATAAATATGACCTTATTTCTTTGGAGACATCTAAAAGAATTTGTGTACTGTGTGCCGGTGAAGCCTGGAGGACTTGATTGCCAAAGTACTGCTACTGTACACCCCTTGTATGTTGTGTGCAAATGAGAATACCTTAACATGCTGAGGCCAGCTGCACAGCTCAGGGTGGTTACTCTGAATATTATTTTCTGTAAGTGAGTTGGCAAATGACAGAGGGATTGTACCAAATAGTGTGCCATGCATGATTTGGTATGACATGTTTGTTGATGTTATAGTTTACACATGTGTTACCATACAGATATTATTTTTAAAATTTTACCATTCTATATGCTTTTTAAAATAATTTTCAATTAAACTTATTCTACAGCTTGTTCATTTCCCTCTTTGTACACATGCCCGTGATCTACACCAGATGTGATATCATGTCGATATCATATTTTTTTTTTTCTGTGATGCAGCTCCGAAAACTAGTGCTTTGGTAATAATCTTCCTCCAATAATTGGGTAGAAACTCCACATTGAAATTGCACACAATTTTCCTAACAGCCTGTAATACAGCCAGACACTGTAATTATTAGGATCTATTAGCATTGATATAGTAACCTAATCTTTTCTCATGTGTAGCCATTTATTATATTGAATTGTTCATGTAAATTTATTTTTACATCCACATATCTTTTTATGATACTCATCAGGGCACTAGTTTGATCAAATAAATCACTTTTGAATATAATATTTAATTTTTTGTTTAGTTTATAATTCAGGTTTTGGGAATGTAGTAAATGATTGTCTGGGAAAACAGCAAACAGTATTGTGTCTCCAGGATCATTAAGGAGCAGGCTCACTATTAGGACTAGGCTAATAGTAGCCAGATGGAAATCTCAACAAAATGTGAGAAAGTTGAAGGGAAATAGAGATAATTATTTCTTTTGTTAGTACAGAATACAGCACTCTCAGTGTGATATAATATTTTCATGAAAGAAATACAATGTATATGATCCATAAATTGTTTAATAATATTTCCGTTCTCGGAATTTAGCTGACAGTTACTGTCACTGTAGTGTTGGTAGAGAAGTTAAAAATTAAAAAAAATTACTCTTGGTCAGTAACTGATTATATCAAAAAACTTGAGTATTTTGTTGATTGAAAATGACATTATCAACCTCACTGCAGTTCGATACTAAGCATATTGAACTGTGATGAAATTATAGTCAATTTTGAATTAAGTAAAGCTCTCAAGATTATAAGTTATTAATATCAACTATACAGCTTTTTATACTTTCCTCTCCAGGTTTAAGTTATTGCTCAACTTTTGGAATTATTAATTGACTCATGAGTATTCATAAAAATTTGTTTGGTCATTTTATACCAAAAATAAATTTCTGGAAAAAAATAATTATCCATTACAGATATGGGGAGGCTGCTCATTGGTAGAGTCCGGCTTGTCAGTGTGTGTGTCACTTGGTCTGCACAAACTGTAAGGCCAAATATATCAAATTTAGTGAGTACTGAATAGCCTACTAAATTATTGGATTCTGTTGAATACAACCACTACATTGGACAAGAGGAGAAAGGATTTTTTGCAGGATATTTCATGTATTCTCGTGACATTAGCATTAGTAAAGGCATATGATGCAAGAAAGCAAGTTTATACAGCATCAACAAAAAAAAAAAAAAAAAAACCTCATTTCACCCATTCACTCGCTCCAAATGTTTGTGTTGTTCTGCCTTGAGTCTATTTAAGCTATCAACTTCTACAATGACAAATGGAAGTTTGTTCCAACAATCAACCACCCACTGGCTAAAGGCAAATTTCCGCACATCTATTCTGCAACTGTCATTCCTCAATTTCAATTAAGCTTTTTCAGGCAATTATTCTGAGCAAGAGGAAAAATCCCATCAGCATTGAGCATGCTCAAACCATTCGTCTTATACACCTCAGTCAGATCACCTTGCAGATTCCTAGTCTCCAGACACTGTAATTTGCAAAACTTAAGCCTTTCTTCATAAGAGTAACTCTGTTCCGTTCACTAATCTTGTTGCCCTTCTCTGTACTTGTTCCACCAGCTCTACATTCTTCTTAAAATGAGGCCTCCAGACCTGTATACAGTACTCAAGGTGTGGCCTGACCAATGCCTTATACAGGAGTATAATCACCTCCTTATCCCTGCTAGAAAAATTCTTGTATATTATTGACAAGACACCAATGGCTGGCTACTCTTGCAGATTGTCTGCACAGCTCAGAAAATTTATATCTTACTGCACAATTACCCCACTTCCTTTTCACTCTCTACCACCATTGTGTAGTACCACACAGTTAAAACTGTGGGCTTACTGCATTCCATATGCAGTACTTTACATTTGTCAATGTTAAAGTTCAGTTACCACCTCTCAGCCCATGTTTTCTAGATCCTATTGCAGTAGTGTACTGTCGTTAGTGTCATTAGCAGCCCTGCCAACCTTCGTATCGTCTGCAAACTTGGACATTAAGCTTGATATACCATCATCAATATCATTAATAAATGCAAAGAATGACAATGGACCCAACAGTGAACTCTGCGGGACTCCACTAATAACATTAGTCCACGAAGAGTAGTGTCCATTTTTTTTTTTTTTTTGGTAGTTGTTGGCGCATCGGCTTCTGTGGCCATAATGCACCTCCCAAGGTTTTTGCAGTACTTTGATCCAAGCCCGAGGCGGGATTCGAACCTGCAACCTTTGGGTTGCCCGACAGGCACTTTACCCACCTGGCTAGCCCGGTCGGCGTAGTGTCCATTGATTACTACTCTGTTTTCTCCCACTCAATCAGTGCGCCTCTGTAGCTATTTGGTTTTTTTTTAGGAGCATTAGCAATTAAGGCCATATTGCTCCTGGGATATGCGGTGGTCATTCCCTGACTTTTCCGTATTGGTGGTCACGGGCTCGAACACGGGTCTAATCAAGAAGCATCTGCTACGCACTGCTGCTCCTGCCCACCTGGCTACGGAGGCACCTACAATATGGCTTTAGTTGCTAATGCCCCTAAAAACCAAATAACAAACAAACAAACCCACTCAACCATCCCTTTATCCATAGCAGCAATTTGTATCCAGTGCCACACTGCTCCAATTTGTGCAGCAGTCTTCCATATGCAACAGTATCAAAAGCCTTTCTAAGATTCAAATATATGATATCAAAATTATTCTTTGCATCCAATTCCTTTGTGATTACATCATAATATCTAATCAAATTGGTCAGCCAAGACTTGCCTTTGACAAACCCATGTTCTGTCTGAGCTATAACTGAAGTCCTGTCTAAATGATCCTGCTGTACTTTAATCAGTGCCTCCATTAATTTCTCTGGAATAGAAGTTAAACTAACAGGTCTATAATTACTTGTGTCGCCTTTTGATCCTCCTTTGTGAATTGTGGTCACATTTGCATCTCCAATCCATGGGTACCTCTCGTGAGTTCAAGGAAGCTCTCATAATTATGGCTAAGGGTTTGCTTACTTCCTTTGCTGCCTGCTTTAATATAACTGGATAGATCCCATTCACCCCAGGTGCCTTTCTTATGTTTATTTTCAGTAATTTCTCCTCCATTTTGCTCTCAGTTATTACAAAATCATCCAGCTCACTGCCAGAGTTTAATACACCTCTAGCATTCCCCTCCCTGAATAACTCATCATATGTGAATGCAGATGCAAAATACGCATTTAGTTTGTTAGCTACCTGAGCAGGATCATCAACAGTTAAACCATCGATATCAAGTGGACCAATCTGATTCATTCCCTCCCTTCTAGAGTTTACCTAAGTAATGAACTCTTTGCTGTTTTTCTTTGCACCCTTTGCCAAAGATTTCTTGTAATCTGCCTTAATATAATATAATATAATATAACATTAATATAAGCTGGAATATATATCTCCAATAAGTTATAAAAATTGCTAAGGGGGTTTGACATACTGGGAAGGAGTTCAAGGTTATATCATTCTCTTTATTAAACTTCAGAAAAATATTTTTTCTGCTAAATTAAACATGGCTAGATGGGCATCTAAACAATGTGATGTAGTGTCAATTCATGTAAATATCCCTTCTTTATAAAATAGAATTTTATAGAACCCAAAATCAAGGCCTAAAGATGGATTTAAATATAGAAATTCAAAACATAGCCAATTTCAGTTAGTTATTGGGACTGTTTGGGGCTGATTGTTTGGAGTTATCCTATTTGTATCAAAGAACTAATTAAGTATTTCAGGTGGTAAAGTGGCTTTTATTAAACTTACCTACTTAGCAGTACTTGCCACAACGTTCTCGACTTTAAGAATATTTCTTGTTATCATTGAAGTGTGATGGATTACAGCAAATCTGCATCTATAAATTTTGGATAGTCTTTCCCCCCTTTCTCTCTCTCTCTCTCTCTTTCTCAATGCATGTAACATGTGTTTGTCATAGTAATTATCTCATGAATATATGTTACCCATGTTAAGATCAGTCACCCAGTGTTGAGGAAGAGAATGCTGAGCAAGGATGTAAAGCAAGCTAATAATTGTTTCCTTATTGACAAATATAAATGTGTGCAGTTGTGATAAAATGGTTGGAGGTGATGGAGGAACAGAACTTTAAGGGTGCTGTACTTTTACCTATAAAAAGTTTGAGGACAACTGACAGGTCTTTGAGTACCCAATAAGTGTAGTCATCTCTGCTGTAGAACCTTCTGTAGGTGCACTATGACAATCATTCCTCTTTGAATGTCTGGGACTCCATCTGTTTTCCACTGCAGGAGCTGATTTAGGTATCTAGTCAGGTCATATGGCTTTATAACACTTTTCTGCACACATCAAACCACACCATATGATTTCTTCAATTTACATATCATTGCATATAGCTCAATCCTCCACAGTCCTAATTAAGTGATCAATGATAGAAGTGGGATAGTTTATAAAATATAGTGTGAAGGATTGGTGAGTGCCATATCAGAGAGAGAGAGAGAGAGAGAGAGGAAGGATAAACACTTCTGATAAAGATCGGCTAATCTCAAGGACCTCACATTGACCATGCTTGGGAAGAGACAAATTTTATGAACCTTGAAGAGATCTGTTTGAGTTGGTAGTGGGAGAATGTCTAGAAGTTGTTATAGGCAATTGAATACAAATTCATCAGTATATAATAATTTTTATTTTAATATGTAAATTCTGTTTTATTTTACTGGACTAGCTGTAATTACATGAGAGGCACTTCACAGTGAAGCAGGTTTTCTTCTTTTGAAATCTATTCCCTGAAAACTGATAACTTTATCAGAAATAGTTTCTTTCACATATATGTTGTGCAGATTTTTCAATATAAAACTCATGCTTGTAGCAACTAGACTTCAAATTTAAAACTTGGTGTTTCCTTATTTTTAAATCTTGGTAAAATTTTGAGTGAATTTTTTTCTCTTATATGACCCATATATTTCATCTCCATGAAAATTTGTCCACATCCAATTCCCATCAGCTTACTGCCTAAAGTAACAGAGAAAGCTGTCGAGTTGCATGCGCTTACACTAACTAGTGATCACCGATATTATTCTGTCAGTACCGACAAGTGAGCTCTTAGCATATTTTGCTTTTCTGGGGACATTGTATGGAAAATTTGGGGGAACTGAGCAGATGCTTATTTCAAATTCATATTATGATGTCTAGCATAAAGGGCTTTTTGGTATGCTTTCAGAATTTTGGCAACTGGCTCTCTCTCTCGCCACGTATGAGATGGTAGATGGGGTTTTATTAATTTTTTCCTTTCAGCTACTCAGTCATTTTCATTAAAATCAGAAGTGTCTTGATCTCAACTGCATGTGCCCTCAAAAACTTGTGCACAGTCCAAAAATGTTAACTTTTAAAAGGACAAAGTGCTATACCATGTGAAAATAGTGGCATTTGGTAGCATTAAATTTTGTAATGTAACTGGAATTGTATTCATCATATTTTGGCTTATATATTTCTTAAACTAGTTCATTTCCATATATTTATCTTGAATATATACTGGTTATACAATTGTACACATGGTTTAAATACGTTAAACAAAAAAAAAAATAATAATAAAATAAAATAAAAACAAACAAACATGAACAATATTCCTCTGTTTACACAAATGTTTAACTGTATTTACAAAAACTGACAAACAATTACAAATATCATATTAAAAATAGAATTAAAGAATATATATTGCCATAGTATGTATATATTAAGGGCAATAGCATCATTAATACACAGCCATTTCTGAATAAACAGAATATTTATAAGGCAGCATTGTTTTAAGTTATATCTCATATTGTGAATATCTTCACAACGAATTGCCATGATATTGCACTACTTCGAGTAAGTAATGCTTCACCTAAGGAGAAGACTAATGTTACTTATTCTCCGATAGGTACCACCACCCCAGATGGCACCGTTTCAGGGCTATTTTGTATATGTGTGGGATAACTCGACTATCCACTTGTCCCTATTAGACTTAGAAAAGCAAAAAGGTAGAGGGAAAGTAATAGTAGGAGAAGAGTGGAAGAGGAAAAGAAATGGTGTAGAAGAATGAAAGGGACAGTAACTCCAACTCACACCACTCAAAAACTCAAACTCCTCAAATAGGCAATGCTTCCCCAGTGGAGAAGGCTGTTGTTACCTATTCTTGGAAACTCCAGACATCATCAGGCTCCCCCTGGTGCTGTTTTAGGGCTATTTGGCTCTTCTTCTGTGGGTGGGTACCCAAGTGATGCAATGATGGTAAAACAGTAATGAAGTATAACTCCACAATATGAGAGATGCCTGATCGTGTATGATGTATTTCGACTAAGATGCATTTAGGGCTAAAGCCTCAAGCTGTGAGCAAATTTAGACTATGTATATATTAAGTGGAATAGCATCATTAATACATAGCCATTTCTGAATAAACAGAATATTTATAAGGCGGCATTGTTTTAAGTTATATTGGTACCACCAATATAACTTAAAATGTTACTTATTCTCAGATAGGTACCACCACCCAGACAGCACCGTTTCAGGTGTCGTCGGCCATTGAGTTTCCTCGAATAGGTAACAACAATCTTCTCTACTGGGGAAGCATTGCCTATTTGAGGAATATATGAGCTTTGTGTGTGAGTTGAAGGAGCTGAGTTTCCTCGAATAGGTAACAACAGTCTTCTCTACTGGGGAAGCGTTGCCTATTCAATGAATATATGAGCTTTGAGTGTGAGTTGAAGGAGCAACTGTCCCTTTCTTCCTTCTACAGCATTTCCTTCCTCTATCTCTCCGACTATCACCTTCCTACATCTTTATTTCTTTTCTAAGTCTAATAGGGATAGTATGAGGATAACCGAGATAAGAATAAGTAACATTAGTCTTCTCCTTAGGTGAAGTGTTACTTATTCGAAATAGTGCAATATCATGGCAACTCGTGAAAGTATTCACAATATGAGATATAACTTAAAACGATGCCGCCTTATAAATATTCTGTTTATTCAGAAATGGATGTGTATTAATGATGCTATTGCACTTAATATATACATAGTCTAAATTTGCTCGCAGCTTGAGGCTTTAGCCCTAAATTCATCTTATATTGCTATAGTCTAAAATATGGTGGGCAGGTTATGTAATAAAATAATAATATGCCAAAAAAACTGGTGCTCAGTTTTAAATATGCTCTTCTTGAAATGCTATAATATTCTTAAATTATTCTTCTATAATTTTTTGCTATTCTGTATTTTGTTGTTGCCTGAAAGAAATACATTTATGGTGGTCAAATGTACTAAAAGTTAATATTTTGTATTGTATTTTTGAGTAATGAACTTTAATCAGTTATTTGGGCACTTGATTTCAATTCAAATATTTATTAAATGTATGCAATAAAATCACAGAACTGTCCAGAAAAAAGTACCAGACTTGGAGAAACATTGGCTTGTAAAAGAACATAGTCAACATGTTATGATATTTGGTGATATTGTGTTTTTAAAATACCATAATGTCATTATTTAAAACATTATTGGACTTCGTGTTTTGTTTCTTTCAGATAAAATGAGGATGTGCACTCAGACAATAAATTTTAAAGCCCTATGGCATACTTAGGAAAGGCTTTATCTTTTGAAATTTGAATTCCCTGACTACACTACAAAAGGTATTGACTAGATTATTGTTCTTTGAGAATTGTTGATTTGCACATTTGTCATGTTTTCATTTTAACTTGAGTGGTATTAGATTTTGTAATTTGTGTTAATTTCTGTTAGCAAGTGATTATACTGGTTATAACCACTATGCTGACTGGGCTAGCCAGGTGGGTAAAGTGCCTGCCTGGCAACCCAAAGGTCGTGGGTTCGAATCCCACGGCTTGGATCAGAGTAAAATGCAAAAACTTGGCCACAGAAGCCGATGTGCCAACAACTATAAAAAAAAAAAAATATATATATATATATGTATATGTAACCACTATATATGAAAAAAATTCTGCTGTGTTATTGAAAGTAGATGAATGTGGACAATATGATGAAGGAGATTTCCAGATATTCTTTTGGATGTGTTCTATCATGTATTTTTTTCATAAATCAGTGATGAAGATTTCTAGTAATAATCATGGTATATTTCTCAAAAAAAAACAAAGAAATTATATCAGAGTCACCAGCAGATGGAGGTGGAGGTGACATATGCATATGTATGTCAGATGCATATGATACTATACTTAATGATGTGGCATATTTAGTAATAATATTGACAAAAGATGCAAGGAAGAAGTTTGAATAAATTTATTTTATCACATGGATAAAGTTGAACTTCCTTTTTTTTTTTATGAAAACCCCAAACACGAAAGGTATCAAAACCTATAGTACTTAGTACCATGAAGGAGAAGTATGGGGAGAGGGGGATGCCGGAAACTTTGCTGGAGAGACTAAACATGGGTTTCACCACTTCAAGCCTCCAATAAGCAAACTCTGATTTCAGGAGTAGACAAATTGCTCTTAAGCATCAGTGATGGTTAGCCTTCATTGCCTCTTTCCATCACTCCTGGCCCATTTTTTTTTTTTTTTTTTAACATATTGGCAGAACCTTACATCCTATTTTCACTAACTGTACCAAGGTTTAAATAGAAGTAGTCAAGGTGACTATATAGAAAATGAAGTTTCGAACACAAATTTCAATCCTGGGTTCCAAAACTATTTGATATGTTCTTGAGAATATTCTCGAATTCCTTCACCAACTTAAAATAAAATAAGAACACTGTACTGCATGTAATAACTTAAGAATTTATTAACTTTTGAAACCTAAACAAATACACTAAGAAAACTTAAATAAAACTGTACATTTCAATTCTCTTCCTTGAGTCCTTCAACTGTTGTAATAAAATGAAATTTATTTTATTTAATTTACTCTATGGTGACAAAATTTCATTTGATTAATGAAAAAAAAAATAACTGTGATAATAATGACTGAAATAGAATAAAACTGAATGAAATAATAAAATTTCATTTTATTAATGAATCATGAGTGTATGTAATAATGACTGGTAATAATGTTTCATTTTGTTACCACAGCTGAAGATCTCGAGGAAGACATTGAAATGTAGGATTTTGTGATTTTATTTTAAGTTTTCTTAGTGTATTTGTTCAGGTTTCAAAATTTAACAAATTCTTTAGCTAATTATACACAGTAAAACATTCTTATCTTGTTTAGTGTAGCTGCATGGTTCAGTTATTCCCTTCAACTCTTATTTTAGTAGTTCTCATATCTTTGAATAATGTTTGAGTTGTGATTTCTTTCTGATAGATGCATGCAATAAAATTGTTGTTTACATCAGCTGTATGATCTGTGGACTGCCAAAAATTACAGCTGTTCATCAGCACTGATGTCTGAAAATAAAAGTAGCTATAAACATCCTCCATCTTTATCATGTTGCTCCTATTTCCAATTTTATATGATATAGGTGAATGGAGTGCTTTGCTTGGAGACAAGTGCCTCATTGATCAAATTTTGTTTCCAGCTGTAAAACTGTTTCTTTTTGTCCAGTTTTTTGCCAAGTTATCTGCTGCTGCACTTGGTAGAGGAAGTAAGAGAATTTTGGATAATCTAACTGTTATCCAAGAAGAAAGGTCAGCACTTTTATGTTATCATAAATGCTACCCTCATAATCATATTACTTTGATTATGATTTTTTTTTAAATGCATGGAATGTTCAGTACAGAATAAGATATTTCCCTTATGTAGCAAAACACTCTTTAATAATACTCCTGGGATTCAAGTTCTCAAAATCTCCATGTTGAATTAATATGGAAATTTCTCCAGATGTGTTTAAATATTTTCATGAAAAGTACTCTCATAAGTAGTTGTATAGAATATGTTAGAGATATAAAGAACATAAAAAGACAGCCTGTCACAGCAGCTTTTTGTACAGCAATACCCCGCATTGCACTGATATTGGTACCAAATCTGTTCCGTGTTATGTGAAACTGTGCTGATTGAGGTATAATTATAATGGATTTTAATTGAATGCGTACCAGAGAAACAGTCAATAAACAAATTATAATAAATTTATAAACAATTTGCACTTGATAGCCAATTAAAAGGATTTGAAATAAATAATATTGCAAAAATTTTATTAATGAAATGGTAACATCATGAAAGATGAGAAAAAAGCATTATTGTTTATTATGGTATTTCAGTAATGAAGTCTGAAGTCATCTCTTCTTTTTCCCGGCGTACAAGTCTTTGTGGCATCAAATCCCATCTTGTAAAATTTGACTTATTTTGATGCTACGTTCAACATTTGGATCTCCATTCATAATCGCCTCGCAAGCCATGTCAACCCCACTGATAAACTTTTTCCAATTCTTCTGTTGAAAATTCTTTTGGTGCCACATCGTGTTATATCCACTTCAGAATTGGTTTCATCTTTTTCATATGCAGTTTGCTCGTCAATTTCAAGGAGAGTTGTGTCATCTAAGTCATTTCCATGTGATTCAGTGCAGTCACATACATTGGCGGTGTCCAAAGTTTCGAATTCCAAGTCTTTTCAGATATTCACAATGCCTTCGAGATTTGCTTGAACTTGAGATTTAAAACCAGTGAAATCATTTGTCAAATGGGGTGAAACCTGTTGCCAAACAGAATGTGCTGTTGGCAGTGATTTCTAGCCAAGGTGCAGATTTATTTTTGATTGTATTTAAAGGGGTAAAAAATAAATTGTGAAATGAAAAGTTTGAAAAGCTATCATGGCAGGATGGAATTAAGAATACTGAACACTGTTTCATGTTGCTGCTGACTGCCTGAGGGGAGCTTTTGGCACATGTGCATGTGAGACAATAGAGTTAGCACCACAGCATATATGTAAGCGTACCTAGGCTATGACAACGCAGCATATATGTAGAGTATGTGTCTAGGCTATTGAATGAGTTTTAATATGTACAGTAAATTTTTGACTTAAACTTAATTGAAAATCGTGTTATAGTGAAACTGTGCTGTTTGAAAGCGTGCTAAGCAAGGTATTGCTGTATACTAATGTCAGAAGAATAGTTAATAAATTTGACCTTGGCACAAGCACATCACAAATATTGCTTCCTCTGCATCTAAAAACTGCTTATGCCAACTTCTCTTCTTCCTCTTTTTGTGTTGGTTGCTGAATGACGTTTCCAAAGCGGCCACGAATCGACATATTTTGCTGGATCGAAGTGGGTCAGTGGCGGCCTACAATTTTAAGAAACAGTAGTGAAGAAACTGTTTTTGTCATCAACGAAGCGCTGGTTGGGCTGGCGATCATATTCATTTGTGAAAATCCTCGTTCACATTGACTCGATGAAATTGGTGTCGTACTTAGAGCGTTCATCAAATGCTTCAATTCTTCTGAAACCTTCTTATCTCAATTCGGTATCCCCGAAATCCACGAATTGCATCTCTTTCATTTAACTGTAACCTAATTGACAATTTTCTAACTTCATTTTTACCAAATGCCAACAATTCATGTTTAGAAGGATTAATACCTTTGTTGTCCTCGTTTTCCTTCTCTCATCATCGGTATTGTCACTAGTTCTTAAATTTGAATTTTTTCTTTTATTTTTTTTGAAACTGTCCAAAATGAGGTGTCATTTGGACATTCAGGTACTGTGACCATATAAACAGAGATGGGGAAAATTTACGGAAAATGTGGATAACCCACTTCTGTGAAACAACAGATGATTATTTTTCGGGGTAAAAGAAAATCACTTTTCTAATTCTCGAACGGGGCGCTTACAGTTGATTCACAAAGGTGTCAAACCTACAGCCCGCGAGAAAAGTGAACTAAAACAGCATTTTAAATTTTGTTAATTATCAAAAAAAAATTTCTCATTAAATGTTTTTTTAAATGTAATTGTGTATTGTACTTAATAAAATTTTTGAATATTTTAAATTTTACTTTTACATGCAACAAGATATGGAAAATGTAACACACTAAAGAAATCTAACTTTGAATTTTTTTGAATATGGCCACTGTACAGGAAAAGGTTGAACACCACTGCAGTAGAAGGTGGGCCAGAGCCCATTGGGAATACTCCTTGATCTGCTCACTCTTGACTAGCGCGATTCCTCCATATGTGGGACAGGTGGTCGGGGATAGGTTTTACCAGATACCACTAAATTGTAGAATGCTTTAGCTCTCCTAATTCGCGCAGCAGGACTAATTGCCTAAATTGCCTGAACGCCAGAAATGCGAACAGTGCGTACCAAGTTAATTCTCTCCTAATCCGTTCACTATATGAAAATTTTCTTTGCTCAACAGAAACGATTTTAAATGTAACTTCCAAGGGAAATTTAAACAATTCACTATAAAAGGACTTCGTTAAACAGAGACCTGACTGAGTAATTTAGAATTATAAAAATGGTTATACAGTTTTACATAGAAAATATCTTAAAAATAGACAGTAAAAAATGCAAATTTAGTTAAATAATTTTAAGCTTATTTGAATAAACACGTGAAAAAAATTTACGGAATATTAGAAATTTCAAAGTGCATTGCATCCAAATATCACACGTCACTGTTAATAAAGGCGCTGGTACGCCATACCGTTGCTCCCAAAAAAAGCACTGTATTTAATCATTTATGTGTATTTTGAATGCTAAATCCGTTGGAGTCATTGTTTTTTCTAGCAACAATATTTTGGCAGCAACTGAGTACTTTGCATTTTTGTAATTATATTATATTATATTATATTATATTATATTATAGTGTAGTGTAGTGTAGTGTAGTGTAGAGTAGAGCCTGTACCATTTGTATAAGTTTCTATTGCTACCAGATGAAGGTGTAAGTCTCCACATGCTTCTGCTATGTTCGGGGATATATAGGTCCAAAGCAGGTGAAGCATAACACCATTCATTGATGGCACCGAGTTTTGTAGTGATATGATGCCTATTCTGGGTGATTAAGACAAGATGTGGGCAACTCATTTCTGCTGTGATAGTTGTAGGTCAGCATTAGAGGTTTCTTGGTAGTTGTAAGTGTTTGCCTTTTTTCTGTATTTGAAATATGGAGAGAGCCCACAAACCATCATGATAACTGTTACTTTTTGTAACAGTTATGGATATATACCAAAGTTTTAAATTAAGACAGCAGATCAAAAAAAACTCTATTGTATCCCAACATACCATTCGTTGTTCTGGTGCCACACAATGAAGACCTGCCAATTCCCAGTCCACTCTCCAGAGAAGTCTTCAGAATTGGATGATGATGATGAATGGGATAATTGGGGTTATGCCCTGAAGCTTGTTCAAGTAAAGTACCACATTTCCATAATCAGCAAGAATTGGATGATTTAGTGTTTTAGTCTAACCAAATCTACTGCAGAGACTTTGTGTTTAAAAGAGTGGAATACAGGCAGTCATCGGCTTACATAATACTTGACTTGTGGAAATTTGACTTTACGTAAGGTTTTGCTGGTCGGTGCAAACTTAAAAAAATTGTGGAAACGTATTTTGCATCCCATAGGAATGAATGGAGGCATTGTGAAAATATCGTAATGTGAATCCAATAACACATTGTTTTTTTGGTTATTTGTTCCAAGACCTCAGAAGTTGAAAATTTCGCTGTATAACTAAGCTATTTATCTCTCTAAAAGGTCATAATGGAAATTGCGCTACGCTTTCATCATTATCATATGTTCCGTTATAAGAATCAATTTTGAGTGCCTTTATGGTATTTTTCTAAAACTCATTTCCGAAGGTTACTACCGTAAAACAATAAAAATATTTGCACTTTCCGGTTTATTGGGCTTTTCTGTTAGCACCATCTATTATAAATGGGTAGTAAACTTGATCTTATTGCATTTGCGATAATACTGATAACTGGAATTCTGTGGTTTTTACGTTACGGTATTATGATGAAATGAGTTCTCCTTCACTGAAATCTTCAATTATATAAAAAATAAATAAATTTTCAGAATTTTCTCTTCATTCCTATTTACTTATTACAATGGTGAGAGGAAAGGAACCAACGGAAAGTCCAAGTGCTGGCAGTGCTAGGAAACAAAACAAAATTGATTTATAAATGAAGATGATTAATTAAGAAGTACAAAGCAGGACAAATTTTGTCATCTATTGCATGGAATTAGGTCTCGCTGCTTCAGCAGTGAATACTATTTTAAAAGACAGCGAGCGTATAAAAGAACATGTTAAAGGATTAATGCATTTAAGATCAACAGTGATCACAAAACAGCATTCAGGTGTTATATCGAAGATGGAAAAGCTATGAATAATATGGATGGAAAATCAGATTCAGAAGCAAGTGCCGCTAAGTCCAATGGTCATTCAAGCAAAAGCAAGAAGTATTTATAAAGATATTAAGGATAAATATGGCGAACCTCAAAGCTAAGTTCGTGGCAAGCAACAGGTGGTTTAATAGGTTCAAGCATTGTGCTGGTTTCCAAAACATTAACGTATGCAGTGAAGTTGCCAGTGCCGATTCTGCAGCTGCAGAGAAATTTTGTGATGTGTTGGGGAAAAACCCTTCTAAATCTCCACAGCCCTCAACTTCTGCAGTGGTATGCTTATCAGCTGGAAAGTTAATTCTGGCAGTGATGCTCGAAAGGTAAAACTTGCTGACGTTATGCCTGTCTCCTCTCTCTTTGTACACTTTTATAATTTTTCCTGCGTATGAGATAAAAAAATTGAATAAATAATTCTATTTACATGTTCATCGAACATTTCTTTTTTGCTTCAATCAAATTCAGCACACATAGTTGCCAGTGCTGCATAAGCATTTAGGGAGATGCTGACGTACATAAAATTTGACTTACGTAGAGTTCCTCGAAACGCAACCCTTACGTAAGTCGGGGAGTGGCTGTATAGTGGAACCGAGTTGCAAGATTTTGGAGAAAAAGACATGTGACTTATGCACATTTTTACCCGGATGCAAAATTCCTGTGCTACTGTTTTGATTTGATTGGTCTTTGTGAAGAAATTGGCATTAGTTATAATCCAGAAGAGTGAGTGCCTTTTCTTAGACAGTTCAAGTAGAAGTTTGAAAGTTGTGTTGTTTCAGAATGGGACTGTGCATCTATTGATTCCTGTTGCATTTTCTGCTCATAGTAAAGAAGACCATAGATGTGCGAACATCTATGGTCTTCTTTAATATGAGCAGAAAATGGTTGGAGAAGATCAAGTATGACCAGTTAAATGGGATGACTTTGGGGACTTCAAAATGCTGGGATTCCTTCTGGATTTGTAAGGTGTTTTCACTAAGTTTCATTTTCGGAGACAGCAGGCGCAGTAGACGAGAACTGCAGAAGAGGAGAAGAGGAGAAGAGAATGGTCTGCTCTAATTTAGTTACATCCGGCAACATAATAAAAAAGAAAACAGATGATAAAAAAATAACTTGACTTCATAATAGCTTGTCCTTCATTTTTGGAAGTCTGGGTTCAGATCCTGTTGGTGACGGAATGAATTCCTGAAGATCTCTTTAAAGAGTGCTTTAGGCAGAGGGAGTATAGCATTTCACTATGAGTAAAATCCAGGTTTTCAGCTCACGATAAAACTGCATAAACTTGAATATGTGAGAACTGTAGAATAGAATAGAATAGAATCTTTAATTGCAGTATGATATACAAAAAATTAGTCCCATCATGGCATGGTGGTGCCAAGGGTTTACAATACATGTTTACAAAAGAGATAAACATGAGAAAAACATATATGTTACATAAATCCAGATTATTGGAAGGCAAAGAAGCACAGTTCTACATTTTCAGTTTGATGAGGATTCCCTTTGTGTATTTTTTATTGTTGACCACTTCTTGGAAGTCCCCGTCGATTGCTTGCAGAGGGCAGCATTTGCTTTAGTAGGAATCTGCCGGTTAGTACTAGCCAGTTATGGTTTGCTAGCAGCTGTGCTGATGACCAGAGGTAAGGGAGAGGAATGTGCCAAGAGCAGTTATCCTAGAAGTTCGGCTCTGTAATTTTACTGGTGGCCATCTTGATGGTGAATAGCAGTCTTCTTTCTCTGACGTAGGATTGGAGCCTGTGCAGTTGAAGGGCACCTGATAACTGTTTGATCTGAGAGCTGGGGGAATGCAGAGTTTGCTGTTCGCCCATTTTAGAAGCCAGAATTCGGCAGAGAATATTCTTTTAATGTTGGATTCGGCAGCCAAGGCCTATATATCTGAAGCATACAGTATTGTCGGGTATAGGTTTGATATGATGTATCATTTTACCAGATTTGGGTCGGTGGTGTGGAGCAGCTGTTGTTTGGTGACCAGCGTAGTGAAGTCAGCCTCGACTGTATCAGGTTTATGTGATTGTTGAAGGATAACTTGGAGTTGAAAATGACCCCCAGTGCACTTGTGCACTGTGACAAGTCTGGTTGATGACCCAAGAACAGCAAATTTTGTAGTGCAACTTTATCCTCTATGTAATCAATATGCATTTAAAAATAATTTCTATATAAAAATAACTTTTGGTACTACTTGACAAATTTTAAATGACTAAACCTATAAAATTGTCTGTCATATGGAAGTTCAACCATATGCATTGACCTGAACTTTGCATGCAACTCCTCTCCTCCCCTCAACCCTTTTCGATTATTTTTTACAGAAAATCATTTCCTAATTTACATGATACTTTTCAGGAATGTATCTTCTGTGTAAATAAAGAAATGACTGGTATTTAATAATTTTTCAGTTATATTGGTTTTAGTTATTTTATGAAATGCAGCATCTACCCCTGAAATATTTCCAGCTGGTCTATTAAGTTCTGATACTAATTTTGTAATAGTCTTAATTTGTGACAGTATCTTTTGTCTACATAAAACCTATTATTTTCCCTTATTCATTCCAGTCTTCTGATGAGTCTTTCTGATGTGTGTTCTCAGAAGCACTCTTATGATTCTGTTGTATTGTAACTTTGGGTTAAAATTGTTGCTCTCAGTGCTAAATTCTTTTATAGTTATAACAGAGACTGAAGATACTTTTGTTCTGCTTCTTAAAATTGTCACCACAGCATACTCCTAAAATAAGAAGTCATCCCATAAATCAGAAATATACACAGATGAAAAAAAAAAAAAGAAATTCTGAAGGTTTCAACAATGTAAAATCAACTCCTGCCATTTTTAGAATTTTATTAAATCTTGAAAATCCAGAAATATAAACAAGCAGATTTTAGAAGTGTGCAATGGAATTAGAGTTGTTATAATTCCATTTTTTATTAAATAAATAGTATATTCTATATTACTTAAAGAGATACTTGTTAAGCTGATCTTTGTTATACAGTCATTTATTAAATTCAATGTTTATGCATACACACTTCCTTTTAAAGAGGTGAGGGAAGCTTTAAATGAAGCTTTTTTTTTAGTTAAATGGTGAGGTTGAATGAAGCTGAGAAGACAGATAATTTGAAGAATCTCACCTTTTGGGAACTGTTGTTTGAATTTTTTTCTAGACACAATAAAGAGATATTCAA
Source organism: Mastigoproctus giganteus (assembly GCF_048544385.1). Lineage (NCBI taxonomy): Eukaryota > Metazoa > Arthropoda > Arachnida > Uropygi > Thelyphonidae > Mastigoproctus > Mastigoproctus giganteus. The sequence continues at coordinate 68,890,033 of NC_143586.1, read as the reverse complement.
ATATTTTAATTTTAGCATTTTGGATGGACCATTTCTAAAGGATTGTGTTTCTGCACATGGTGAAGAGGCTATAACAATACTGCTTCTTAACAGTCCTAGGCAGCCTGTGATTTTGTGATTGAAAATCCTTGGTTATATCTTCAGCATGAATGTTAATTTCACGAATCCTGAAGCTTAATTTTAAATTTAAAACTGTTCATTTTCACATGCATTAACCTGAAATACTACTTATTTTGTGATAACCAAATGTTTCTAAGGGAAATACTTCAGTTATCACAAAGGCCTGAAACAGCTTATCCACAGAATAAAAAAAAAAAAAGTGTAGTTCTAGAAGGTAGCTGTAGAAGGGTGTTTCCCAACCTTTTTTTTACCATGCCCCACCTAAGTCTTTCTAAAATTCTGATGCCCCCTATGTAACATATACATATTTTTTATATTCAAAAATTGAATTATTCCCTAAATGAAGCCTAATTACAACTTGTTCAGGACACAAGACTTAGGTTTTAGGAAGAAATCATTAGGAAATTATTAAGAAAAAAACAGTAAGTAAATTTTCAAAACATATAATAGACAACTAAAATTCAAGTACAAAATAATTTATATGAAAGATTTTTCTATAATATTTTAATTTTTAGTAATTATTATTTAATTGTTTAATAATTTCAACATTCCATGTGAAGTCACTTCTAGATGAGTGCACTAAATTTAGTGAGACCCTTGTGCTTGATGCTTGCCACAGAGAGATTTTATATTGGGCTCCAATTTAGTCAGCTTCAGTTTCAAGTCTTCCCGTTTTGTGATATCCAGTCGATTTCTTTTCTTTAGTAACAAATCATTTATGGCACTAAATCCACATTCAGCTAAATATGAAGATGGAAATGGTAACAATAGCTCTCTTGCAAAGTTGGTTGAATTTGGGTATTTAATTTCTGTTTCATCACAAAGCCATGCCATCGCTCCTTTTATATTGAATAAAGTTTTAACTGACTCATCATTTTGTATTTCTGAGAGTTCTTCTTGGCACTGCATTGATACATCAGACAAATCCACTAACATTGGTTGCATCATCCAGGTTGTAAAATCAATTTGTTTTAAATCAGAAAACCTTTCTTTTAAATCAGCGGACAGAATTTTCAGATGATCGACAATAACAAGTACAGCGCTATCAGTTACTTCAAATTTTTGCAGCCAACGAAACTGTTCAAAATTTTTGTTACAAATATATTTTTGACATAATTCAATAAATGTAATGAAACCAAATATCTTCGCTTTTGCATCAACGAGAATTTTAGTTGTTCCTTGAAGTTGTTTATTTAATATATTTAGTTTTTCAAAGATATCGGCTAAATAACTCACGAATGCTTTACCATCGACCGTTAACAGATGCTTCATTTCAGGTTTGTCACTTAAAAAGTCACTAATAGTATCAAATAGTTCCATAAATATTTTCAAGCAGTTCCCTTTTGAGAGCCACCTTACTTCAGTGTGAAGTAAAAGTCTTACATGGTCTGCATTTTGTTTTTCACAAAAAAGCTTGAAGAAACTCACATTTGGCATTAGCTTTAATACCATTGACACACTTTACAACTGATTTTAGTACTTCATTAAGAACAGGCGAAATATTTTTAGCTATCAAGTTTTCCCTATGAATAACACAATGCACAAGAAGCATTTCTGGATTCTCATCTTTCATCAATTTTAAGCAGCCATTTTTCTTGCCCATCATATTAGGAGCACCATTTGCAGCACAAGATGTTATATTTTTCATTGGTATATTATAGTCATCTAAGCAATTTTTTAGCTTATTATATATATCTTTGGAGATAGTGGTGCTCTCTAATGATTTACAGAATAACATTTCTTCAGCAAAATTACCTTTATCAATATATCTTACATAAGTTATCAGTACGGCTTCACTATCTCTCAAAGTTGATTCATCCATTTGCACTGAGAATTTTCTTGTTTTCAGCTTTCCAACAAGTTGTATTTCAATATCTTCACTCATTTCATCTATTCTTCTGCTAACAGTATTGTTATTGAGTGGCATAGCTTTCACGTCTTTGTCATCTTTTTCCAGAACTGTTTTAAGAAATGCTGATATTGATGGTTTGATTAAATTCTCTCCTGTAGTATGATTTTTCCCAGATTTAGCAATGAGTAAAGAAATTTCATAACTAGCCTCAAGAGTACGATTGACAGTTGCAGTATGAGCAATAAACAGAGACTTTAATGTTGCTCATTTTTCAAAATTCTTCTTTAAAGTTTGAAAGTAATTTAAATCTGAATTTACATGAGCATTATGTTTCGCCTTCAAATTCACCTCAAGACGACCTCGCTTCATTGATTCGTTGGTCAAGCATTGTTGGCATAAAAGACAAAAAGGTGACCTTTGATCATGGACAGTGGGTATGAAACCAAATTTTAAGTATTCCTCTGAATACTGACAAACTTTTTTTTTTACTTGCACTACTTATTTTACTGTGCAACTGAAAGAAATAAATATAAGATAAATCAAAAACTAAAAATAAACTATGCATTAAAGTTAATTTAATTTTATTTTAATATATCAAAATTAATTATTAGTATGCTTTTTGAATGAATAAATCACACAAATTACTGAATTCGGGCTATTAAATCTGTGGTCTCTGTGAACAAGCGGATAAGTCTAATTTGTCAAAAATGAGATAAGTGCACTATAATAAAGTATTTATTATTTACTATTATGTGACATGCAGATATCTTTGTTATTGTAGTTTTAGCGTGAGTAATAAATATTTGTATATTCGAATATATGCATGTTTATATGAGAGTGTGAAGTTTATTTTTCCTCTCCTGCAAATTCGAGTTTTTGGACTTATTTGCTTATTTACTGAGACCACAGAAATATACATATACGACAAATACATACCATTGTGTATCACGGTTCTTCATTAATAATAATTCTGTGTGCAGACAAAGTAATTTTTTATTTTAATTTGAGATCGCCAAACCTATCCAAATGCACAGTCACGACGCCCAAACAAGCGCTTGTATGAAAGGAATTACCTATTTCATATAACATGCGGAGTTTGCGGTAGGCTACAGTAGACAACTACTTTGCTTGCGCATTGCGCATGCCATAAGCAATTGTCCAATACAGTATGTACTATTCCTTCACTAGGCATAGTAAGCAATACTCTCTGAGCAAACTGTAGTTGATATTACTCCAAACTTTCAAGTGCGGTTCTGTTGAAAGTACAACATTTAACGAATGCTTATTTCAAATTGAGATACCAACAATTCTTCTTTTGTACAAGTTAAATCATAGTAGGCGGTTGTTTTAAACTCTAGACGAGCAATTTTTGAATTGTCCCCTGAACAATCAAATTTCCCCCATGTGGGGCGTGGGACGCACGTTGGGAAACACCGCTGTAGAAGGATGAAATTCCAGCCAATTTTTTAAATTCCTAATGTTTCTAGCTGAGGGCAAAACACTCATTGACCACTCCACTTATGTTTTCAACACCTGAACTTTCTGCAAAATAGACTTTTCAAGGCATCATGATTAAATTTATTATTAATTTTCTTCCTGTTTACTTTCAGAATATGGAAAGTGAGAAGAGCCATTTTTCAGACATGTCACAGGAGCGTATGCAGAACATTAATTCCATTTTCTGTTCGGAGCAAGCAAAAGTAATATTACAAGATGGCATAATGGTTCCTGTTGTAAAAAGTGTTTCTCCTTTAACTGGTATGCCTTTTTTTTTCTTGTCACAATCATTAATTTTTTTCTTCCACCAAATTTTTACTGAAGTGATTGCTAAAAAAAGTAAAAAAAAAAAAAAAAAAAAAAATTGTATAATTGTATATTAAATACACTGTCTCGTTAAACCATTGTGACCACCTACCTAATAGTGGGTATGTTCTCCCCTTGCTTGCCACACAGCAAAGCATGGTTTTGAACACCAGGATTTCTTCTTGTAGATTTGTGATAGAGGATACAAATGCCAAATATGTTGATCCACACAATTCCAGAGTTGTTCTGTGGGATTCATATCTGTCAAAATCTGCATCCAAGGTATTATCTGAAAGCCACTTTCTTGTTTGGCAAACCAAACAAGAAAGTGGCCACCCATGCCATCTGGGGGCACAGCCACCATGAAGGGTTCTACATGATCAGCCACAATGGATAGGTAGTTTTTAGCATTCAGAATCAGTCTAGGGTTATAAGGGCTCCAGAAGATTCAATTCCCAGAAAAACATCCCCAGTAGCAAAACACAGCCACTATCTGCTTATGTCTGATGGACCAGGACATTGGAGTGATTCCTCTATGCAGTTTGTCACAATATTCTCCCTCTACTGTTCACATGGCATAGCAAGAAATGTGATTCATTGGAAAAGGCAACTCTTTTCCAGTTGTCAGCGGTTCAGTGATACATTTTTAAGCATTATTGGTGATGGGTGGCCATAAGCATAGATACCTTGACTGGGCATATACTCCAGATGCCCACATGCAGGAAGGTTCATTGAATTATGACTTTGAAAACACTGCTGGTCATCCCCTAGTTAAAGTCCTTGGTCAACTGTTCCACTATTTTCCATCTACTGCTCACCAAAGTGGAACATTATATATTCATGACTATTGATGCGGTATGGTCACCTGCTACTGCTACTCTGTCCTCTATCTGTCCACTCCTGTAACACCTAAACTACAGCATTCTGTAAATAGCCCACAATATTCACAGTTTCTGTAATACTGCTACCAATATTTGATGCTCTCTCTCAAATATTGGCTAGATGGGGTTATCTGGAAAGTTTGGCCTTGAAATTGGGAATAGATAATGAAGGCTTGAAAGAGAGAAATAGATGTTCAGAGGGGTTACTAACTGAATATATTGCAATAATTGCAGGTTTGAGGTGTACTGGCAAGCTATACATTGAAGTTGTTAAAAATGTCATTAAGGAAAAGTGGAAGGATAATATAACTAATTATGACAGCTATGCAAAGCAGAATATTAGGCTTAGAAATAATGTTAGTTCTAAAGATGTACTTCTGATGAGGCCTGAACATGATTCTAAATGTAAGTCTAGCATGGATGTAGAAAAGGCGGTCTCTAAAATCGTGGAAAATTTGCTTAAAAGGGTACAAATTATGAGAATGAGAAGACCATTTGACAAGGGTATTGCGATTGAGATGGAGTCTAACAAGGAGCTTGAGGATATTAGGACAAATGACCTCATAAATTGAATATCACTAAGTCTAAGAAACCTGGTTTAAAGTGTTAAAGAAACCTAAGAAAGAAAGAAAGAAACCTAATACATATGGGTCTATGCAGAGATGATGTCAGTGATGATGTGAAAATACATTTTTTTAATGAAAAATCTTGGAAATATCCTGTAGAGTTAAAAAGTTTCTTGATAAACAAACACAGATTGGATCTTTATTGGATTGATGCACTACAGGTTTAAGGAATTTCATTTGGTTACCATTTGTTATAATTGTTATAGGTATGGGCACACTTCTAAGACATGTAGAAGTGATAGGCCAGTTTGCAGTTTATGTGGTGTGGCAGGTCATAATTTTAAATTTTGTAAAAATAAAAACAAACCTCAGTGTTGTTCCATTGTGGACAGTTAGAGTTAAGAAGTGTCTTGAATATATATTTGTACTGAAAGTTACTAAGGAAAGAATGTATTCTGCATTTTATGGTAAAGAGCAATAGCACTCTTAACCATAGAAATAATATGTACGGAAAACTCAAGGTTCTCCAAATTAATGTGCTGCGTGCAAGATCTATAGCAGATGAACTAAGATTAGTTTGTGAACGTGAAAGGATTGACATTTTTTGTGTTCAGGAACCTTATGTTTCTAGTGGTCAGCTAACTGGATATCCCAACTCTATCAGAATTGTCTCAAAGAAGTGTGACAAACTAAGGGTTGCTATACTCATTTTCATCTCTGATCTGGTTGTGACCAGAATTGATTCCTTATGTACATCGCATGCAGTCTGTGTTGATATTGAAGCTAGTTGGGGACAATTTTTCATTATATGTATGTACTCTCAGCCTGATGCGGACCTTCATTGCTCTCTTAGCTATTTGGAAGAGGGGTTATTCAGATTGAAAGGCAGAAAAGTTCTGCCTTTCAGTTATCGATTATCTGTCTTATCGATTCAATTCGATTATCTGTCTGGATTCAAATGCTAAAATTTTTTTATGGCATTCTAGATTTATGGATGTCAGAGGCAGGTTATTTAAAGAGCTGATATCCACATCTAAATTTGAGTTCATTAATAAGCCTGGTAATGAACCGACGTTTTGGAGTGTTAATGGTGAGTCTAACAGATGTAATGTTAGCCAGTAGTACGGTCTTCAATTTCATATCTAATTGGCAAGTTAAACTAGATTGGATTAACAGCGATCACAGAGCGATTATTTTCAACTTAGGCTGTGCTAGAAATAGATTTATTGAGCCTCATTTGTTACAACTTCGAGGATTTGTGATTAAGCAAGCCGACTGGGGTAAGTTTTACAGATTTGTTAGGACAATTTTTGGTGAAATGTCGTTAGCTGAGATGGATAGGATTAATGCATTTGACTTGGTTCATTTATTACAACAGAAGTTATTTGATGCCTCGAGGGAGTCAATGAAATTAAAGCAAAGTAAACGTGCTCCGGTGTAGTTGTGGTCCTCTGATCTTACTGATCTCTGGAGGGAGGTTAACAGGGTGCGTAAGAAGTTCCAACATCAGAAATTGTGGGATAATAAAGAATCTATTGCTAGGTTGAAAACTGAGTATCAGTTGATCAAAAGAAAATATACCTGTTTATTAGCTAAAAGGAAATTTGATGCATGGAAAAACATAGTGCAAACAGCTGGTAATGGGGATCCATGGGGTATTGTGTATAAGTTGTGTTTGCACAAATTAAGGCCATCTAGGGATATGATAAGTTCTATGCATTGTGGAGACTCTGAAACTGTAGATTGGCTTGGCAGTATTAATGTTATCCTTGATCTCATCTTCATATTGATGAGGATTGGAGTATTCTGATAGTACTGATCGGTTAGATTGTGGTGGTGTTAGCGATATTCAAGAGGAACCATTTTCAGTGGAAGGTATTAATTGGCCTTAATTTGTGCAAATATTATTTAACTGTTAACAAAATTTGTAATAACAGGTGTCCAGCTATGGACCTCATTGAAGGGGAAGTTATTAAGCATTTCTTCAAACTGTTTCCTGAGCATCTTCTTGTTTTCAACAAATTCCTGCTTGAAGGAATTTTTCCCTTGCTTTGGAAGGATGCTCTTCTAGGATCATCTTGAATTCACCTGAAAAATCTAAAACTGAGCCCTTTTCTTATCGTCCAATTGCTCTTCTTTTGGGTTTGGGCAAGGTCTGTGAATTGCATGCTTTCACAGTGAATATTGCAATATATTCAAGAAAACTTGGGATTCTCAAATAAACAATATGACTTTACTCCTGGTTGTGGTACAGAGGATGCTCTAAAATCTTTGGTTAAATTGATTAGATATTCAAATGCAAAATATGTTCTTGGCATTTTCGTTGATTTTGAAGGTGCTTTTGATAATATCTCTTGGGACAGTGTGTTATTGATGCTTCACCTTGCAAAATGCTCCCATCAGCTTTATAACGTCATAGTGGATTATTTTAAGGAAAGATCTTTTACAGTTAAGTCTAGTTGGAATTCGGTAACTAGATCACTATTCGAGGATGTCCGCAAAGATCTGTTTTTGGGACGCTAATGTGGAAATTGGTATTAGAGGATTGGTTACAGAAGAAATATAATCATGTTCATATGATTGCACATGCAGATGACCTGGTAATATTACTTGAAGGCTCTTCATGGCTACAAATTGAACAATGATCTAATGAAATAATAAAAGATCTGAATGCTTGGTGTGACATCCATAAATTAACAATATCTAGGTCAAAAACAAATATTATTGCTAAAGGGGAACCTATCTGTTCATAGAGAACTTCATGTGCTTGGTTGTGAAAGTTTAAAGTCCATTAAGAATATTAAATATTTTGGAGGCTTCATTGACAGAGGTCTTAGATTTGGCACCCATATCAATTTTCTATCTGAAAAGTTTGCAAAATTTGTTAATGTGATAGCAAGAATTACTAGGAAGGATTGGGGGTATTAGATGTAGGGCATTATCTCTTCTTTATGACTGTGTTTTCCTTCCTATTGTGTCTTATGGTATCTCAGCTTGGATAGACTGTGTTAATTTAAAAAAAATATATATAAGAAAACTGTATTCCATTCAGAGGATGATGCTCCTGAAGATTGCTCTAGTTTGTAGAACTATCTCCACTGATGTGCTACAGATTGTTACAAGGAAAATGTCAATTGACCCTTTTCTGATTTACAGAGTAATGACTTTCAGCATTTGGTATGGAACTCCTTTTATTATTCGTGATCTTGAGTTGGATTTGGCTAATGATCATAAGAATGAGGCCAAGCAAATATTAGATATCTTAATGACTCTTTGGAATCAGTGATAGGCTAACTCAAATAAAGGCGAAATAACTCATACATTCTTTCTCTCTGTTGTTGTGACCACCAAATATGGAGGATGCGGGAAAGTCAGGGAATGACCACTGCATATCCCTGGAGCAATATGGCTTTAGTTGCTAATGTTCCTAAAAACCAAAAATAACAAACAAACAATATCTCTGTTGTTGATGTTCTGTACGAAAAATGGTTTGTGGCTAATTTACAAACTATGTTTTTATTAACACGTTCGCTGCCGGTCATCAGTCAGCATGCTATCGTCAATAGCGCGGCACAGAAGGCGGAGACTGTCGCCAGAAGCCGACTGTGTTTCTGTAACCAAAAAGCTTGAAAATTGGTAATAAGGGATTGTTCGGTATACCATATCAATATTTAAGTGTCGTATAAGCAGTTTCCAAAAGATTTTGAGATTCACGCGCCAGCGCGTGATAGGCACTGGAGGTCAAATTTGGCTTTAAATGCCGCATCACGCGCTGGCGCGTGACATAAAAACATAATAATATAGTTTGTAAATAATAAAACAAAAAACATGGTAACATTAAGAAATACGTTTTATTTCATACCGAACCAATACAGATTATAAATACTGTGTCAGAATATTACTTATGTATAATTTTCGCACAATCTAAGCAATAGCCGGGTGATCCTTCACAAACACTGCAGATATAGATTGTATCCTTACGTTTCCCTTCGGAATAGCAACGTTTGCATTGCTTCCTCAATATCTTTCCACCTTTTCTTTCTTCCCGTGGTTTGAGCACATGTTCCAGTTCAGGTACATGATGCACAGTATGAGGGAGATCAGATGGCTGTTTTAATAAAGATCTGATAACTGATAAACGGAAGTCATAAAGTTGCACCTTGTTATGTGAATATTTATTATAGATATGGTGTGCATTTATCATTATTAGTTGCAAAATATGCATAAATATTTTTGTAGGCCACCTAATAGTTTTCCTTTCGCAAGGATAATAGGCAAGCATTTGATCTTGCTTGTCAATGCCTGACATAAACCTATTATACTCAATTATAGGCAATGGTTTTGATTTCAGTTCGCCTCGTTTGTTTGCATTTCCACCATATCATTTTGGTATTCTGTAGATATGTAACTGACATCTCTTCTATCCTTCCACTTAGCAATCATTACACCACGAGCACACCTTGATAAAGTTTCTCCTTTCTTCAGTTTTTTTTTCTCGAACCTCTTTCGGAAATGTTTTCCTATTACTTCTGATTGTCCCAGTACAATGTGTTTGTCTGTCAGCGAGACACTTAGCGAGTTCATAGCTATTGTAATAATTGTCCATAAATATGCTATGCCCGACATCTAACATCCCATCAAGTAAGTTCATGACGACTTTTTGTGCATGTCCTTTTCCACCAGAATCATCCAACATACCGGTATACAGTAATACCCCGACTTACGCGAACTCGGAGTTACGCGGTTCTTGATTTTTTCGTTTGGCAACGCTGCCGCCCACTATCTTCAAGGTCGTTTTTCATATGTTATCGATATACAGTGCGACGGCGGAGAATGAGAGCGAAAGATGAACAAAATTCAACTTGCTGCTTTTATGTTTTTTATATCAGTGAAGGGGAAACACATTTCACCATAATAACGTAAAAACCAACACAATTCCAGCTATGGGTATAATCGCAAATGCAATTAGATCGAGTTTACTACCAGTTTATAACAGATTTCACTAGCAGAAACACAACTGGATTTTTATTGTTTTATGGTAGTAACCCCTAGAAATGTGAGGTGTTAATAGTGTATCTCTGCTTTTATGGTGTTGTTTATTCAGTTGCTACATGCGCGCAGCTTTGTTTATGCGTATCAAGCGTGCCTTCTCGTTTTGTAATTGCGCTTTATTCCCTAAAAATGAGTAAAATACTTAATTAAAAGGTGTGAAAAGGAAGCGTCCTGGTGAAGACACTGCAGATTCAGAGAGAAAAAGAAAAGCAATTATCGATAAACAGAGGCGGACTGGATCAAAAATTCTTACCAGGGGAAAATTTATAGTGGCCTCATACTATGGTTTATGGCCAAAATCACACCGGCGCACCGGGGTTTCCCCGGTAAGGCTTATGGCCAGTCCGCCTCTGTCGATAGAGAAAAAAATATGAAATTGTGAAACGCTTTGAGCGAAATGAAAGACCATGTGATATTGCACGTGCTACAGGCGTAAATGAGGCAACGGCGAAAAGCATATGACAATTGCAAACTTGAATTGAAAAGTTATTGAATTGCAAACTTAGCTCAATTGAAAAGGGCTTAAAAATTTTAGAAAACATAGACTCCAACGAAGAACGCGTTATAGCTACAAAGCAAGGAATAAAAAAATTATTAGCTTGCTACGAAGAAATTCTGCGTGAAAAAAAGAAGGCGCTGTGTCGTCAGACGAATTTGTTAGATTTTATGAAGCCATCGACATCGAAATAACTTTTTTAGGTAAGTCATTTGTTTTTTTAATACATATTTTGTATTAATATGTATAAAGAACTGCAATTTTATTAATATTTTTCTTCTAAACTAGTGTTTTTGTTAGTCCTTGGTCCCAATTAAGCAAAATTTATATGTATTTATATGCAAAGTTGTACCCCGACTTACGCGAATTCGACTTACGCGATTTTCGTCGGACCCACCTATCGCGTAACTTCGGGGTATTACTGTACACTTGAAATTTGATAACCATGCCAGTAGGCGTTGTGATCATATACAACTTGATGCCGTACTTATGGCGTTTGTTTTGAATGTACTGTCGAAAAACAAGCCTTCCACGCCACAATATCATAGACTCATCTAAGCTAATCTCACGTCCTGGATAATATATTTCCGACATTCGTTCATTGAACAGATTCACCATTTTCCGAATTTTATATAGGCGATCCCGTGGACATACCTCTTTCTTTTCTGGATTTTTTGCAAAATGCAAGGCCCGCAGTAATAATAAGAAACGATTCCTACTCATGTTGTCTGCGAATACATGTAATCCGAACAGCTTATCTGTTTTCCAATAATCTTGTATGCGGTTCAGTCAAATGGTTCCCATATGTAAAATTAATCCTAAAAATACCAGCATTTCATCTCTAGTGGTGTCCTTCCATGCATTTATTCGAGAATGTTCTTTATTTTCTCTGGGAAGAAGTATTTCATGAGCATAAACATTTGTTTGTGTAATTATTTCATCCAAGATATTGTCGGTTAATAAATGACGAAAGTAATCTATTGGATTCTCACCTGGCACGGGTTGCAGCAAAGACTCGGATTTTGTGAAACTAAACTGTTTCATCAATGTTACGTCATTTTCCCACACGACGTTTTCCAACTTACAGGGATCCTGCAGTGAAAGTGTAGCCTCTTCCACAATACCTTCTTCATCTACACTTTCCGAATCCGAAGCGTCCTTTGGAGGGATAAAATCTTCATCATCGTCGTAACTGACGTCACTGGAATATACGTCAGATAAATCCTCCAATATTTCTGCAATTTCTTCATCTGTAAGGGATTTTTTATAGTGCACTTTTCTTCTTTTCGGGCCCGACTGGCCTGCTAAACTGTCATCTGCACAACTCATATTATAAGGCTTTTCCTCACGTCACGTAACAAAATATTCAACACCACATACAACTACATATAGTTTAAACCCTTTACTTGACGCCAAAACAAATATAAACAGCAGAAACACAATGCCAACTGAAGTTGACAACTTCATACAAAAGTCTAGTGAATCCCGCTTGTGATTGGCTACTGGGTAATGATGCCACATCCCGCGCCAGAGCGTGATCGGCTCTTCAATACTGCTGCGACATCACGCGCTGGTGCGTGATCGGCAGCGAATGTGTTAATTGGTCATGGCTGATTTTTTGCAAAGCTGAATCAGCTGGGTGTTTTGGAAAGGTCGCAGTATCACTGAACAGCTCTGGAGACATGGAGTCATGTTTTATGTTATTGTCATGAGTACTTGGATCTCAGAAATGAATTTTTATGTACTAGTCCTAATGTTGCTCACCTGACTGAAGGTGATGAAGCTCAATTAATTAAGACTGAGGAAGATTTTCAGGCTTTTCAAAAATTTTCCAAGAAATTATTCCAGACAAGATTAGTGTTTGCTTGAACTTGAGGAAAGAACAGTATAAGGCTTATAGACTATTGACATGAATTCTGTGTAACAGTTAAAGATGCTGAAATAAACTGTGTAATTGACCTGGTAGTTAATGATCATCTTGTACCTTTGTAAACAGGCCAACCTTATTGCACAATTTATGTAGTTACTTGTGACCATATTGTTATTTGTCTTCATGACTTCTTAAGATCAGTGGCTCCTTGTGCCACATTTGGTCTTATTCATGTCATATGGCTTATTGTGCCATGTGCTTGTCCTGTGGTTCCTTATGCCGTAATTTATATTTATGATTTATATTTCTGTATATCATATGAATCTGCATATTATCTGTATATCATATGAATTTGTATATTAACTGTATATCATATGAATCTGTATACAGTGAAACTTCTCCTAACGGACACCTCTTGTTAACGGACATCTCTCTACAACGGACATTTTCAAATTCCCCAACTCACCTCCATTGGTTTTAACGTGTTTGCAGCTTCTGTCTAGCGGACATTCTCTGTAACGGACGCGGACAGGCAATCTGCACTGTTTCATTTAGATTTGCACATATTTTGATCTCCCCATAACGGACAGCGGGCGAGCTCACGGCCCTTTTTCTAGGAACGTTTCTTCCACGTATTGCCTCAATTGTGTGTTTATTTTCTATTTCCGATTCTCTGAATTTTATCAAGGTTTACGTCGCGGTTCTAAACCCTTTTTCAAGAATTTTAAGGCACGTGTAAAACTTCTGATGAATTCAGTGTGTGCAGGGAGGGGGGGAATATGGTCAGCCTTTCGTCTTTTCAGTTTCAGTTTTGTTCAGTGTCATGTGAAGTGCACAATGTCTTCTCGTAAACATTTAACTTTAAAAGATAGTCGAACTCATTAATGCGTATGATCGGCAATAAAATAGTGTTCGCAATCTCGCTGTAAAATTCAAAATCGGGAAGACGCAGGTAAGCGACATCCTAAAGAAAAAAAATGAACTGCTCAAACAATTTTGGCAACACGTAAATGATCAGGTTCAAAAATCATTCCCGAAAACTGTTGGACTTCAAATTTGTCGCGCACGTGCTAAAAAAAATTCCCATTAATGGGCCTATTATTAGGGAAAAGGCTTTGGAGGTTGCGAAATCTATGGGAGTAAATGAGTTCTGGGGGATGGCTAGACAAGTTCAAAGCTCGGCATAAAATTTCTTGGAAAACCGTAAGTGGTGAAGGTGGATCTGTTGATAACTGGGGTTGTAACAGAGTGGACCGTCAAATTGGAAGAGTTATGTCGTGATTTTGAAGCTAAGGATATTTACAACTGTGACGAAACAGGGTTGTTTTTTTAAAGCTCTTCCTGAAAACACGAGTCTAAAAAACGAAAATGCCAGGGCAGAAAAATTTCTAAGGAACGCTTGACTGTACTATTGTGTACAAATATGCTGGGAGACTTTGAACAACCTCTTGTTATAGGAAACCCACAAAATCCTCGTTGTTTCAAGGGCATAAAGTTGAATCTTTTGGATGTTGACTGGAAGTCTAATAAAAAAGCGTGGATGACACGAGATATCATGAGCGAATGGATAAGTCACTTTAACCAAAACATGATTCGTCAAAACAGAAAAATTATTCTTTTCATGGATAATGCTGCATCTCACCCGCACATTGAATTTTCCAACATTCAAATCATTTTTTTGCCACCAAACACATCTGCAGAGTGTCAGCCCTTGGATTAAGGGATAATAAAAAATTTTAAACTTCACTACAGAAAACGTGTTTTAAGACATCTCATTGCAAACATGAACGATGTAACATGTGCGAGTGACCTTGCAAAGAAAATCAGCATCCTAGATGCGATTCAATGGATTTCCTCTTCAGTAAATGCAATTAGAAAACAAACTGTCATGAACTGTTTTGTAAAGTCTGGCTTCTCAAACGCAAAATTGAAGTTGTGAACAGCAATGTGGAGCACCAAGAAGAACAAGTACGTCAACATCTATTGATAATGTACGATACTTCAGCTACAAGTGACCCTGGCTACAAAGATATAGACTCAAACCTCAGTACAGAAGATGGTGCTCTAAATATCAACGACATTATCATCGATATTTTTCAAGAAGTTCCTCATGAGGATGAAGAAATGGAAGGAGGTCATTCTGTTGAAGAACATATTAACGACGAACCACTGATGAAAATAGAAGAAGCACTCATACAAATCAATTGTTTAAAAATGTTTTTCGCCGCTGAAGAAGATACTGAAGGACTTTCGATGGTTTCTTCACTCCAAACAAATGTTGAAAACAAAATTATCAGCCGGAAGAAGGTGCAGAAGAAAATAAGTGATTACTGTATGTATTGTTCTTAAGATAAAGTCATAATATGCATAGCACAATTGTATGTATATTATTTACAAAAATATTGTGCAAAATCTGTATATAATTTAATTTAATTTTACATTAAATGTTTAACGATTTTTCTTTCTTTCTTTTTTTTTTTTTCTCCCTCAGACTTCTTGTTAGCGGACACTTCTCTCTAATGGACACATTTTCGTTCCTCGTGGCTGTCCGTTAAAGGGAAGTTTCACTGTATACTATCTGTATGTCATATGAATCTGTATATAATATATATGTATATAGCAAAGTTGCCAGTTTCTGGCTAGGGGCTGCTTACTAATAAAAAAGAAAAAAAAAAAAAAAAGAAAAAGTAATGCTGCTACTCTTCAACTGGTATCCGATGATCATCCCTTTTTCAAAGTTTGTCAGATTATGCCCCTTGCCCACGTTGATCAAGTACTTCATATGCACTGCTTGCCATGGATCTACAGTATTATGTTTGCTGGTTCTCGCCATGACATGTTTGCTACCAGGCAGGGAGTAATGGCCAAAACACAGTAGTCATAATGTTTTGACTGGACAGTGTATAATATAGAAACCAGAGTGTTTTTACAAGATTAAAATTTTTTTTTTAACTGGTAGCAATACTAAAGCAATGTTCTAGTTAATCCTTTGCAGTCCAGCATTATGAAAAATTCTTCCCATGCATTGTCTTCCCATGCAGCCCAGCTTTGAACAATAAAAAAAAATGACTAGTTGAAATGTGAAGTTTAAAAACTTTTTATTTTCGTGTTTACATGAACTAATATATAAAATAGCATGACAGAACATTTTAAAAGTTCGTATGAAATATGTCTTCATGGAAGAAAATCTTTTTTACTTTATAGCCGCTAATTTTAGTTTCTTTTGTTTGTCATTTTGTGGCAGAGATACTGCATCCAAAATATCTGTATAAATCTCTTTCTGGAAAAAAACATTCTTGAGACCAGTAATTTCTTTATATCAGTCTTTTCCTTTAGTCCTGTGTGTATATTATAACACCAAAAATCTTTTAGTTCATTTAGAGAAACCAAAACCCAATAACACCATATGAAACACCCAGAAAATGTCTTTTTTTGTAAGAGTTTCCTTCCCCAACCCAGTTACTTTAGACGTGTCTAAATACTTCATTAGAACATGTCACTGAGTATAAGTTGCTCTGTGACTTGTACACTGAAAAAAAAAAAAAAAAAAATGTTGCGTGCCATTAACAATGTTGATTTAGTTTTTAAGATTGTTTATATGAAGTATTAATGGATGGCAGTACAGTGATTGTGCCATCTCACTGGAAAACAAATTTCATAATCAGAAACATCAATGAAGACAAAGCATCTTAAAAATAATCATATCATAATACTTGGACGTCTTGTAGTTCAAAAAATAATCATATCATAATACTTGGACGTCTTGTAGTTCAAAAAATAATCATATCATAATACTTGGACGTCTTGTAGTTCATGATTGATTTAATTCCTCCAGTTGAATATACCAACTTTACTGTTATGATTTTTTTTTTTCATTAATTGTAAACAACATTTTTCTTTTATGATTTTAAAAGATGCTTCCATTTTTAACTAATTTCAGTGAACTTTGCATGTTATTTTTCATGTAAGAGCTATGGGATAGTAGTTGAATCATCCCATTGTTCACCCCTGTTAGTAACTGACTGTGAGCAAAATTTCTGTGCAGAATCAAAATCACCAGTGGGATAAGAGAGTGTAAAAAAAGGTAAAACAAAAGGAGGCTCTAGGTGGCAGATGGCTCTCATCAACCAGTGTAATACCACCAGTTTGCTTATTGGAGGCTTGAAGTGGTGAAACCCATGTTTAGTCTCTAGAGCAAAGTTTCCAGCATCCTCCCCCCCCATGCTTCTTTTTCAACCCATGCATGGCACTAAGTACTATAGGTTTTGATAAATTTGTGTTTGGGGTTTTCATAAAAAAAAAAAAAAAAAAAAAAAAAGTAAGTTCTGGAGCACAGGTTTTGAGAACAAGCAGAGAAATTCCATCAGGACCTTAATTTCTTGGAATTAAGATTGTTCAGAATTCTTCTGCTTGTTTTAGGAAAGCATGGGAGGCATTGAGCAGAACATGGGTATTATAGGTTATCTAAATCATTGATGCAAGAGTTATTGGAAAAAGAGGGTTCTAATAAGTCAGTTTTATTTTTAGCTGAGGATACAATAAAACAGTCAAGTTGTAATAGGAAAATTCAGAGTTTATGGAAAGTCCCATTGTCTTCCAACTTTTGATTGTAACTTTAAAGCTTAGCAATGCTTTTGTTTTAGGACTCACTAGACATGCAGTGTAGAATAAAGGCCTTACTAATAAATACTGTACTTTTCCATCAAATATGTCCAGAGGTGAATAGTATAAGCCAAAATATGATCAGTTTGTTGACATTGATAGAAACCAAGTAACCCTTCAAAAAAAATCATTTCATTAAACTTTATATTCAAATAAATAAACTAGAGAAATAAAAAAAAAAAAACAGACCAGCAGTGCTGTGTGTGTGTAAATAGGATTGTCTGATTCATCGTGATAAATGAACAAGTTGTGTAAGGTCATCAGTAATCACAAAAACATTAGCAGTCTCTATGTAACTAGAAAACTGAAGCTGCTTGCAATTGTAAACATCAAGCACAAGAATTCCATTATGAATGGTTTATTGTCTTTTTCTATTTCTTTCGTAAATTTTTAAAATATTTTGTACGTATAATGGGTTTTAAAAGTTACTATAATTTCTTGGTCTATAGGCTGCATCATGGAGTTTTGTGTTGGGAGGTAAGGATGACGTCTTTAATATTTTGTGAAAGAGCTATAGTTTTTGGTATGTAGCCTGAAATATTATCAAGGACTAACGTTTGAAGTCAGTATTATATTTTGAACAATATTCCTTTGTTTTTTTCTGGATGTCCCTATTGAAATCTAAGAGAATAGTTTTCAACAGGGAAATCCTTCTGTTAACAAACTTTTCTGTTTGATTACCAAATCACTGTAAGATGCTCTTTGCAGTACCCCCCCATATGCCTCTAAGGCAGTGTTTCTAAACCTTTTTTAAATTATTGCCCCCAAAGGGCTTTTTAGACAATTTTTTTCCTAATTGCCTCCCATGAAATTTTAAACAAGAAAATACTTTATACTTACTCTTTTTATTCAATGGGATTCCCAGCCTGATGCTTCTTAGCTAAAAGTTCTATGTTCGGTATGATATTACAAGTTTAATTCTAATGTCTCCTCTTGAACATATATCAATTCTGTTTCTTTCCTTTTGTTAATATTTTATTTACTGAACTAAAACCACTTTCAACCATATAAGATGTTGGAAAAAAAAAAAAGTACTTTCGCCATTTCAGACCACATGGTTGGATAAAGAAGGTTAGATTTCTTTGAACCCCACAACTCAGCCATTCCACCTTTTTATATTTTTTTCCGAATTTATATTTGCATTTTTTGTTACCTTTTAATTCAATGAGTTCTTCAATTCCTTTACTAGCAGACCTGGCATTGCATCTAATTGGATCTAACCTCCATGGCTTCACTTCAAAAGAAAATAAATCTCAAAATCTCTTTTTCATTTCACCTTTTAAAGAACACAAATGATCTAAATAATTCTTAAGATCATTCTCGGTGAGAGATTCATTGATTTCAGCTAACTCTTCAATACCACGAAATTGTTTTCTCATTTAAGTTGCTTTCAAATATTTCATTTTTCAGTGAAGGCTTTTACTACCCGTCTGCAGTCTATCACCGTAATTAATTCCCCTTGAAGTTGAAGTGATACTTCCTGAAGTATTCAAAAAATCCAAGCCATATAGTATATGTGGTTTTTGTGTTTGCTGATCTCCTTTGCTAAATCTGTCTCCTTCACTTTATAAAAAAACCTTTTTATTGTTTCAAAAAGGTTTAAAAATCACGTTAGACAGTTTGTAGAAAAGGTGGCTTTACTTTAGAAAGTCATCCAACTTCTGTATGTAAAAGAAGCTTCACATGCTGTTCTTCATTATTAACACAAAATTTTCTGAAAAGGCGATCATATTTGCTATATGACTATTTTATTGATGGTTTTATAATAACTATATTGAGAGATTGATAAAGAACTGGACTAATATTTTTTTTCAACCAGATGATGTCGGTGCACAATGCAGTGTATTGCAAGAATTTCGAGAGATACTTCTTTTAGGTGGGCTATAAAATCTTTGTCTTCCAACCATGGAGGTAGCCCTAACAGTGGCACAGGATACCAAATTTTCCAATGGTACTTGTTTTTCATTGAGCCATGTTTTACAGCAGTAAAAATGGCTGCTCCAGTATATTCGCCTGTAAATGATTATATATACCTGTTTTTTATGTATTGTGTCTGTAAATTGTTTGTGTTTTTCTGGATGGAAAAAACCCAGAGTTTCTGGGGGGGGGGGCTTGCTATATACACCAGAGACCGACCGACTCAGGTGTAGATAGGAAGGAGACCGACTAACTCAGCCGCAGAGTGAAAAAATCCATTAAAGTTACTTGCATCATCAACAGGATTCAAACCAGGGCCTCCAGTATTTTAAAAGCATTGCCATTGTGCAATGATTCAATTCGAAGACAAATCCATGAGATGTCAGTTAATATCTTCGATGTTAACTGACATCTCATCCCTACACCGAGTTCCCCCGAGTGTAACCCAGTGGTTTTCAACCGGGGTGCCAGGTAATTTGGGTTTAAGTTACTTAAACTTATTATTTTTTAAAATTTATATGTTTATTTCATTGTAAAACAGTGTACAGTATCTTTTTAATTTTGTGGTGATCTATAATTGATGTTTACTTAGTACCTCTATATAAAGAATAAAATTATTATATACTGTATATTTGTAATTTGTATTATGAAATGTAATTTTTATAATTATATTATTGTAATAACTATCATATATATATATACACACAGAGAAAGAATCGGATCTAACAGGCAGAAAATTGAGTAGGAGTGCCACAAAATAAAATAAATTACTTAGGGGTGCTGTTATTAATTGAATCGTTGCTCAATGGCAATGCTTTTAAAATACTGAGGATTTTGATGCATCACTGTTGAAATTACAGTCTGTCTAATTCGATATGTTTACCAACTTTATCAGGATGTTTCCTTTTTAAGTGATCTAAAAATCTTGATGGTTTCATAGCCTTATTTGAAAAAGAACTATTACACATAAGAAGTGCATAAGATTCAACTCAAGACAAATAGGCTGTGTTGAATCGAATGGGCTTTCAATAAAACCATAAGCTAGATATTCATCCAGCTACTGTCAACACTTTCTTTTCAGCACTTGACATGATTGATGATGGGTTGAATAACTACAAAGAATTAAATAATAAAATATAAACTATTTTTATTTCTCTCATAGCCCATGTCACTCACAAAAGCATTGTGGATAAAAAATAAACATCTTCCACAAGGAAACAAATTAATAAATCAATACTAATTGTTGCTTAGAAAGTAGAAACAATAGACTGAAACATTTCTTCATCCCATCCATGCCTCATATATTGACCAATGAAACAAAAGAATAAATAAACCATGCCTCCACCAAGGTCACAGTTGTCAGAAAAGTGCAAATACCAAGGATTGAAGAGACATTACCTCTGAAAGCACTTAGGCATTTAATGCCTGTGAAAAGCAAAGGTGGTTGAATTAAATCATGTACACTACCTTCCTTTTATCAAAATTTCTCTCTCACTCCTAATACAATATACCTATATGTTAAAAATCAGTTGTGTCAGAGGAAAATAAAACCCAATGAGAGAAATTAAATATTAAGGAATAAGATGTTGTCGGATAGGGTTGAACTTTGGTGGGATACAAACCATTGTAACACTCATGATTTTTTTGCCCTTCAAAAACCAATTCTCATCCTCTTGGGGGCGATATTGCCCCCATTTAGAATCCCTGCTCTAGAGGTTTCAAAATAATTAATTATTAAAGACCTCAACTATTCTTCTACTTAATTTTCACTTATGCTTTCGAATAGTATCCACTTAATTCCTTTACTTAACTTATTATTTCAGTAAGTTTGGCTGTTTTTTTTTTTGGTACAAAATCCACAAAAATCAGTGACACAAGCCTTGTTGGCGGAAAAATATTCTGCTAACACTGCTTTGGGCCTATACATTTAACATTATTCCAGGCACATCACAAAACATACTGCTTCCTTCATTGTGATTGATTTCAAGAAATTAATTACATTGAATGATGCAATGTGTTATATTTTAGGCCTGATGTAGCTGAGTAGTCAAGAGCGAGAGTTCTAGTAGCACATACTCTTTGAGTGGACTGGGGTTTAAGCCCGTGACTGCTAAATACAATTAACATTTATATTGATGATTTTTTATAAACTCCACTGACCTGGTGGTCGTGCTGGAGTGTAAACAAGAACATTTTGGAACTCACTAGTTTTCTTATCAACTTCCTCTGATTAGTGGCACTTCAGTTCTGATCATGCCTTGATCCCTACCCTGAATCAAAAATGCACAACTGGTTGCAAATATATAACAAAAACGTTGGAAACCAGCATGGTTTCTGTATTCAAACATAGCTCATCCATCAAGCTTATTATTAAGCAAGAACAAGATTTTTGCATTACCTGGTAACCTGTCTTTCTTGAAATATTTGTTCCCCAGCCTCTGGTGCAAAATGATTATTAAAAAAATTGCTAAAGATTTGTTGTTGAAGCCATCATATTGTCAATACATAAAAGTGGTTCATAGAGTGAAGTTAATTACAGACTGGTTAGTCTGCCATCAGTAGTAAGCAAAATTTTGGAGGTAATGATTAAGAGTGCAATACAGTACCACATACAGGGTGTCTCAAAAATATTGGTACAAACGTTTAGGGGAGGTAGGTAACATCTAAAGGAATGCGAATCGCATAGCAACCCATAACCGGAAACGTCACGGGAAAGTAGTAGTAGAGGCACAAGAAGCAGAAATGACACAAGACAGTAATTAGTGCAAACATTTATTTGACATAATATTAACAATGGAGTACGAGATGGATGCATTTCATGATGTTACAACAGATGCTCGAAGGTTCCACCATGAGACGCGATGCATGCGTGACACCGACACAGCATGGATTGGCAGACACAGTCAAACACACCTGGAGTTTCTTTGACAGTAGCAGCAGCGCAGACGAGTCTCGCCATGAGATCCATTTCCATTTCCACAGGCGATTCATACACGATAGATTTGAGGCCCCCCCCACAGAAATAAATCAGGTAAGCTTGGGGCCCAGGCAGCGGGTCCACCATGGCCAATCCATCGATGCCCAAAATGCCTGTTCAAATGGTCACGAACACACCTTTCATAATGGGCAGGTGCCCTGTCATGTTGAAACCAAATGTTGCGTCTCACATTTGCTGGAACATCATCAAGTAACCCTGGTAGAACTTGTTCAAGAAAGATCTGATATTTAGCGGAGTTCATGCGGGATGATAACAGGTATGGGCCGACTAAGCAGTCACCGACCATACCTGCCCACACATTTATTGGGAAGTGATGTTGTGCAGCACTGGGGCGCATGGGCCCTCTGCTAATCCATACACTAGGTGCATGTCTGCAAGCTTACAGTTCGTATATCGATGCATGCTCTTCGTGCGGCGACTACTGCTTGAATGAGTAAACAATAAATTTTCCCTCTCCCGAACTGATGAACAGCGCCATGTATCGACTTATGGTGACGTTTCCTGTTATGGGTTCTTATGCGATTCACGTTCCTATAGATGTTACCTACCTCCTCTAAACGTTTGTACCAATATTTTTGAGACACCCTGTAGACAGATATGGCATTTTGAAGGATTTTTTGGAGGATTCAAAATGGTTTTAAAGGAAAATCGTATATTAACCTGGTTATAGATTTTGACACAGTTACCTGTGAACTGAACATAGGGAATAATTTTGACTTTAGATTATTTGGATTTTAGCAAGACATTTGACTCAGTACCTCAGGTGAGTTAGTAGATGCAAGAAAGCAAGCTTATATAGTATCAGAAAAAGAAAAAAAAATCCATTCCCATTTCACCCATCTGGTTACTCCCAATGTTTGTCTAATTCAGTCTTAAATTTATTTAAGCTATCAACTTCCACAACAACAGATGGAAGTCTGTTCCAGCAATCAACTACCTGATGGCTAAAGGCAAACTTCTGCACATCTGTACTACAACTGTCTTTCCTCAATTTGAATCATTGCTCCTTCAGTTTCTTAATCTGATCAAGCGGAAATATCCCATCAACATCGAGCCTCCTCAAACCATTCAAGGCTGTATACATCACAATCAGATCACCTCCCAGGTCCTAGTCTCCAGATGCTGCAACTTGCAGAACTTAAACCTCTTTTGGTAATATTACCCCTTTGTTCCTCTCAACAATCTTGTTGCCCTCCTCTGCACTCATTCTAGCAACTGTACCTCCTTCCTAAATTGAGGCTTCCAGACCTGTACACAGTACTCAAGGTGTGGCCTGATCATTGCTTTATACAAAGGAATAATTACCTCCTTATCTCTGCTAGCAAAATTCCTATATATCATTGACATAACTCCTTGACCTGCCTGGCAGCCCTTCTGCACTGCTAAGAGAACTTCATATCTGACTGCACAATTATCCCCAGGTCTTTTTTATTCTCCACCTTCCTGAGTTTAGTACCACACAGTTGGTAGGGTTCTCTTGGGTTCCTTCTACCCATACGTAGTACTTTGCATTTGTCAATGTTAAGCTTCAGTTGCCACTTCTCAACCCATCTGCCCAACTTTTCTAGATCTTGTTGCAGTAGCATACTGTCTTTACTGTCATTAACAACCCTGCCAACCTTTGTATCATCCGCAAACTTGGACATTATTCCTGATATGCGTTCATCGATGTCATTGATAAATATACAAAACAACAATGGGCCCAACACTGAACCCTGGGGGATGCCACTAATACCATTAGTCCATGAAGACTGCCATTGTCCATTTATTACCACTCTCTGCCATCTCCACTCAACCATCGCTTCTTCCATTGGAGCAACTTGCCTTAATGCCATACTGTTCTAATTTGTACAGCAGTCCTCCATGTGCAACAGTATTAAAAGATTTTTTGAAATCCAAGTATATGACATCAAAATTATTTTTTGCATCCAGTTTGTTTGTGACAACATCATAGTATCCAATAAGATTGGTGATTCAAGACCTTCCCTTAACAAACCCATGCTGTGTCTGAACTATTATTGCAGTCTTGTCTGGTGATCCTGCATCACTTCTTTAACCAGTGACTCCATAATTTTCCTCGGAACAGAAGTTAAACTAACAGTTATATAATTATTTGTGTCACTCTTTGAACCCCATTTGTGAATTGGGGATACATTTGCACATCTCCAATTCACGGGAACCTCCACTGAATCTAAGGATTTTCTCATAATTATGGCAAAGGGTTTGCTTACTTTCCTCGCTGCCTCCTTCAATATAACTGAATAGATTCTATCTGCCCTAAGTGCCTTTTTTATGTTTAACTTTAACTTCTTCTCTACTTTGCTCTCTGTCTTTACAAAATCATTTAGCCTCTTGGGCGCCTCCGTAGCCAGGTGGGAAGGAGCAGCAGCAGCAGCAGCAGTGTGTAGCACACGCTTCTTGATTAGACCGGGGTTAGAGCCCGTCACCACTAAATATGGAGGATGCGGAAAGGTCAGGGAATGACCACCACATATTACCTTTGGCAATATGGCCTAATGCTCCTAAAAAGCAAACAACAAACATTAGCCTCCTGTTAGAGTTTAGTAAACTTCTGTCCTCTCCTTCTTTACAGAATTCCTCTTGTATGAATGTTGATACAAAATACTCATTCAGTTTGTCAGCTGTCTGAGCAGGATTACCAACAGTCGAACTACCAACATCTAGTGACCCAATCTGATTCATCCCTTTCCTTCTAGAGTTTACAAAAGAAAAGAAGTCTTTGCATCCTTTGCGAAGGGTTTCTCGTAATCAGCCTTCACTTGCCAATCCTTCTTTCTGACTTGATTACAGACTAGGTTATTATTTCTACCATAGGCTTCTGTGTCACTTGATTATTTATATGCATCCCACGCATTTTTCTTCTCTGCCACGAGCCTCATTCATCCATCTGAGATCCCTTCAGGTCTAAATCTTGAACAGTAATTCTTAGTTGGTCTGAAAAACATAGTAGCTTTCAATATTAATTCCTTGAAGGCTTCCCATTTATAATCCCATTATTCAAGAGAAACGTACCAACTGTGTGGTACTACACTCAGGGAAGTGGAAAGTGAAAAAGACCTTTGACTAATTCTGTAGTCAAATATGAAGTTCACTGAGCAGTGCAGATGGGTTGCCAGGGCAGGTCATAGATTCGTGTCAATGATATACAGGAACTCCCTGACCTAATACTCAACTTACAGAAATTCGACTTTACATAAGTTTTTGCCCATCTGTGCACTTAAAAAAATCTTGGAAATGTAATTTACATCCCGTAGGAATAAATGGAGGTATCGTGAAAATATCGTAATGTGAACCCAATAACACATTGTTTTTTTTTTTTTTGTAATTCGTTCCAAGTCCTTGGAAGTTGAAAATTTTGCTATATTACTAAGCTATTTATCTGTCTAAAAGGTCATTTTTAAAATGTGAATTGCACTACATTTTTATCTTTATCATATGGAACATATGATAAAGATAAAAATGTAGAAATAATGTCACAAAGACATTCAAAATTGATAAGAATCAATTTTGAATGTCTTTGTGATATTTTTCTAAAGCACGTTTCAGGAGGTCATGGCCATAAAACAATAAAAACATTTGCACTTTCCGGTTTATTGGGCTTCTCTCTTAGTGCATCTAATTATAAACTGGTAATAAACTTGATCTTATTGCATTCGTGATAATGCCGATAACTGGAATTCTGTGGGTTTTTACATTACGGTATTATCGGGAAATGTGTTCCCCTTCACTAAAATCTTCAATCATAAAAAAAAAAAACAAATTTTCAGAAACTTCTCTTCATTTCTGTTTATGTAATTTGAAAACGAAATGCACAAGGCATAATTCTTATGGGTTTTGGTAATTAACTATATAGGTAAATACACCATAGGTTAACCCATAAATTTGAACTACGTAAGTAGTGTAGAAGGCATCGTTTTAATTGTATCTCATATTGTGCCTTCACAATGAGATAGCGGTATTGCACTACTTCAAATAAATAATTCATCTCTAGTAGAGAAGACTACTGTTATTTATTTTCAGAGGATACCACCACCCAGATGATCGTTTTGAAGCTATTGGGCTTCATCATCAGTGGGCGGGCAGGTACCTTGGTAATACAACATGCCAATCACAGTTGCAAAGTTATATCCACAATATGAGAGATGCCAAAGGGTGTTGGTAAAAATGTAATTTGAAATTGAAATGCACATGTCATTGTGAAGGCAATATGAGATGCAATTAAAACGATGCCTTCTACACTACTTACGTAGTTCAAATTTATGGGTTAACTATGGTGGTATTTACACCGATACTATATAGTTAATTCTTATTTATATATTGCAATGATGAAGGAAAAGCGACCAACGAAAAGTGCAAGTTGTGGTAATGCCAGGAAACGAAACAAAACTAATTTAGAAATGAAAGTGAAAATAATTAAGAAGTATGAAGCAGGAGAAAGTTTATCATCTATTGCAAGGGAATTAGGTCTCGTTGCTTCAACAGTAAATACTACTTTAAAGGACAGTGCGTGTATAAAAGAACGTGTCACGCACTTAAGATCACAAAACAGCGTTCAGGCGCTATATTGAAGATGGAAAAGCTATTAATAATATGGATGGAAAAACAGATTCAGAAGCGAGTGCCCCTGAGTGTAATGACCATTCAAGCAAAAGCAACAAGTATTTATAAAGATATTAATGATAAGTATGGCAAACCTCAACCCAAGTTCGTGGCAAGCAACGGGTGGTTTAATATTGGTTTCCACTGCATCGCACTGGTTTCCACAATGTTAAAGTATGCAGTAAAGTCGCCAGTGCCGATTCTGCAGCTGCATTGAAATTTTGTGATGTGTTGGAAAAAATTATTGATGAAGGCGGCTATTCAACGAAGCAAATTTTTAACATTGATGAGACTGCTCTGTATTGGAAAAAAATGCTGGATCGAACATACATTGCCAAAGAGGAAAATACAATGCCAAGTTTCAAGGCATCAAAAGATAGGACCACGCTCTTGCTTGGGGCTAATGCAGCGGGAGATTACAGATTAAAACCACTTCTTGAGTACCATTCTGGTAATCCTTGTGAATTTAAGGGCATTAATAAAGCCACTCTATCTGTGCATTTCTGATCGAACCAGAGAGCATGGATAACAATATCTCTCTTTGAGGATTGGTTTCAATGCTGCCTCATTCCCAAGGTTGAAAAATATTGTAAAGACAGTGACATTCCTTTCAAGATTTTCCTTCTATTTGATAACGCTCCTGGACATTCTACACCTCTAGATGATTTCAATTCAAACGTGAGAGTCATATTTCTACCGCCAAACACGACTTCACTCATCCAACCTATGGATCAGGGTGTTATTTTGAATTTAAAAGCATACTATTTACGCACGTGTACTCAGGCATTGTCTGCAGTAGACGATGAGAAAAATTTTACGTTAAGAGACTTTTAGAAATCTTACAATATTTACCACACCATATTAATAAGGCCTGGGCAGAAATTACTGAAAGCTGTTTAAATGGCACATGGAAGAAAATATGCTCATGGCACATAAAAGGCTTCGAAGGATTTGAAAAAGACGAATCATATGAAGAGGTTACAGATAAGACTGTAAAGGTTGCAGAGCTACTTCAGTTGCAGGTTGATGCCAAAGACGTATTTGTTGAACACGTCTTTGGCATCAAACATGTTCGAATTTCAACGCATTTGCATGTTCTTTGAACATTTCTTTTTTGATTCAATCAATTCAGCGAGCACAGTTGCGAGTGCTGCACAAACATGGGGAAAATTCTCACTTACATAGCGTTCCGCGGAACGCAATCCTTACATAAGTCGGGGAGTTCCTGTATAGGAATTTTGCTAGCAGAGACAGGGAGGTGATAATCATGTTTTACAAGGCAACTAAGCAGGACAACGGTGTGTACCTACAGTACTGTGTACAGGTCTGGAGGCCTCATTTTATGAAGGATATACATTTGCTAGAACGAGTACAAAGAGGGATAACAAGATTGGTGAGGGGAACCAAGGGGTGCTCTTACCAAGAAAGGCTTAAGTTCTGCAAATTGCAGTGCCTGGAGAGTAGGCACCTGCGAGGTGATCTGATTGAGGTGTATAAGGCCTTGAATGGGATGTGCAAGCTGAATGCTGACAGTATTATTCGCCTTGCTCAGATTAAGAACTTGAGGAGGCATAGATTCAAATTGAGGAAAGCCAGTTGTAGAACAGATGTGTGGAAATTTGCCTTTAGCCAGTGGGTAGTTGATTGGTGGAACAGAGTTCTGTCTTTGTTGTGAAGTTGATAGCCTAAGTAAATTTAAGGCTGAGCTGGACAAGCATTTGTAACGAATGGAGGGGTGAAATCGGAGTTTTTTTTTTTTTTTTTGCTGATACTGCATAAGCTTGCTTTCTTGCATCATATGCCTCTACTAATGTTAATGTGCTGTTTTTAATCATCAGTTGATCCCACTGTATAGAATTTAAAAACTGTCTGTGACCATTGTAGTCACCTTTAAGAAAACAAAAACCTTTCCCTTTACCCTTGATGGTAGTTACATTTTTAAGTAAATCCTACATCAGTACACTGTGATTATTACCACCTAGTGGTTCCTTTATCTGCAAATTCTTAATGCATGAATAATGTAAAGTAAGAGTATTACGAGAAATCCTTGGCAAAAGATGCTAAGAAAAACAGTAAGGATTTCTTTATTTATAGAAACTCTAAAAGGAAGGGAATGAATCTGATTGGTCCACTTGATATCGATGGTTCGTTGACTGTTGATGATCCTGCTCAGATAGCAAACAAACTGAATGAGTATTTTGCATCTACATTCACACATGAGGAATTATTAAGGTTTGAAAATGGCAGAAGGTTATCAAATTGTAGCAGGATACTTAATGATTTTGTAATAACTGAGAGCAAAGTGGAGGAGAAATTGTTGAAGTTAAATATAAGAAAAGCACCTGGGGTGGATGGGATCTATCCAGTTATATTAAAGGAGCAGCAAAGCAACTAAGCAAACTCTTAGCCATAATTACGAGAGCATCCTTGGACCCAGGGGAGGTTCCCACGGACTGGAAATGTGCAAATGTATCCCCAATTCACAAAGGGGGATCGAAGGGTGACACGAGTAATTACAGGCCAGTTAGTTTAACTTCTGTTCTGGGTAAAATAATGGAGTCACTGGTTAAAGATGCATTGCAGGATCATCTAGACAAGACTGCAGCAGTAATTCAGACACAGCATGAGTTTGTTAAGGGAAAGTCTTGTCTGACAAATTTGATAGGTTATTATGATGTGGTTACAAAGGAACTGGATGCAAAAAATAATTTTGATATCATATATATGGATTTCAGGAAAGCTTTTGACACTGTTACACATGAAAGACTATTGTACAAATTGGAGCAGAATGGTATTAAGGGTAAGTTGCTACAATGGATAAAAGGATGGTTAAGTGGAAGAAGACAGAGGGTGGTAATCAATGGTTTCCAAAGCAGTTGAAATGCATGCCGCAACCAGTCAACATCCTTCTAGCGTCAAACTCAGAGATCAACATTTCTTCTTCTTCGGTTACTCATTCATCTTCTGTTTTTTGGAACAATCATTCTTCATACGTATTTCGTGAATGTGAAAATTACAATCTACAGAAATTCAGTCTGGTGTCAAAGAGTATCTTCTTTCATCTTCTCAACCCTCAGCCCACGTATGATATTAACTGCTATAGGTTCTAATACCTCTCTTGTTTGGGGTTTTCATGGAAGGGGGGGAAAAAAACCACAAGACATTGAGCTTCTTGAAAGGTCAAAAGATGGTCAACTCACACGGTGAAATTTCCGAAAGGGCTACCATATGAGGAAAGATTTTGATTTTATGGACTACAGAGCATGGCCACCAGGCATTGTAGAGGGGTCCTGACTGAGGTATCTAAGACTCTGAGAGGAAATAGTAAAAGTAAAAGTAGTGAAGGCAAAATTTTCACTGTTATAAAAGATTCCAGAACCAGGGGCCATAAATTCAGTTTACAGGATAAGTGGTTTGGTCTGAATTTAGGAAGTTTTCTTTTAGTCAGAGAGTTGCCTTTGCAGGTAGTTGAGGCCAACAGTTTGAAGAACGTCATAGGTCAACTGGATAGTTACCTATGTAAGAAGGGAAGAACGTAATTAGTCTACACTGTGCTGCCACTTTATTAGGTATACCTACCTGGTAGTGTGTTGAGCCTCCTTTAGCCTTCAAAACAGCCTGAATTCGTCTAGGCATGGATTGAACAAGATGCTGAAAATGTTGTGCAGGAATGGAGTACCATTCCTTGAGATTCGAAGGAGTTGTAGGCCTGCAACGAACAACCGTTTCCAGCTAATCCCAAAGATGTTCAATAGGATTGAGATCTAGGGACCGAGTGGGTTACTGCAGCAAAGAAAAGTGATTGTCATGTTACTGGAACTATTCCATAGTGATTTGGGCTTTGTGCTCTGGCACATTATCCTGCTGGACATAGCCATCTGACTGAGGATAAACTGTCAACGTGAACGGATGCACTTGGTCTGTAAAGATGTTTAGGTACGATATGGCATTCAGACGTGAATCTGTGGGTATCAGTGGACTCAACATGTGCCAAGGAAACATTCCTCACACTGTAACACTGCCCCCATAACCTTGCACAGTAGTCGTCAGACATGATGGGTCCATGAATTCATGTAGTTTTCACCAAATTCTGAGCCTTCCATCAA
The DNA here is from genome assembly GCF_048544385.1 of Mastigoproctus giganteus. Taxonomy (NCBI): domain Eukaryota; kingdom Metazoa; phylum Arthropoda; class Arachnida; order Uropygi; family Thelyphonidae; genus Mastigoproctus; species Mastigoproctus giganteus. The sequence continues at coordinate 68,859,090 of NC_143586.1, read as the reverse complement.
CATGATGCACCAGGAACTGCGACTCGTCAGACCTAGAAACTGTTTTCCAATCCTTGATAGTTCAGTGCTGGTGTTGCTGTACCCACAGGAGGCATACTCTCTTGTTCTTCATTGATAACAAAGGTACGTGAGGTGGCCGTTGGCTGTTGTAGCCCATTCACGACAAAGTGCGACTAGTGGTCCGTTGCGATATTTTGTTCTGCACACAAAGGTTGTATTCTGATATGATATCCGATATTGTGGTCTGTCTGTTTGCTTGTACAGTCCTAGCCATCCTCCTGTGACCTCTCTCATCAACAATTGATTTTCTTTCACAGGAGTGCCATTGAGAGGATGTTTTCTGTTTGTTGCACCATTCTCAATACACCCTTGAAACTATGGTGCATGAAAATTTCAGGAGAAGTGCCGTTTCAGAGATGTCTTGCACCTACTAGCATGCCACGTTTGAAGTCTGTTAGATCACTCCTTTTACCCATTCTTGCTACGGTTTGTACACTTAACTGATATTAGAAAGGTTGTTCTGCTGCATTTATATCCACAATTGTGGTCACGTGACTTGCAATGTTGTGGGACAAACCATTTGTGTGCATAGCAGGGGTGTACCTAATAAAGTGGCAGCACAGTGTATGTTCTTATGTATTTTTATATATTCTTATGTATTTTTATATATTCTTATTTTTTTATAATATTCCATTATATTTTTATTATTTCATTCTCTTATTATTATTATTGTTTTATTTTATTATCATTCTTTTTATTTATTGTTATTTATTTAATTTAATTTTATTTTTTTGGCCATTAAATTTTTTGCAGCAAATGCCTGTGGCTTCCTTGCACTATATAGCTAATACTAATATTAATACTAAATGCAAAACTATTACATTGTTTTAGTTTGCTACTGCCTCAGTTGTTTCATTGTTATGATCTTTTTGTTTGTTGGGATTTCAGATAAATAATCTACTGGATATATAAAAAAACTGTTTATTAGCATTAATATACGATTCACGAAAGGAAACTTATACAGCATCAGCCAAATGCTGTATAAGTTTGCTGTAAAAAAAAACAAAAAAAAAAAAAAAAAACAAACAAACACTTCCCATTTCTCCTATCCATTCCCTCTTAAAAGTTTGCCTGGTTCTTCCTTGAATTTATTTAAACTGTTGATTGCCACAATGACAGAGGGAAATTTGTTCTAGCAATCAGTCACCTGCTAGCAAAAGGCCAATTTCCGTGCAACTGTCCTTCGTCAATTTGAATTTGAGCCCCCTCATATATGGTTTGAGCAAGAGGAAGAATCCCATCAGCATGGAGCTTGTTCAATCCATTCAAAGCCTTAAACACCACAATCAGATCACCTTGCAGGCGTCTAGTATTGAGATGCTGCAATTTGCAGAACTGAAGTCATTCTTGCTAAGAGCACCCATTTGTTTCCCTCACCAATCTTGCCCTTCTATATACTTGTTCCATCAGCAATACATCCTTCCTAAAATGAGATCCCTCCAGATCTGTGTACATTATTCAAGGTGTGGCCTCACCATTGCCTTATGCAAAGGGGTAATAGCCTCCTTATACCTGCTAGTAGAATTCCTGTATATCACTGACAAAATCCCATCAGCTCTCCTGGCAGCCTGTCTGCACTGTTCAAATAACTTCAGATCTGACTGCACAATTATCCCAGGTTTTTTCATTCTTCACTACCATGATTGCAGCACCACACAGTTGGTACATTGCCCATATATATATGCAGTATGCGGTTTAGTATTTGTCAATGTTAAACTTCAGTTGTCACCTCTCAGCTTGTCTGCCTAACTTTTCTCAATCCTGTTGCAGTTGCATACTGTCGTTACCATCATCAATAACCCTACCAACCTTTGTATCCTCTGCACACTTGGACATTAAGCCTAATATACTTTCATCAATATCATTGATAAATATAGAAAACAATAGTGGGCCCAACACTGAACCTTGGGGAATGCCACTAATAACATTAATCCACAAAAAAGCAGTGTCCATTAATTACCACTCTCTGTCTTCTTGCAAATTTGTTAGGTGGTAGATGACTCTCATCAACTGGTGCAATACCACCACTTTGCTTATTGGAGGCTTGAAGTGGTGAAACCAATGTTTAGTTTCTAGAGCAAAGTTTCCGGCATCCCCCCAATACTTCTCCTTCAACCCATGCACGGTACTAAGTACTATAGGTTTTGATACCTTTCGTGTTTGGTGTTTTCATAAAAAAAAAAAAAAAAACAAAACTGAACCTTCTCTTTATCTAGCAACTTGCCCTTAATGCCACACTGCTCCAATTTGTACAGCCATCTTTTATGTGCAACATTGTCAAAGCTCTCATGAAACTCAATTACAGTCATCCCTCAATTTGTGCGGTTTCGCTGTTGTATGGTCAGGTTTTTACTACTAAAATTTTAGATTGTGCAGCAGTTTCTTGCACGATTTTTGTTTATGAAGCTTCAATAATAGGAATGACAAGCAAATGAAAAGTTCTTATGTTTTTTACACTATTGAAGATTTCATTGAAGGGGAAAGACATTTCACTATAATAACGTAAAATTTTGCATAATTCCAGCTATCAGAATTATCACAAATGCTATAAGATCAGGTTTACTACCAGTTTATAATAACTAACAGAAAAGCCCAATAAACTGGAAAGTGCAAATTTTTTTTATTGTAATATGGGAATGACCTGCAGAAATGTGTTTTTTAGAAAAATATCACAGAGGCGAGGCATTCAAAATTAATTTTTATAATTAAATATAGCAATAAATGGTGGTGTGTTTGTCTGGTTATTTTTTATTTTTTTGTTAGTTGTTAGCGCATCGGCTTCTGTGGCCATAATGTACCTCCCAAAGTTTTTGCATTTTACTCTGATCCAAGCCCGAGGTGGGATTCGAACCCATGACCTTTGGGTTGCCAGGTTGTCTGGTTATATTTGAAACAACTTCCTAATTTGAGAACCCCTTTCATCAGTTATTGTACATTAGCTGCTCAGATAGAATCTTTTTCTGGTTAATGCAACATAAAGTGTTTTAATTGGTAAGCATTGCTTTTGCTGATTTAATATTTCTTCTGTATATAAAGTGTCTGTTTAATCAGTGCCTAAAATGAAGAAAGTTACCACAAAAAAAATTTTAAATTTAGAGGAAAAATTAAAAATCGTTAAGCAGTTAGAAAATGGTGAAAAGGTTGTGACAATGGTCAAGAAATACATCATAAATGAATCTAGCATTTGATGAATTAGGAAAATTGCTGAGAAAATTAAAAGTTCAGTTATCTCTTCCACATTATGGCTGCAACAAAGCACTACAAAAGTGAGAAATCTGTTAATAAAGAAAACTGAAAAATTACTTTCTTTCTAGATAGAAGATCTCAATCAAAAAAGAATATCTCTTAGTTCGGATATTATTTTCACCAAAGCTCTGCAAATTTTTAATTGCTTACAAGAATAAGAAGCCGGTCCATCAAATGCAGACGTCTTTCGGGCCAGTAAGGGTTGGTTTGAAAATTTTAAAAAACGTCAAAGTCTTTACAATCTAAAATTAACAGGTGAAGCAGCCAGTGCAGATATGGAAGGTGCTGCTTTGTATCCAAAAACTTTAAAGGATGTTATTGTGACTGAGGGCTATTTATCAAGTCAAGTCTTTAATGCTGATGAGATCAGCTTATTTTAGAAGCAATATGCCAAACCAAACATTCATTTCAAAAGAAGATAAAACTGCCCCAGGTGTCAAAGGTGCAAAAGATAGGTTAACACTTTTGTTATTTGGCAATGCAGTGGGTGACTTTAATTGTAAACTGCTTCTAATCTTATATGTCAGAAAATCCTTGTGCTTTTAAAGGAGTACCAAAAAGTGCCTTACCAGTTCTTTGGAAATTGAGCAAAAAAGCCTGGATGACAGCTAAAATCTTCGAGGACTGGTTTTTAAATTGCTTTTGTGTCAAAACGAAAAGCTATTGCCTGAAGAAGAACATAGCATTCAAAATCTTGCTCATTCTTGACATTGCACTCAGTCATCCTGCACATTTGTCTGATCTGCATCCAGATGTGAAATTTACCTTTTTTTCCAGCGAATACAATTTTGTTAATTCTGCCGATGGACCATGGTGTTATAGCTTCCTTTAAACTTTATTACCTAAGAAGATCTTTTTAACAATTGGCAGAAGCTACTGATGGAATAGGCAGTCTTTCAATTCGAGATTATTGGCAGAATTATAACATTCTTGATGCTGTAAAAAAATATTGAATTTGTGTGGGAAGTGAAGAACTGCACAATGAATGCAGTGTGGAAAAAGCTGTGTCCACAAAGCAACACTAAAGAAGCTATGGTCAAAATGTCGGAGGTAGTTGAGATTGTGAAAATTGGCAAAATGATTAGCAGAGAGGGATTTGAAGAACTGGTACCAGCAGATATCACAGAAGTCCTTGAATCTCATAGAGAACAATTATCAGTGGATAATATTTTTTCACAATGTTAAGAAGATAACAAAAATGATAAAAATGAAGAAGATGCACTCAAAAATTTGACCGTGAAGAGACTAGCTGAGTTTTTAAGACTTGCAAATCAGCTTAACTAAGAAGCTCTGGATATGGATCCTAATTTGGAGAGGAGTTTAAATTTTTACAGAACTTTATCATTAGCTTTAGTTCCTTATGAAGAAATTTATAGTGAAGAACAGCATGGTTCTAAGCAAACAATTTTAACTAATTTTTTCCAAAATTTGCTGAATACTGTTGCAAGTTTATCAAAGGAAAATAGCGATGAAGAAGCAATGAATTTAGATTAAAAATCTAGAGGTATGTATTAACAAGATTAATTTTGTGGACATGTTTGTAATTTTTTTCTTTTTTCTTATCGAATGAAGACAATCCTTTTCAGTTTCATTTTTTCTTGCACGTTGTTTTGCATTTAGGTACAGAACACTCATTATGTCACACACAAACTATGTTTCATATTGTGCCGATTTAGACTGTGCAGTGTTTTCCCGGAATGTAATCCCATGCAAATCGAGTGATGACTGTATATCATGTCAAAATTATTTTTTGCAATCAATTTCTTTGTGACTGCATCTTAGCATCCAATCAGATTGATCAGACAAGACTTCCCATTAACAAACCCATGCTGTGTCTGAACGCTAACTGCAGTCTTGTCTAGATGATCTTGCAATGCTTCTTTAACCAGTGATTCCATTATTTTCTCTGGAACAGAAGTTAAACTAACAGCTCTGTAATTACTTGTGTCAGCCTTTGATCCCCTTTGTGAATTGGGAATACATTAGCACATCTCCAGTCCGTGAGGGCTAGAGATGTTCTAATGTATTCCCGATTCGACTTGGATTCATGGACCCTCCCTGAATCCAAGGATGTTCTCATAATTATGGTTAAGGATTTTCTTACATCCTTTGCTGCCTCCCTTAATATAACTGGATAGATCCCATCCTTCCCAGATGCCTTCTTTATGTTTAACTTCAGCAATTTTTCCTCCATTTTGCTCTCAGTTATTACAAAATTATTTATCTCTCTGTTAGAGTTTGATAAACTTCTGGCCTCCAACTTCCCACAGAATTCCTCATGTGTGAATACAGATGCAAAATTCTCAGCAATTTGTCAGCTACCTGAGCAGAATCATCAACGGTTGAACCATCGATATCAAATGGATTAATCTGATTCATTCCCTTCATTTTAGAGTTTACATTATTAAGATATCAAGAATGGTATCGTGATTACTAAATTCGCTATTCACATCATAGCATGTTAAAAGTTTGCATTTTCTCGCTTTCTTTGCCATAAATCAAATTCTAAATTCTCCCAAACCGAATCATTGTACTCACCAAATTGTCTTTTACCGAAATGTCTCATACACCAAATTGTTGTATAAGGCATATTATTATGCACAAATGTGTTGCACAATGAATTGTCCTGCAACAAATTGATGTTATCCCTTTTCAATCACTTGCTGAATTCTGTTATTAAGCCAGTGATTGAGAAATGTACATTATTATGAAAAAGACAGCACTGAGAACAAGATATACAGGGTGTCTCAAAAATATTGGTACAAACATTTAGGGGGGGGGGGTAGGTAACATCTAAAGGAATGTGAATTGCATAGGAACCCATAACCGGAAACGTCACGGGAAAGTAGTAGCAGAGGCACAAGAAGCAGAAATACACAAGACAGTAATTAGTGGCAAACATTTATTTGAGATAATATTAACAATGGAGTACAAGATGGATGCATTTCATGATGTTACAACAGATGCTCGAAGGTTCCACCATGAGACGCGATCCATGCATGACACCGATGCAGCATGGATTGACGGACACGGTCGAACACACCTGGAGTTTCTTTGACAGTAGCAGCAGCGCAGACGAGATCCATTTCCGTCTCCACAGGCGATTCATACACGATACATTTGAGGGCCCCCCCACAGAAAGAAATCAAGGCTCGATAAATCAGGTGAGCGTGTGGGCCAGGCAGCGGGTCCACCATGGCCAATCCATCGATGCCCAAAATGCCTGTTCAAATGGTCATGAACACACCTTCCATAATGGGCAGGTGCCCTGTCATGTTGAAACCAAATGTTGCGTCTCACATTTGCTGGAACATCGTCAAGTAACCCTGGTAGAACTTGTTCAAGAAAGATCCGATATTTAGTGGAGTTCATGCGGAATAGTAACAGGTATGGGCCGACTAAGCAGTCACTGACCATACCTGCCTACACATTTATTGCGAAGCAATGTTGTGCCGCATGGGGGTGCACACCCTGTGGGCCCTCTGCTAATCTATACACTAGGTGCTTGTCTGCCAGCTCACAGTTCATATATCGATGCATACTCTTCGTGCAGCGACTACTGCTTGAATGAGTAAACCAGAAATTTTCCCTCTCGCGAACTGACGAACAGTGCCATCTATCGACTTACGGTGACGTTTCCGGTTATGGGTTCCTAAGCGATTCATATTCCTTTTGATGTTACCTACCTCCCCTAAACGTTTGTACCAATATTTTTGAGACACCCTGTATATTGAGTTGGCTTTGCATTAGTAACACATACTCAATACTTCACAGGATCACTTTTCCCATAATAGCGTACATACACGTGTTGGCATTGACTCCACAAGGTGCTGCAGGTAGCCCATTGTAGTGCTACCAAAGCATTGCTCAACCATTCATGGATGGTTGTTGCATCGAATGTCCTTTTCCAGTAGGTCTTAAACAGGCTAGTTGAATTGAGATCAGGTCATTGGGCAGGCATAGCAGGATGGGGAATTTATTATTGTGGTCCTGAAAACCAGTTGGCAACCTGCCTGGTCTTGTGACCTGCCACAAGACCAGGCAGGTCATGTTGATAAACAATGGATTTGTCTGGATACACTGTCATCATGAAGGGGTGGTGTACTTGGTTGGTGACAAAAGAAAGATAGGCACATTCCAATCAAGCCACTGGTATATGGTGACCAGAGGATCCAGTGTATTTTATGAAAATTGTCCCCAAACCGTAACACCAGTTGCTCCAGCCTGCCAAACAACAACAACAACATTGCATTCTGGTGGTAGGCTTCATCTGCATTTCTCCAAAAAAACATGCCTCTTTCTAACTTTATCATGCTGATGGGCATATCTGCATCTCTTCAAATGCAGATATGCTCATCAGCATAGACACATTCAGAAATAGTCCTTTTTTCTTACTTGCTTTACAAATTCTCTTCAGAGTTTCTTTAAGATGATCCTTGGAATTTTAAATTAGCACCGTATCATCTGCATAACAAAGGTTGTTTATCTTCAGTCATCCAATTTTGATGGCAGTGTCTAAAGCTTCATGCATGATATCTTCGGCATAAACATTAAAAAGGTGAGGTGACAAAGGGCATCCCTGCCTGACACCCTTACTGATTTTGAAAAAGTCTGTTTCCCATGTTAGTTCTCACAGTTCCTGTTCCTGGTATACTAGCATAATCAACTGAATTATGTAGATTGGGAATTCCATATTAGTTATTGTTTTTCATGTTGAACACATTCAAATGCTTTGGAATAATCTATAAAACGAAACAACTGGAACATTGAATTCTTTGCATTTATCAGTAATCAGTTGTAGACTTAAGATCTGATCTGATCTGATCTGTGATTCCTCTACCCTTTCTGAAACCTGCTTGCTCATCTGCCATTTCTTCTTCAGGTTTTCTTGAAATTCTTCTTAGTATGATTTTAAGAAGATTCTTACCTGCATGAGAAATTAGGCTAATAGTCCTGTAATTTAAATTTTCAGATCCCTTTTTTTTTGGTACGGGAATGAAAATTGATATCTTACAATCTGATGGCTGCCCTCCCATTTTCCAAACCTTTACAATCATTTTATGAAAAAACTCAGTGCCCTTCACACCTGTATCTTTAATCAATTCTTTTGGGATTTTATCAGTTCCAGGTGACTTGCCACATGTCACTTCTCTGATGGCTTTTTCGACTTTTACCTTTTATTGAACTGGTTCATGATCACACTTTTGAAAACAGGTTGGCAGATTATTAGTGTCAGCAGGTGCTACGGAGAGCTGCTCACAGTATTCTTTCCACCTTCCTTTAATTGTGTTCTCCTCTGTTAAAATTACACCCTTGGAGTCCTTATTTACATTTAAGTTTTGGACAGAACTTTTGTCTTAAGAACTTAATAACATCATACATCTTCTTAGTGTTGTTCTCTTTGTTGTGGTATTCGATTTATTTTTACTTTCGATTGATATAATCCTGTTTGTCTTTGTTTAAACAACGCTTGATAACTTTGCTGAGTTCTTGATATTCTTTGTTTCCATGTACACCCTGGGCTTTTGCAGTTCTCTGTTCAATGAGTTTAAAAGTGGCTTCTATAATCCATGGCTTCCTAATCTTTTTCCTTTCTCTAATGTATCTATTTGTTGAATCCTTAATAATGCTTTTTGTATTTTCCCACATTTCCTCTGGCAGCATTTCTTGATCTAGTTCTAATAGAGCTTGAAAATGATTGTTTATTTCAATTATATAATAATTGGGAATATTTTCTACATCCAATCACCTAAGGAAAACTGTATTCATGATCCTTTTCAGCATCAGCTTGAGAATGATGTGAATTAGCTGATGATCACTGCCACAATCTTCACCGGGAAGTGTCTTTGCTGTGATAACAATGGAATGCCATCTTTGCTGAATAAGGATGTAATCAATTTGATTTCTTGTTTTATGATCAGGATATTTTCATGTGTAGTCTTCTTGGGTGTTGCTGAAAGCAAGTGTTACATATGACAAGACTGTTCAGATAACAAAATTCATGATCACACTTTTGAAAACAGGTTCATTTCTAGTGCCAAGACCAAACCTACCACATCACCCATGAGTATCAAAGCATCCTTTTTAGGGGCCAGGTCAAGAATTGGTTGGAGATTTTCATCTCGGTGTTAGGATAACTAAGAGTAAGAATAGGTGCATGTATACTTGCATGTTCATCAGTGCTAGGAGTACAGTAAATAAATTTGATGAATTTTAAGTGCTGGTCAAGACATCAAAGGTGGATATTGTTGGGATGGTTAAACACAGATATAAGCTGTAGCAGGGCAGAATTGGTTTATGGGGAGTACAATGCATACAGAAAGGATAGGAAGGCAGGAGAGGGTATGCTGTTAGTCAAGAAACAGATAAAATCCAAGGCAGTGCATCCAGTTGACATTGCTAAACAGTGACATGTTGAATCAGTTTGGTGTGACATAACCACTGGGAAAGTAAAAATGAGGGTAGGAATGTGTTACAGGACTAATGACTCTGATGAGTACAATGAACAACTACACAAATAGAGTGGGCCAATAAATCAGAATGTATTATAATGGAGGATTTTAATTTCCCAGATATTGACTGGAACTTGTGGGTTGGTCACTCACACACTAGCAAGACTTTTGTGGATTTAGTGGATGATTGTTTTATACAGCAGCATGTTCAAGAGGCAACTAGAGGGAGTAATACTGTTGATCTGATTATCAGCAGTGATTATTCATGCATTAAGAATTTGCAGATAAAGAAACCACTAGGTGGCAGTGATCACAGTGTACTGATGTGGGATTTATTTAAAGATATAACTATTATCAGGAGTAAAGGGAGGGTTTTTGCTTTCGTTAAGGTGACTACAGTGGTTTCAGACATTTTTAAAATTATATACAGTGGGACCAACTGATGATGTTACGAACAGCAAATTCTAAAAGGGGACGCATTCAAGGAATTAATCTAACCTATTGGAAGCTACTAGGCTTTTCATACCAACAAAGAAATACTGTTCAAGGATTAGGCCCAAATGGATGTCAGATGAACTAATGAGACTTGTGGCAGAGAAGAAAAATGCATGGGATGCATATAAATTATCAGGTTACACCGAAGCCTATGAGATATAAGCTAGGCTGTAATCAAGTCACAAAGGAGGCTAGACCAGCATAAGCAGATTACAAGAAATCTTTGGCAAAGGATGCAAAGAAAAACAGCACAGACTTAGTATTAGTAACGGCCGCATGGTGCAAGAAGCATGGAGCCTATGGCTTATACTGCACCAGCCAAAAAAAAAAAAAAAAAAAAATCTGAACAAAACAATGATAAAAACAAAAAAAAAAAATAAATAAATAAAATAAATAACTAAATAATAATAATTAATAAATAAAAAATAAATAAATGAAATAAAATATAAATAAAAAGGAAATTAAACCTATCATCCTATGGAAATTAAACCCATCCATCCATCCTTACCCGAAAGTACTATCCAGATGACCTTTGAATTTCCCTAAACTGTCGGCCTCTACCACCCATGAAGGCAACTTATTCCAGTAATTTATAACTCGCTGGCTAAAAGAAAACTTCCTGCAGTCCAATCAAAACATTTCCCCCCGTAACTTGAATTTATGTCCCCTAGTTCTAGCATCATTTATAATCTTGAAAATTTTGGCCTCATTCATTTTACTGATGCCTCTCAGAGCCTTAAACACCTCAATCAAATCTCCTCGAAGGTGTCTAGTTTCCAAACTCTGCAACCCACATATTCGAAGTCTTTCTTCATAAGGACGCCCTTTTGCCGATCGCACCAGGCGAGTTACCCTTCTTTGCACCCTTTCAAGAAGCTCGATGTCTTTCTTTAGGTGCGATCTCCATACTTGAACACAGTATTCCAAGTGTGGTCTAACATAAGCCTTATATAATGGGATTATCACGTCCCTATCTCTACTTGCAAAAGTTCGATAGATCATCGATAGGACACCATGGGCCTTCCTTGCAACCTGTTTACAATGCTCAGAGAATTTCATGTCTGACCGTATCGTAACACCCAAGTCCCTTTCCTCCAGTACTGGGTTTAGTTGAACTCCACCAAGTGAATAAGTTTTTTTGGGATTACTGTTTCCCAGGTGTAATACCACTTGATATCAGTGGTTCGACTGTTAATGATCCTGTGCAGATAGCTGACAAACTAAATGAGTATTTTGCATCTACTTAAAGCACAGCTGCCATTTTTCTGACCATTCTTGAAGTCTATCTAGGTCTCTCTGAAGAAGCTCAGCTTGACAGTGATCATTAACTACTCTACCAATTTTAACATCATCTGCAAATTTAGACATCACGCCCTCTATCCCTTCATCAATGTCGTTTATGAAAATTGAAAACAACAGTGGTCCTAATACTGATCCTTGGGGAACCCCACTTCTTACATCAACCGAATCTGAGGAATAGCCATTTATCACAACCCTCTGCCTCCTGCCCTGAAGCCATCCTTCTATCCATCTAAGGATTTTCCCAGTGATTCCAACCTGTTCCAGCTTATAAAGCAACCGCTCATGTGGGACTGAGTCAAAAGCTTTGCTGAAATCTAAATAAACAATGTCGAAATTATTCCCTAAATCCAGCTCGTGAGTGACCCTTTCGAAATAGCGAACCAGATTTGTTAAACATGATTTTCCCTTTACAAAACCATGCTGAGTATCCTTGAGAATTTCAATTCGATCCAAATGATCCTGAATTCCACCCTTGATCATTGCCTCCATGATTTTCCCTACTACTGAAGTCAGACTGAACTGACAGGAAGGGGATGAATCAGATTGGTCCACTTGATATCAGTGGTTCGACTGTTAATGATCCTGTGCAGATAGCTGACAAACTAAATGAGTATTTTGCATCTACTTTCACAAATGAGGAATTCTGTAAGGAAGTGGAGGATAGATGCTTATTAAACTCTAACAGGTAGCCAAATGGTTTTCTAATAACTGAGAATGAAGTGGAGGAGAAATTATTGAAGTTAAACTTAAGAAAAGCGCCTGTGGTGGATGGGATCGATCCAGTTATATTAAGGAGGCAGCAAAGAAAGTAAGAAAACTCTTATCCATAATTATGAGAGCATCCTTGGACTCAGGGGAGGTCCCCATAGACTGGAGACGTGCTAATGTATCCCTAATTCACAAAGGGGGATTAAAGAGTGACATGAGTAATTTGAGACCTGTTAGTTTAACCTTTGTTCCAGGGAAAATAATGGAGTCACTCGTAAAAGAAGCACTACACGATCATCTAAACAAGACCTCACTTGTAATTCAGACACAGCAACGGTTTGTTAAGGGGAAGTCTTTCTGACCAATTTGATTGGATACCATGATGTGGTCACAAAGGAACTAGATGCAAAAAATTATTTTTTTGATATCATATACTTGGATTTTACGAAAGCTTTTGATACTGTTGCACATAGAAGACTACTGTAATAATTGCAGCAGTATAGCATTAAGGGCAAGTTGCTGTGATGGATAAAGGGATGGTTGAGCAGGAGAAGACAGAGAATGATAATCGGTGGACACTGGCAGTCTTCATGGAGTAATGTTATTAGTGGAGTTGCCCAAGGTTTAGTGTTGGACCCGTTGTTGTTTTCTGTATTTATCAGTGATATTGATGAAGGTATATCAGGCTTAATGTCAAAGTTTGCTGTGATATAAAAGTTGACAGGGTTGTTAATGACAGTGTGCTACTGCAACAGGATCTAAAGAAGTTGGGCAGATGGGCTGAGAAGTGGCAACTGAAGTTTAACCTTGACAGATGCAAAATACTGCATATGGGTAGCAGTAACCCCAGAAAAATGTACCAACTGTATGGTTACTACACTCAGGGTAGTGGAGAATGAAAAAGACCTGGGAATAATTGTTCAGTCAATATGAAGTTTTCTGAGCAGTGTAGACAAGCTGCCAAAGCAGGTCATGGGGTCTTGTCAGTGGTTTAAAGCAGGGGTGGGGAATCTTTTTAGTGCCGGGGGAAATTGCAAATGCATAAGAACCTGTGGGGTGCATCTATGCTGGGAAAAATAATGAATCTTAAATTTTACAAATTCATTGGTATGCACGTGATACCAATTAATATTACTTATGTAATTTGCCAATAAACTAAGCATTATTTGCATGCAATAAAGTAATTTTTAATGTTTTATTTTTTAATTTTTTTGCATCATACTGCTCCTCATTTTTACACTTTCCTCAATTTTACATTTAGTTATTCTGAAACCTTTAAAAACATAATTTAGAGGTTTCACTATATGTATGCATCCTTATATTTTTTTTATCTATTTTATAGTTTCAACAGTTCCGGTGGCTGAGGTGTCCAGTGCTTTGGTGGAGAATATTGCAAATTTTCCTGATTTGAATCGTTTGGTAAATACCTAAGATCTGCATAATTAATTGCACGAAAGTTCTATTCATTTCTTTAAAGATTTTTGTGATTTTTGTCTTATTATACTGCTATAGTAAACTGATATTTTAATCCAGCTTGACAATCCGGAATTCTTTAAAATATGGTATTTTACAATCCGGATATACTGGCTTCCCTTTTTAATGACCCTGATGTTAAATATGTTGCAAAAGAAAACCCAGTGTACTAGGAAATGTTAATAACTTTTATTGGGAAAGAAAACTTACAAACAGTTTATAATTAAAAAAAAGTCAGCAGACTTCTACATGAGCTCCTTTGATGCAGTGAAGAATGTCCAAGCAATACTTGATTTCCGACCAGGTTAACTCAACGTATCTGCACTAATGGTGGCAATTGCTTGCACAATGTGTTTAAATAAGGTGATGATGTTAGACACCTTGGTGGAATAAAATATATCTTTCACATAGTCCCAGAAGAAGAAATATAAGAGAGAGATGCCAGGTGAATTAGAGGGGTTCACCATGCATAGTACAATGGTTCAGTAATGTGTTGTTCAGAGCAGTGCACATTTGCAATCTCCAATGAGGCAGTTGCTGGAAGATTATGTTGGGCTGTTCGTATGCAAGCTGAAGAAATATGTATTGTTCCAGCATGACTAAGTATGTGATTCCTGTAACACTATCACTCAAGAAGAAGAATGGCCCAATAATCTTGTTCTTCATAAGACCACACCACACATTTACATTTGAGTTGTCTTAAGTGTGCTCTTGGATACAGTGCTGGTTTTCATAATCCAATATTGGAGCATTGTGTCAGTTAACTTTTCCTGAAACATGAAATACTGCCTCGTTGGAAAACATAACGTGATTCAAGAAATCGTGGTTTTGGTCGATGCAATCAATAACTTCAATAGTAAAGTTTTGTTGCTGTAGTTTGTCACTCAGCTTGATTTCTTGGACCATTTTCAATTTATAGGTGTAGAAATGCAGCCACTTGTGTGTGACCATGTGCAGAATTGCATGGGGCATGTTCAGTTCCCTTGATGCACACCTGATTGATTTCAATGGATACAAAAAAATGGCAGCCTGTACCTCTTCAAGATGCTTTGATGACCTCATCTGTGTTGCTTCTGCATACTACTGGTGTTCAAAAAATGCCCTGTACCATCTTCGTATAGACTTTTAGTCAGGTGCATCTTTGTTGAACACATCTAAATTTCCTTTGAACTGTGGCAACTGATTTGCTCTCTGCAAACCACACCACCACCTCTGCTTTCTCTTGCACTGATGCCATTTTTACACAAATGACGGCAATGCCATAGCCTCAGTCACAGTGCATTTCAAAACATCAACAGTGAGACTTGACCACATCCCCCTCTACTGGCACCCACTACATTGCCACATGTACAACACATGAATGTTAACCAATTTTTAAAATCAGGGACACTCAAACCATGACATCCTTTATTAAGAAAGCAGTCAATATTTGTTAAAAACAATCATACTAGTAATTAAAGATCCATGCAAAGGGTGGGGGAGTATTTTTTTTTCTCTCTCTCTCTTTATAAGATGCTTGTAGGACTACCTTGTCCTTTAATCATCAACAAAATGGCTTTTTTTGCGGAATAAGATTTAAAGCATATAGATAATGCAATGGTCTTAATTCTCACAGTAGAACAAACTATAGTGAGTTGGTGTTGCCTTACTTTGAAAAGGTGGCCTCACCAAAAGGTTAATTGGCCATTTATTTAAAAGTTGAGATTGCCAAAACAGCTAATTTCAGCACAAAATAATTATAAAGAAGTTATTTGTGGTGCCATGTAGTATATGTGTATTGTCACTAGAGTCCACTTGTTATATGAGGCGGGGGTGGAGGTGGGTCTTGAAACAGGCTGTCATAGCAGTTTCATCTTTTAAACAAATGGCAAATTAACCTTTTGGCAAGGCCATCAGTTTGAAAGTAGTGCGGTACTAGGGCAGCTTGTTAAAATGGTAAGTTTGTTCCTTGAGAATTATGATCATTTCATTATCAGTGTAGTTTAAATACTACTGGTGAAAAATACTTGAAAGAACAAGATATTTCTGCAAATAGGTTATAATTTCTCTGAAGCCATATTACTTAAGCTCTATTATAACAAATTTCTCTCTTTTTGCACTCTTATTCAGAAAAATTCATAACCTTGTTCACTATGATGTGGGAAATTAATAACAGTTGCATGAGCTTGTGATAAGTTTGACATTAATTAAGAATTATTGCCAAAAGAGATTGAAAATGCTCAGTGTAGTTATAGCTGAAAAAATACATTTGATTAGATCTATGGGTAAAAGCATTTTAGGGGCTAGAGCCTCACGTTGCATATAAGTTTACTTGCAATAACTTATATGCAACATGAGGTTAATGCATTTGCACTAACCTGTATGTTAGATCTATTGTTAATCTCTTCCATAAACAACAACTTACTGAGTTGCACAAATAGTAGATTCATTTTCACCCAACTGGTTTTTTAACCACTATTATAACTAGCCATACAGCTCTAGTAAGGAGAAAAACAACAATCATCTCGAGGTCACTTGTTTGGCTTCCCAATGTGTATTAAAGTTGTTGAAGAGAAGGCCTAGTGACCTTGACCACCTATTTTTTTTCTCTCTCTGCTATAGGTAAATCAGTGGGAAAAATTAACATTAGGGAGATTTATTACATGCAAGAAATTGATTGAATTTCTGTGCAGTATATTATTAAAATGAAAATGTCATGTAAATCAATAAAGATTGACTCTTTATGATTATTCCTTGAGAATAGTTTATTTTCTTTTTATCCTCCATTTCAAAAATTCTTCTGTGAAGTACTTTCATAGATATTCTCTGATTCTATGCTAGGCATGCATTTAAAATTGACATTACAGTACGTAACAACATTTGGTGTGACTATGTTTATTGTTATTTGTTTGCATGTTATTTAAATTGAACTGTTATTTACATTTTAACTATTGGCACTATTTCTTGTCATGAATGTTTATAGATGTAAGTAAGGTCAGTTGTTGGTGCTTAATATTCATTGAAATGCTTTTCTTAACTATCAGATATGCTTCTCTAAAATCCAGAAAATTTTAAAATCTGGAACTGCTCAATCCCTGAAATTGCTGAGTTTTAAAGAGTTTACCATATTATGAATGATCCTATCATGATGAACTTATCATGACTTACCTCTGTTTTTTTTTTTTTTTTTTAATTTTTATTTTTATTGTTCATTAAGTTTGTGAAGTTAGCAAGAAAATTGAGCATTATTATATACAGGATTAACAACTTTTCTGAGAGCAGTGTTGTAGATAAAATGAATGAGTATATGGCTGTATAGAAAAATCTCTGTAACAGTGAAGTTTGTTTTAGAAACAATTAGTAGTTGTATCTGCTCCCACCAGAGGCATTGCAGTAGCATCAGCAAAATGGCAGATTTTATTGGTGCCAAAAAAGTGCAGTGTCTTTTGGTTTTAGGAAGTAAAGTCAGCATCAACAGCCCAGAGACGACTTTGCACTAATTTTACAAAGAATCCTCCCAGCAGAAATTCTGTGTATCAGTGGCACAGAAATTTCATGAATACAGGATGTTATGTTACTTTTGCAAAGAAAATGGGCAGACCAGGTGTGAGTGATGAAATAATGGAGAAAGTTAGATGTACTTTCCTCAGAAGCCTGAGAAAATCAGTGACATGTGCAAGTCATGAACTGCATCTGCCACAACCAATAATTGTACACACTACTATAGTCATCTAATAAAAATTAAAGAATAATAAGGAAAATTAATAGATAAATGGTTGGAAGATTAAAATTCTAAAAATTTCGTATAACTGAGCATGACCATGGCAGTGGTATGACCAACTCCACATATTTATAAGTCACTCCAATTTGGGGTGACTTGTAAATATGTGGAGTTTTTTTTTATTATTATTATAATTAACCATATGGTGTAATGAAGCTTGAGGCTTTTGCTGTACCAGCGACAAAAAATTGAGTTATCCCCGAGAGAGAAAACAAGAGTCAGAAGTAGCAGGGAATCACCAAGAAAGAGAAGAATGATGATATCCAAATTGTTTGTTGTTCTGCAGATAAATTGATATCATCTGAATATTCATAAAGTATCATTCTTTTTTTTTTTTCTTCTTCTTTCATCTGGAAGATGTAGCTGGTATATCCATTTTTTTTTTGCTGTGGTAGCAGCATATCCGAAAATATCTTGAAATTCACTTTCCCATATTTCTTGGAGATTTTTTATCAATCCGCTTATTAATTGGGAAGAGATACATATGCAAAGCTTTTTAGCTTGCAATGCTTTATTTACACAGTCAATATTATGAAGAATTTTATTCTGTATAGCCATCTGCATAAAAAAAGGATAGTCTGCTTGTAAAAGCAGACTTTGATCAATACTGATAGTTCCCACATTTGCAGATGTATCTCCAATATTAATTAAGACCATGAACTTTTGTTATTTTTAAGAACAAAGATTTTATAGCTCGTTCTTTGGACTACCATCTTTTGTCTATATGTCTTTTAAGTGAAACCTTCAAAAAAGTATTCATTAAAATTTCCTAGTGACTACTGGAACCAGAAAAAAAAGTAAATATTCTGTGAATAATGCCAAAAAAGCTTATATCCCAGATGTTATTGACGTTACATGTACACCACCTAAATTAAGACTATGTGTCGAACATGGTAAAAATGTTACAAATTCATTTTTTTAAAATTATTGCCTGTATGCCATTACATTTTCCTGCAATATTGGCCCTGTTATTGTATCTCTGCCCCCTTACATTTTCAATGTCAAGTCCATTCGGTTCTAATTTGGTAAAAATTTCTGTTGCCAATCCAATGGCAGTCTTTTCTTTACTTTTTATAAAATCAATGAAACTCTCTTCTGTTGATTTTTTTCATCTATATTTTGCACATATCTAATTATTTGGGACATTTGTTCATGATGTGATAAATCGGTTGTGCAATCTGTTAAAAAGAAGTAATTAGTTTTTTTAATTTTTTAAATAATACTGGAATTTCATTTCCAATTAAACTTATAAATTTGTTTTGAATTTCATGCAATAAATAATTCACAGTTCCTTTTCAATGATTTAAAATTTGTTCTGCTAGTTAGCATTGAATTTCAGAAAAGGAAATTACGATGCCTTAAGGTACTACATGGCCTCTATTAACTGGGTAGATATCGTGCAGAGAATGAATACATTTGAACTGTGGTATGCTTTGAAAACATTAATCACAGATGCCTTTAATGCGTATTTACCATTAAAAAAAATACTCCACGAGGAGGGTTCCAAGTTGGATGAATAGTGAAGTTGCCACATTACTTGAGCAGAAAAAGGTGGCATGGAAAGGTTACAGAGCAATAAAAAGTACTGAAGCCTATAACAGCTACAAGATGAGCTGTAATAGAGCCACAGAAAAGGTTCGACAGGCAAAGGCAGTTTATGAGAAATCACTAGCAAACAGAGCAAAGGGGGGGGGTGATAAGGAATTCTTCACATATATAAATGCCAAGAAGAGCAGGACAAACCAGATCGGACCTTTACGTAAGGGAAAGAGGATAGTATTAAATACACCAGCTGCCATAGCAGATGAACTCAACAGTTATTTTGAATCGATATTTACAAATGAAAAACCTTTTGTGGCAATGGAAAATTGCACGAGCGAAGTTGAAAAATATGTAATTAATGATATTGAAATTTCACAAGATTATTTCTTGTGAAATTTCTTCTTCACAAGAAATTTCACAGGCCAGTAAGGCTCCTGGAGTTGATGGAATATACCCTATAATCAAGGGAGGCAGCAAGTGAGTGCATTGAACCATTGAGGCTAATTATGCGAGCATCACTAGACTCTGGGGAGATTCCCTTGGATTGGAAAAGTGCCAATGTATCTCCCATACATAAGGGTGGCTCTAAGAGTGAAGTGGGAAATTATCGACCTGAACTTCAGTGGTAGGGAAAATCATGGAGGCATTGATCAAGGGTGGAATTCAGGATCATTTGGATCGAATTGAAATTCTCAAGGATACTCAGCATGGTTTTGTAAAGGGAAAATCATGTTTAACAAATCTGGTTTGCTATTTTGAAAGGGTCACTCACGATTTAGGGAATAATTTCGACATTGTTTATTTAGATTTCAGCAAAGCTTTTGACTCAGTCCCACATGAGCAGTTGCTTTATAAGCTGGAACAGGTTGGAATCACTGGGAAAATCCTTAGATGGATAGCAGGATGGCTTCAGGGCAGGAGACAGAGGGTTGTGATAAATGGCTATTCCTCAGATTGGGTTGATGTAAGAAGTAGGGTTTCCCAAGGATCAGTATTAGGACCACTGTTGTTTTTAATTTTCATAAATGACATCGATGAAGGGATAGAAGGCGTGATGTCTAAATTTGCAGATGATGTTAAAATTGGTAGAGTAGTTAATGATCACTGTCAAGCTGAGCTTCTTCAGAGAGACCTAGGTAGGCTTCAGGAATGGTCAGAAAAATGGTAGCTATGCTTTAATCCAACAAAGTGTAAGGTTGTAAGGTATTACACTCGGGAAACAGTAATCCCAAAATAACTTATTCACTTTGTGGAGTTCAACTAAACCCAATACTGGAGGAAAGGGACTTGGGTGTTACGATATGGTCAGACATGAAATTCTCTGAACATTGTAAACAGGTTGCAAGTAAGGCCCATGGTGTCCTATCAGACTTTTGCAAGTAGCGATATGGACGTGATGATCTCATTATATAAGGCTTTTTTTAGACCACACTTGGAATACTGTGTTCAAGTATGGGGACTGCACCTAAAGAACGACATCGAGCTTCTTGAAAGGGTGCAAAGATGGGTAACTCGCCTGGTGAGATTGGCAAAAGGGCGTCCTTATGAAGAAAGACTTCGAATATGTGCGTTGCAGAGTTTGGAAACTAGACACCTTACAGAATAGATTTGATTGAGGTGTTTAAGGCTTTGAGAGGCATCAGTAAAATGTATGAGGATGAAATTTTCAAGATTATAAATGATGCTAGAACTAGGGGACAAATTCAAGTTACGGGGGAGGGGGAAATGTTTATATTGGACTGCAGGAAGTTTTATTTTAGCCAGCGAGTTATAAATTACTGGAATAAGTTGCCTACATGGGTGATAG
Source organism: Mastigoproctus giganteus (assembly GCF_048544385.1). NCBI lineage: Eukaryota > Metazoa > Arthropoda > Arachnida > Uropygi > Thelyphonidae > Mastigoproctus > Mastigoproctus giganteus. The sequence continues at coordinate 68,838,245 of NC_143586.1, read as the reverse complement.
AGGCTGACAATTTGGGGAATTTCAAAGGTCATCTGGATAGTACCTTCAGGTGAGGGAAGTGCATAGGATGATAGGTTTAATTTCTCTTTCTTTTATTAATTATTATTATTTATTTATTCATTATTTTTTTATCATTGTTTTATTCTTTTTTTTTATTTATTTATTTGTTTTTTATTTTTTGGCTGGTGCAGCATAAGCCATAGGCTTTTTTGCACCATGCGGCCATTACTAATACCAATTAGCATTAGCAAAGGCACATGATGCAAGAAAGCAAGCTTATATAGCTTCAGCCAAAACACACACACACACACACACACACACACACACACACACACACACACACACACACACACACACACACACACACACACACACACACACACACACACACACACACACCCTTTCGTTTCACCCATCCACGTGCTCCAAATATTTGTCTAGTTTTGCCTTGAATCTGTTTAAGCTATCAACTTCTAAAACGACAGATGGAAGTTCGTTCCAGCAGTCAACCAACCACTGGCTAAAGGCAAACCTGCACACATCTATCCTACAACTGTCTTTCCTAAATTTGAATGTATGCCCTCTCAGGCAGTTATTCTGAGCAAGAGAAAGAATCCCATCAGCATTGAGCATACTCAAACCATTTAACACTTTATACACCTCAGTCAGATCACCTTGCAGGTGCCTAGTCTCCAGACACTGTAATTTGCAAAACCTAAGCCTTTCTTCGTAAGAGCAACCCTTTGTTCCATTCACTAATCTTGTTGCCCTTCTCTGTACTCGTTCCAACAGCTCTACATCCTTCTTAAAATGAGGCCTCCAGATCTGTATACAGTACTCAAGGTGTGGCCTGACCATTGCCTCATACAAGGGGATAATAATCTCCTTATACCTGCTAGAAAAATTCCAGTATATCATTGACAAGATACAATGAGCTACTCTTGCAGACCATGTGCACTGCTCAGAAAACTTCATATCTGCCTGCACAATTACCCCCAAGTCCTTTTCTCTCTATACCACTGTCAGTGTACAGAGTGAAACTTTACATTTGTCAATGTTAAACTTCAGTTGCCACCTCTCAGCCCATCTGCTCAACTTTTCTAGATCATGTTGCAACAGCATATAAAGGTCGGCAGGGTTGTCATTAACAACCCTGCCAACCTTTGTATCATCTGAAAACTTGGAGATTAAGCCTGATATATCATTATAAATATCATTGATGAATATAGAAAACAACAATGGATCTAACACTGAACCCTTGGGGACTCCACTAATAACATTTGTCCACGATGAGCAGTGTCCATTGAATACCACCCTTTCTTCTCCCACTCAACCATCCCTTTATCCAAAGCAGTAATTTGCCTGCAGTGCCACACTGCTCGAATTTGTGCAGCAGGCTTCCATGTTCAGCAATATCAAAAGCCTTTCTAAGATCCAAATAGATGATATCAAAATTATTCTTTGCAACCAGTTCCTTTGAGACTACATCATAGTATCCAATCAAATTGGTCAGACAAGACTTCCCCTTAACAAACCTATGCTGCATCCGAGCTATAACTGAAGCCATGTCTAGATGATTCTGCAATGCTTCTTTAACCAGTGCCTCCATTAATTCCCCTGTAACAGAAGTTAAACTAACATGTCTGTAATTACCTGTTTTTCTCCTTGATCCTCTTTTGTGGATTGGGGTCACATTTTCACATCTCCAATACATGGGTACCTCTCCTGAGTCCAAGGAAGCTCTCATAATTATGGCTACGGGTTTGCTTACTTCCTTTGCTGCCTCCTTTAATAGAACTGGATAGAGTCCATCCATCCCAAGTGTCTTTCTTAGGTTGATCTTCAACAATTTCTCCTCCACTTTACTCTCATTTATTACAAGATTATCTAGCTTATTGCCAGAGTTTAATACACTTCTGGCATTCCCCTCCCTGAATAACTCCTCATGTGAATGTAGATGCAAAATATTTATTTAGTTTGTTAGCTACCTGAGCAGGATCATCAACAGTTGAACTATTGATATCAAGTTGTTGTTGTTATTTGGTTTTTAGGAGCATTAGCAACTAAGGCCATATTGCTCCTTTGATATGCGGTGGTCATTTCCTGACCTTTTCACATCCTCCGTATTTGGTGGTCACGGGCTCGAACCCCAGTCTGAGCCAGAAGCGTGTGCTATGCATGGCTGCTCCTGCCCACCAGGCTACGGAGGCGCCTTGATATCAAGTGGACCAATTTGATTCATCCCCTTCTCTTTTCTGTTTTTCTTTGCATCCTTTGCCAAAGATTTCTCATAAACTGCGTTTGCCTGCCTAACCTCCTTTTTGACTTGGTTACAGACGAGTTTATATCTATCATAGGCTTCTGTGTCTCCTGTTAATTTATATGTATCCCATGCGTTTTTTTTCTCTGCCGTATGTCTAATTAGTTCATCTAACATCCATTTAGACCTAAATCTTGAACAATATTTCTTAATTGGTATGAAAAGCCTAGTTGGTTCCAAGATTAATTCTTTCAATGCTTCCCATTTTGAATTTGCTGTTGATAACATCGTCAGTTGGTCCCACCATATAGAATTTAAGTACTGTCTCAGACCACCGTAGTCAACTTTTCAAAAGCAAAAACCCTTTCCTTTACCCCTGATGACAGTTACCTCTTTGAGTAAATCCGACTTCAGCATACTCTAATCATTGCCACTTTATCTGCAGATTCTTAATGCGTGAAAAATCACTACTGATAATCAGATCAAGAGTATTACTCCCTCTAATTGCCTCCTGAACAAGTTGCTCCTGAACAAGTTGCCTTGCTAATGTGTGAGTGACCAACCCACAAATTATAGTCAATCTATGGGAAATTGAAATCCCCCATTATAAGACTCTATAATTTACTGACCCACTCTATTTCTCTGTACAATTGCTTATCATTATTCTCATCAGATTCATTAAGCCTATGACATGCACCTACTTTCATTTTTCCTTTCCCAGTGCTTATATCACACCAAACAGTCTCAACATTGCATTGTCCACCAACATCAATTGTACGCACTTCCTTAGATTTTGTGTGTTTCTTAACTAACAGCATAATCTGCACGCGTCCCTCTTTTTACAGCACCATCTTGTTTGGGCTTGCTTGCTTCACGGTGCCATCTGGTTTCCCTTTGTTCTCTCGGGGCAACATCATTTTTTTGTCTAGTTGCTCTAACTTACTATCTCTTAGGACAAAATCCCTGCCCTCGGTCCTCAGGTGATGTATAACCTCTGGGACTGCAGCTGTTTGATTCGTGTTGTGATAAAAGATCGAATGATCACAGGGTGTCAACTCAATCCTCCGCAAGAACTCCTCCTGGTTTGTACTTGTTTATGCTGGTGTATCATTATTTTATTTATTTCTGTTTTCTGCACTTCAAACCTTTGTTTTATCTTGGATCATGGAAACCATCTTCTGATCAGGGATTTAGTACTTTAATCTTTGTTTTATTTCGGTTAAACTTATTTTATTTTATCATGGTCATGGACACCATCTTATGGGCGCATCCCTCTTTTTACAGCACCATCTTGTTTGGGCTTGCTTGCTTCACGGTGCCATTTTGTTTCCCTTCGTTCTCTTGGGGCGATGCCCTTTTTCGTCTAGTCGCTCTAACTTACCACCTCTTAGGAAAAATCCCTGCCCTCGGTACTCAGGGGCTATATAACCTCTGGGACTGCAGCTATTGGATTCGCGTTGTGATAAAAGATCGAATGATTACAGGGTGTCAACTCAATCCCCCGCAACAACTCCTCCTGGTTTGTACTTGTTTATGCTGGTGTATTAGAATACGGGCAGAGAGAATGAGACGTAGTGTAACACACAACATTTATTATAACAAAGAAAACAGGTACATTACACTTGCATTCTGTATGTGTAATTTGTATAAGTTGTGACATACAGGTGTTGATTCCATACAATAATATCGAAGGTGTGATTAAAATGGTAAAGTAGTACATTTAGCCCTTCGTGAAAATCCTGCATTTCATCTTACAAAATAAACTCTTCAATTCTTACCTTTGTCGTACACTAGATTGTTCTAGGCCAAATGTCCATAATGCTCATAAACACTTATTTTATTTTACACATTTTAAGGTCAAAAGGAACGTTAGGGTAGCTGAACCCTAATACCCTGTTGTCATTCAGTCCTTTCTCCATCATCATTCGAAAACCAGCGCTTGATCATACTTGATTAACTTGCACTTTGTGGGCATTCGGCTTTTTAGGGGTATTTTCGGGTACTTATGAAAGCATTATGGTCGTTAACCTATATTGTGTTAAGATGTAGTTCGTGAGGATCAGAAAAGAAGCAATGAAAATGTTATTGGTTGGTTTTGTTTTTCAAGCTTTACATTCACACTAATAAAATAATGGCTTACCAGTTGAATCACTTGCTCCTGAAATTCAGTTATGTGGCCTCCTTCTCTCCAGCGAAATCTGGGTGTGGTCCTCTGCTGTTTTTGGATCTTTTGTGCCTGGTGGTCGCTCTTCTTCTTCTCTCTCTGCTCCTCCCTGATCTTGCCTTTGTATCTAACTGCTCCACTGTTTTTCCGACTAGCTGTTTAACTGCGAAAAGCCAACTCCCATCTCTGTTCCTTTTTGGGTCTCCAATACTCTTATATACCTTGCGCCTTTTGCTGTGCTTTCCCCGAAAGATTCTCCTTTCATTGGCTATGCTAAAATAAAAGGATTATTCGAGCTTACGTCATTGTCACAAAGTGACCCTAGGAGGGAGGGCATCTTCCTCCGATGTGACCATTTTTGGTAACGGTCCCACGGTCCTATGTGTGTGTGGGCTTCGCTATGACCATAAACATCTTTTCATTTGCTGTTGTTGACATGGGAACCAAGGATCTTACTCTCCTTTCCACCCATGTTATTAATCCCTATTAAAAGCAAATGCAAGATTCTGGTGGTTATGGCAATCCTTGCCTTCTCATTGGTTCTTTCACATTTTCTCATAACTAATTCTGATTTCGCCTTCTCCCCGGTTGGACGCACGGCAGCGTGTGCCCACAATTGGGGGACAGGTGAAATTTCCGCTATATGGCGGAGCATTTGTACTCCTTCCCTACACTCACGGATGTGTCTTTTCTTTTGCTTAATTATTGTGGGTTCCAATCGAACACGGTTTTTGACAATTTAGCCTAATTATTCTAAATATCGGTTTTATTGGTAGAATAGTTTAATTAGTTTTGCACGATCGTTGTGAGCTGAGAATTTCTCAGTCTCACACTCTCTCCCACTCTCACTAAAAGAATTGCCAGAACCTGGACAACAGTTTCGCATCCGGAGATTCTGTCTGCGGGAGGTGACGACGTCAAAATCAGATTTTCTCATGCTTCTATCCTTTACAAACTGTAATCTTAATATGTATATTATATAATAGTATAAATGTGTGGACAGCAAAACTACGAAAGGTGTTAGTAGTAGTTGTTGTGATGCAAGAAAGCATGTGTATGTGTAAGCAAGAAAGCATGAGTTTATGCAGCATCAGCCAAAAAAAAAAAAAAAAATGACACATTTCCCTCCAAATGCCTGGCCAGTTCCTCCTTAAATTTATTCAACCTATCAACTTCCACAATGGCAGATGGAAGTTTGTTCCAACAATTAACCACCCGCTGGCTAAAGGCAAATTTCCGCACATCTATTCTACATCTGTCTTTTCTTAATTTGAAGTTATGCCCCCTTAGGTTCGTAATCCCATCAGAATTCAGTGTGCTCAACCCATTCAAGGCCGTATACACCTCAATCAGATCACCACGCAGGTGCCTAGTCTCCAGCCACTGCAATTTGCAGAACTTAGCCTCTCTTGGTAAGAGGATCCCTTCATTCCTCTCACCAATTTTGTTGCCCTTCTCTGTACACGCTCAAGTAAATCTACATCTTTCCTAAAATGAGGCCTTCAGACCTGAATGCAATACTCAAGGCGTGGCCTGACCATTGCCTTATGCAGAGGGATAATCACTTCCTTTTCCCTGCTAGCAAAATTCCTATATATCATTGACAAAACCCCATGACCTGCCCTGGCTGCCTGTCTGCATTGCTCAGAAAACTTCATATCTGCCTGCACAATTACTCCCAGGTCTTTTTCATTTTCTACCACATTAAGTGTAGTACCACACAGTTGGTAGGTTTCTCTGGGGTTACTTCTACCCATATGCAGTACTTTGCATTTGTCAAGGTTAAACTTCAGTTATCACTTCTTAACCCATCTGCCCAAATTATCTAGATCCTGTTGCAGTAGCACACTGTCATTACTGTCATACAACCCTGCCGACCTTTGTATCATCTGCAAACTTCGACATTAAGCCTGATATACCTTCATCAGTATCATTGATAAATATACAAAACAACAGTGGACCCAACACCAAACTCTGTGGGACTCCACTAATAACATTAGTCCACAAAGAGCAGCACCCATTGATTACCACCCTGTGTCTTCTCCCACTTAACCATCCTTTTATCCATTGTAGCAGCTTACCCTTAATACCATTCTGCTCCAATTTATACAATAGTCTTTCATGCGTAACAGTGTCAAAAGCTTTCCTGAAATCCAAATATATGATATCAAAATTATTTTTTGCATCCAATTCCTTTGTAAGCACATCATAATATCCTATCAGATTTGTCAGATAAGACTTTCCCTTAACAAACCCATGCTGTGTCCGAATTATTGCTGCAGTCTTGTCTAGATGATCCTGCAATGCATCTTTAACCAGTGAGTCCATTATTTTACCTTCCTCAAGGTTAACAGATGTTAACCTAACTGGTCTGTAATTACTCGTGTAACCCTTCGATCCTCCTTTGTGAATTGGGGATACACAATTCACAAAGGTGGATATTTAGGCTACTATAGGTCTCAGCCTATTACCTTCGTGTAATATGGACAAAAGGCGCCTCCGTAGCCAGGTGGGAAGGAGCAGCAGTGCGTAGCACATGCTTCTTGATTAGACCGGGGTTCGAGCCCGTCACCACCAAATACGGAGGATGCGGAAAGGTCATTCAGGGAATGACCACCGCATATCCCGGAGCAATATGGCCTTAGTTGCTAATGCTCCTAAAAACCAAATAACAACAATATGGACAAACTAGTCTAGGATAATTAGATCATATGAATTACTTAACACATATGGTAAACACTTCAATAACATAGGTTGTTGTTGTTGTTGTTATTTGGTTTTTAGGAGCATTAGCAACTAAGGCCATATTGCTCCGGGGATATGTGGTGGTCATTCCCTGACCTTTCCGCATCCTCCGTATTTGGTGGGCACGGGCTCGAACCCCGGTCTTATCAAGAAGCGTGTGTTACGCCCTGGTGCTCCTGCCCACCTGGCTACAGAGGCGCCAATAATAACATAGGTGATAAACACTTGATTAATATATGTGGTAAACACTTGAATAACATAGGTGATAAGTATTTGATTAACATATGTGTTCCTGTGCACATGTACAAGTTCTTGGACAGTTTGTGTGATGCCATCTCCATTTCTTCATGACATGATATCATAAAGTTCCTTACTCCTTTGCTTTTCATCGATGGGTTATGATATTACTTTTCTTCTTCCACAGTTTAAGTTCTTGGTACAAGTGCATATTATACCTTATTTTTTTCACAAAGTTCTCCTGGCTTTCCAGGAGTAGACATGAAACAATAAGAAAAACAGGTATTAGTATATGTTCTTATCATCTAAGAAATTATAAACATAAGAAAATCAATCATATTGCATTTAACTTCTCTGTGGTATACAAAGGTTATTATATGTTAAAGCTAAAATGCTAAAGCTAAAATTAACACTTTATAAGCATTCATAATAAAAAAAAAAAAACATTCATTTTATCAAATAATTCTAATCTAATTCACATAACATTAATTCTGAGAACATCTGTTCCATCATCTACAGTTATGATGTCTATTGTTCATTTTCTTCTGGTGACCATGAATGTTTTGACTGGATCTTCTTCATCTGAAAGGATAAAACTCTGCAATTTTCTGCAGCATTCCACGGAAACAGTCTTTCAGACTATTGATCTTCTCGAAGATGTGATAAACTGGGTTTTTCTTCCATAGCTTGGTGAATTGTCTGTACCATTTTATTTTTCATCTGATGACCTCAGGTGATTAAACTTGAAGATTGGTACTTGTTATTCTTCCCCCTTTTTTTTTTTTGATCCTTAATGCATAGTAATATCAAAATACATAGAAGTAGACGTATGACACACATGAACTGTAGTAAACACTAAACTTAAAAGCTTGTATGTCCCGAAGGATATACAGAAGAGAATCTTTTCTTGTCTTCTTTCTTTATTCTATGTAACTAACGTTATCTTTGTCGACGTTCCCATTGTAATAGACTTGGTATGTATTGTATGATGTATCGGAATTACTTGCGTTATTACTTATTCCAGTGCATGACTTCCAAATCATTACTCCTAATGTCATTGCAATCAGGAATATTGTGGGGATTCCTAGGATGATATTCATGACTTCCTTGGACCAGTTTCTTTCAATTTGAAGTATTAGCTTTGACCGACCCCATGCATTCCATGCATGACACTCATAAGATCCAAATTGATCTGCTTGAATTGAAGTGACAGTTAGGATACTAATGGTTTCTCTGGGATTCCACATCTCTATGTGCATTTACAATAACTCCTTCCTTATCGGGCCTTTCTAAGATACATTTCCTAATGGTGGTATGTGTCTAAAGACACACTTCAATTGAACCGTGTCTCCCAAATATGCTGTAGGTACTGTGCAACTTCCTTCTGGCGGTCTATTTACAAAGACTAAAGCTTCACTTTTCACTATTGGATATCCTGTAATTTCACCTATACACGTATAACAACCTGTCGTTTTATTATGAATTGGGCTGAGCCCAATTCATTTCGTACCATACAAGTATAATTGCTATTATGGTCTTCACAAAGAACCTTTCTGATTACCAACGTGCTGTTTCCTTCTTTTACTAGTTGCTCATTATCTTTAAACCATTGATAAATAAACACATCTGGATTTGCAAGGGCTTCACATCTCAATTTAAATTGATCAAATTCTCTAATAACTTTCGCAGTCGATCTCAAGGAAACTCTAGGTCTGTACTTTACTAAAATAGTTATAGAAGTCATCATGGGATGAGGATATGAAACATAATTTGCTATGCATGTAACTGCTTTCTTATCGTGTTCTGGAGAAAAAGTAAAGATCCACTTTAAATGTGTTTACTCTAATTTGGTCTGACCATAAATCTTGACTAGACTGTGTCGATCTTACTACAGATTTTCCATCAAAGCTAATCCAGCGTAATATGGCAGGTGGTTTGCCTGCTAAAGACTTACATGTGAGAGTGGCTTGGTCTCCTTCATTTCTGCTTAGGAAAGAACCTTCCCCAATCAAGGGTGGTAATGGCGTTACGTAAACAGTCAGTGTAGCTACACTGGATAACTGCACATATTTCTGATTGATAGAGTAGAAACGATGCTACTTTGAATGAGCCTGTCCTCAAAATACCACTTTATCGTGGGTAGAGGATTTCCCTTGACATCACATTTCAACAGAACTGAGTTTCCTTCAATCGTGGCTAGGTCGGTTAATGCTGTTAATGCATTGTATTGATGCGCATCAGTAGTTTGCATTTGACAGTAATATTTACCTTCATCCATTAATTGTAACTGAGTGATTTGTAATGCATAGTCGTTTTCTTTAGATGATCCAATAATTTTAAAATCCAGAAGACATCGTGGTCTGTAGTAACTATCAATATTCTTTCCGTTGAAAAACCATTTTGCTGTAGCGGTGATATTTGACATCAATCTACATGGGAAAATAATGGTTTGTCCTGCAATTGCTTCTTTATCTAGTGGCTGAAGAACAAAAAGTCCTGTGTATAAAACTGAATTTTGAAACAATAGTGTAACTATTATGATCTGAAAGGTTGTTGAAATTCCCATAATTTTATCCATTCTGGTTAATTTTGATTGTCTTTCTCTTCTCTTCTTTAGCCTGTTATAAGGTAAGAAAAAGATAAACTGCTTTTATCTTGTAGTGTGAAAAACAAGATAAACATCTAGACATTGCTCTCTTTTCCTAGTGGATAAGTAACAAAATTGCTATCATTAATTTCAATGGAATAAATTTCCTTGGTGAAAAGAAGGAAAGAGGCTACTTCTGAAACTTCCTTAATGTTCTTTTACCCTTATTTCATAATTTCTCTCTCCCTTTTTTTTTTTTCAAAAGAAGAGGAGAGAAGATTCTTCCTGTTTTTTTTTCCATGCGGATGTTACGTCTTTACTGCTTTCCTTCTCTCTTATGCTTTAAACAAATAAAGCTTGAGAGGGTCTTACATCTTTCTGTCCCCTTTTCACCCTCACATTCCTAATTTAAAAGCCTATACAGAGATAGCAATGATAAAGATTTCTTTTCTTTTTTTTTTTTTTTCGGAACAAGGACAAGAAAAGAAACCGTTCCTCTTTTACTTTCGAAAACATGCCATACGTGAAGTTATTATAAAAGATCATGCGAGCACTACAATCAGGAGTATTAATGGTATTTTGAACCAAGAAGTCAATCCTTCGCCTAATAGTTGTTGTATCCAAGTTGTTTGTCCTGGCGAGTATCCGGAAATTTGAGCAATCTGAAAAAAATTTGTATGTATTATTTGTAGAGTCGGGTCTTCTAGACAAAGTTCTATTTCCCGACATTTTGATATAGTCCTGCCTGCCAGACACAATCTTTCTAGATGGCATTTCAAGTCTGTCTAAAATTCAGTCGTGTATGTAGCTGGTGGTTCAGATAATTTGACTGATCTTGTTGCTACTGAAATTTCCTTGAAAGTTACAGACACTGTTCCTGCAAGACGTGTTGACACGGCTTGAATGATCATAACTGCCAGCGCATTACAAGCAAAGCATCCTATCGGCAAACTTATTTCATAGACAAATTTAGGACATACTGTATGTGTCTCTAAGAATATGATATATCCTGTGAATGAAAGGTGAACTACCAATGGAGCGGTTTGCAATAATTTTGATGTGCGTTGTCCCGACTGTTCGATTTTTAACTGAGGGAATGCCTGAGTTTTAGGTAACTTATTGATTTTTCCAGATATCATGTGATTCAAATATGAGTCACTCTTGCGACAACTAACCTTTTCTTCATAAAAATGACATTGAATCATCTTTTCATCAAATATGAATTGTTTGGAAACACTGAAATTAGACTGAACATCTCCAATTTCACCATATTTCAGTCTGGACGGCAAAGCAGCTTGATCTAAGTAAGCTTTGGTGTTCTGTCTGACTCGCAAAATTAGATGATGATCGAGTATATCAGTAGGTTGATCAAAAGCACCCACAACTTGAATTTTATATTGTCTTTAGTGATGGCAAAATTTTTCAAAGATATTGTTTCTACAGTCTCATTAGATTGTGATTGCACTTCCACTACATACTGACAAATCATTCCTTCGATCTTTCTTACCACATATACTCTAGTGAAATCTGGTACTAACCATTCCCAATAGTGTAGACAGGGTTGACTATCAATTATATGACAATTCGCACCACTGTCTCCAATGATACAATTTGTTATGCCTGGCCAACTTAATGATTCCTTCGTTAAGGCCTGAAATTTATATCTAGCATAACAATGTAGGCCCCATGACAGTATGCATTCTGTGGGCATGCCACTTAGCTGATCAAATGTAATTCAGTAGGAAAAGTGTAGTAGATACGTTTTGTTTGCCATTTGCAGTGTACTTGCTTAAAAGTTAACTGTAGTTGAAAGAGTGTCTGCTGATTGCCTGAAACAAACCAGAGGCACTGTTTGTAGTCTAAGTTCATTAGAGTGACTCGTGCTTTTGTATAGATCTTACATGGTCGAGACAAATCTGCTTCGCATTTTTCCACTTCTGCTTTCAAAATCTGGTGGTTAGTACAAGTAGCATCAGCTAATAACATGGCTGCTGACACAATCACCAACATCTGTAAAGGTGTTACTCTTATCTCAGGCCTTTGATTGACCTGCACATGATCAAAATAATCCCTGACTCGTCCAGTAGTTGCTCTCACAGCATCTCCAGTCGTCAGACCTGCTAGTGCCATTAATCTCCACATTGCCTTGCATATTTTCCAGACATTTCTTACCATTATGTACATGCTTCTAATTGCCTGCCATAATGTATTCAAAATTGGCATACCAAATAATCATTGCTAATATTATTCTAACTGCAATGTAAACTGAATATGTGACGAAGGCAGTGCCTATTCCTGATTAAGTCCCAACACAGTATACAAGACAACCTTCTACATTCATCATGACCCATTAGGTGCACATATCCTTGTACCAATTTCCCTTCATGTGAAACAAACAGAAACTTCAATGGACCAGGAGTCAACAAAAACTCCCGAGGTTCACTTACTTGAAGTGGTTCATTGTTCACTGTATACATTTTCTCTGCTCCAAACTTTCTCGCAATCAAAATATCCTTGTGTGACAAGGTAAAAATAGAATCTGTAAAAATTACTTTCAAACCTTGTTCTTCAAAGTGAGCTAACTCATCAGATAATAAATGTCTTCTATGTCTCATATGATTTATTTTTCTCTCCCATGGTGCTATGCAAATCTTATAAGAGATAATCGGAGGATTTCTGCGACTCTATCTCTGCTAACCAGTATGTTTCTGCTGCATGCCTTTGGCATGTGCAAGAGGATAACTGATCACATTCTGCTTCAAAGCAGTATTCTAAACTTCCTTTACATTTACTCCTTGCACACTCGTAAGGCTCACTTCCTCTCTTACACTGGTACATAATTGAAGTACCGTTCTCTCTCAGTGCCTGTTTTAAAATGAAATGCTTAGGCCATACCAAAGTATTGTTAGGTAGAAGGAGCATGGATTCCGATTGTTTCACACAGTCATGACAATTATTCTTAACACAGCTATCAACTGGGATCACTTCCAGTATTGCTGGTGTAGGACTCAGTGTTTCACACTTATATGTTCCATGCTTCACTCTGCAAATCTCTACATTAGCATGAGTGGAACCGTCCCATATCAGATACATTATGATTAGTCTCTTTGCTGTGTCCAGCACCTATGTGGGCAAAACACAACAACAGGAAACAGTTACTCTTGGATATCAATCAGTAGCTTATTTTAATGCATCAGTTAGGGTTACATTCAAATCATATCCATCGTTAGCCCAATTTTGTTCTGAGGTCTCCTCCCGCGTTTGTTCATTGTCAGGAGCCATGACCCAACCCACAAATCGTTCCAATAATCCGAGGTTATCTGAATGTGGAGTTGGTGTTTCTGCCCCTTCCTCTGCGTGATTTTGTGAAGGTGAAGACTGTGCTTCACTATATGATCCACCAGTGGTAGGTTCAGGCAATGTCTCCTCCTCAGGTATTTGTGTAACCTCTGGAGCACTTAAAGCAATTGCTGATTGGGGCATATGCAGCTCCCGACTTCAGCTGCGCAGATTATAATGATGTGTTGCCTGCGATCGATCTTTCTCTCTCCTATCCTCTTGTAAGTTTATCTGTTCATCCTGTTTTAGTTCGGACTGCAATTTTTGTCCCCTGTTAGGTAAATATTTTAAAGGTATGGAAACAGGAACACTCGGGATCATAAATGAGGTATCCATCGATTCATCCCATGGCTCCTCCTCCTCGGTTTCTACTTCCTCATATATCTCTTTCAGATTAGTTTGTTCCAAGGTTGAATCTTGGGGTGTATCGGCTTCTAGGCGTAGTTCTGGAAATGGTCTACGATCTATTACTTTAGTAAGTCTATCTACACGAACCAACTGTTTATCTCTGGGCCTGAAGATGTGCTGAATTTGATAATTTACGGGGGATGTTTGAATTATCACTCTATAAGGACCGGTACTTTGACATGCCAGCTTACGTGTTTGACCTGGTCTAACTTTCGGCGTATACAAATATACAACACTGCCTACCCTAATTTGCTTATCCACAGCTTTTTGTGGAACGGTAATGTTCTTGACTTTCTGCTGCTTCTTGGAGATGTTGTTCAACTATATCATACGTACGTTGCATTCTCGCTACCATTTGTTTGGAGTAATGTTCTAAGGATGCATACGTCGGCTGAATTTGAAACATCCAAATGTGTTAAGGTACGACCAAATCTCTGCCATATAACAAGTAATTAGGCGTTTCCTGTGTAGATGAGTGAACAGCTGAGTGATAAGCTGCAACTGCTAGTGGTACACAAATATGTCAGTCTGACTGTGTGGTGTTGACCACATGTGACAGTATTGCTGCCAGTGTCTTATTTAGACATTCCACTTTGGCATTACATTGTAGATGGAATGCAGTTGTTTGAAGCTTCTTAATTCCAAGGCGTTCATGAATATTTTTCATTAGCTGACTGCAAAAATTACTACTCGGTCTGTTAATAGTACTTGCGTAATTCCATGTCTTGCCACAATAAAATTGATAAATACAGTTTCTACCTCTTCAGCTTTTTGGGTCTTTAAGGGATCACTTCTGCATACCTCGTGAAGCAATCCACCACTATTAGAAGGTATTTATCCCCATCTAAACTAGTGGGTAATGGTCCAAGAGTGTCCATACTCACTCTGTACCAAGGTGTTGACTCAGCAGGAACTCGCATCAGGTTTGCCTTTGCTTTAGGATTATATCCCCTTCTCTGCAAACATGAAGCACAGGTGTCCACATAATTTTTGATGTCACTATACATATTCACCCAAAAGAAATCTTTCCGAATTATTTGTAACGTTTTTGTCAAATGCTAGATGACCACTCTGAGGGAGATCATGACATGCACTCATAATTTCTAATTTTAGTGCATGTGGCACAACTAATTGTTCTAGAGGCCCTTCTCTAGTAGATCTTGCATCAGGAAGAGTGTAATGATATAGAATTCAACCTTTAAAATAGTATGAATCAGGAATCTTTACTGAAGATTGAGTATTATATTCCAGTTGTGTGATTAAAGAACTGAACTTGTCATCTTCTCTCTATAGTGATCTCATCAGATCTTTAGTGGCATTTTTCGGCATCACTAATGCTTCTAGGGTGATTTCAGTTGATAACGGTGCAATTGTCTTTGTGACATTTCTCCTGCGTGACTTAGGCTTAGGCTCCTCCTGTAGTACTGGTCGAGATAAGAAATCTGCATTTGAGTTTAGACGACCCAGACGATATTCTACTGAAAAATCATACCCTTGCAGCATCAAATTCCATCGAGTTAATCGAGGTGTTGGATTCTTTAATTGAAGTAAATACTTCAGTGCTGCATTGTCTGATATTATGACAAACTTTCTGGCATATAAGTAAGGTCAGAACTGTGAGATCCGACCTTACTTATATGCCAGGCAGCCAATTGCTTGTGTATGCAATTGGCTGCCTGGAGCCATCCTGTGATTGCTGTTCCAGAATCCCCGAAATCACATACTGAGAAGTGTCCGTACTCAGATAGAAAATCTGAGAGAAGTCTGGATAAATTAACAACGGTTCTGATATCAATGCTGTTTTCAGTTTTTCAAATGCTGACTGTTTCGCTTCATTCCAGGCAAAAGGAGTATCTTTGTTCATGAGGTTGGTTAATGGACGAGATCTATCTGCATAGTCCTTAATAAATTTTCTATAAAACCCAGTCATTCCTAAGAATCTTCTCACCTGCTTAACTGTCCTAGATGGCAAACAATTTTTAATGGCTGCCACATTCTCAAGATCCGGAAGAACTCCGTCTGAACTGACTTGATGGCCAAGGTAAGTTATCTCCTGCTTCAGAAATTTCCATTTCGATGGCTTTAGCTTAAGATCATATTGTCTCAAGCATTGGAAGACTGTCTGTAATCTTGACATGTGGGTTTTAAGGCCGTACTTGCAATAATTATATCATCCAGGTAGCAAAAGATAGATTCCTTTTTAAGGTCTTGAAGGACAATAGACATGGCCCTCACGAACGTTGCGGGGCTATTTTTTAAGGCGAAAGGCAATCTTCTGAATTCGTACAAGGCTTGGCCGGTTGTAAAAGCTGTTTTGTGTCTGTCCGCAGGGTAGACAGGAATGTTCCAGAATCCGGATTGAAGATCCAAAGCGAATAATAGCGAGCTTTCTCCAGAATGTCCAGAATTTCAGTTATCTGAGGTATCGGAAAGTTATCTGCCACAGTTTTGGCGTTAAGCTTACGGAAATCAACACAAAAATGTAAAGAGCCATCTCGTTTCTTCACCATTACAATGGGAGTTGAATAAGGTGAGAAGCTAGATGCAATTATGTTAGCGTCCAAGAGTTCAATGAACTTATCTACCACCTGAGGTCTTAAGGCGATAAGCCATTTGCTTGATCGGGACACTTGATTCCAATTTTATTCTACGTTGCACTGTTGTGGAATGACCCAATTGGCAAAAACATCTTTATACCTATCTAATAGCTTAACCAGTTCTTGACGTTCATTAACAGTCGAATGATCCAGATCGAAATCTTCGATTGTCACTGGAGGCGCCTTTTCAACCCTTCTTTGTTCACCTGCAAAATTAATCTCGTGGACATTAATACGTTCAATTTTTGCTAATGTCATTCCCGCTGTGAGGTGTAAAGGCTCGGACGATGTGTTGGCTATCAAAATAGTTGCCTTCCTGTCTTTGGACAACTTGTCTAAAGAATTTCCAACTGCTAATTCATTACTCGCGAGATTATAATTGGGCTCAACAAGAACCAACTGTCCCGGAGGAATGTGTTTGCACACTGAACCGTCAAGACTGTTTCTGTGTTGGGTGGAATAATGTGTTTCGAAGTCAGTTTTCCAACACAGGCCTTTTGGTCACCCCTATTTCTCTTATGCAAATTCCAAGTGGTACTGATTTTAAAATTCTTTTCCCTGCGTCTAGTATGAATGAAAATTTACGTAAAACATCAGAGCCTAAAATGAATTTGTATCGTGGGCTTAGCCTATCTAGGGCCACAAAAGCATCAACTGTGAATGATTTCCCATCCAAAGTTAACTCTACAGTAATTTTTGTGTTAAGAGGCACAATATTTCCAGCGATCCCACACACAGTAATATCGGGAGGCCTTTGTTTTAAACATCTATTACGTTTGATTTTGTCGAAAATTTCTGCGCTAACGAGGGTGACTGATTCTCCACTATCAACGAGAAACCTTGTTTTTATGCCCTGTATTAAACCTTCTACTAATGGTAATTCTGTGTCATTATCTGCGGTATACACCCCATGTTCTGCCTATTTCCTCTCATGCCTTTTTGTTGTCAGCTTGACCTATCCCTATAGTGCCAATGTGAAGAGATTCCCATGTGATTTACTTGTCTCAGGTTTGCCCCTCCTAGGTTGTCTAAATTCTGCATCTCTACTCTGTAATGCTTCCTTAGTTCTTGTGTTGAAAGTATTTGCATTTACTCTGGCTGGAACACAGTATTGACTCTACTATAAAAATACCTCCCAACTGTTGGAGAGGGAGTGTACATTTTTCTACCCACTGTTCTCTGCCGATAAAAGTGACCTCTCCCCAGCACAAAAGTGCACTGTCTCCCTACCAAATAATTGTTCCCTTCCCTGCTTTCCAGTCTCTGAAACAACGCTTGCTCCCTGCTGTGACCAAGGTCATGTGATATTCTCTGACTGTTACTGTCTCCCTGCCTGCTATAGCTTTCTCTCTGTGGAGCGTTTCCCAATATTGGTCAACCATCTGTGTGTTGACTAACTTCGGGCAGTCGCGAGCAGAAAGAGTAAGGTTTGCATTGATCCTGTCTTATTTCTTGTAGTTGTTGATCTATTCCCATTGCACAATTTTGAAATTTACTATCAAGGGAAGACAAGTGCTTTTCTAAAGCATTCAAATTAACATTGTTAGTTGACAAACGATCGAGAGACTGCTGTAAAGAAAAGATTTACTCCTGCATAGGAGTCACTGTCTGTTTACATTGGTTATGGGTAGTATCTGCCAAATTAATATTAACATGTTGCCTTGCATGTGTTAGCTTCTCATTTTCCTCCTCCCTTATCGCCACCTCTAGAGCCTGTTGAAAGGTAGTTGGATTCTGGCTCAAAACTAATCTCTTTAATTTGGTGTTTAGCCCATTTATAAACTGGGCCAATGAAGTTTGGTCTCTTAATACTGACACTTCTTGTGTTTCGTTCCCAGTTTTAAACGCAGCCCCGCACAAATTTCTAAGACGTGTCCCAAATTGTATTACAGCCTCCCCTGCCTCCTGTTTAGCTGTACTAAACTGTTGTAACAGTGAAATTAGAGGGGTTAGTCACTCAAAGTGCTTAAAAAAGGCTTCTTTAAAACAGTCATAATTTTTCTCTGCCCTTAGCTCGAGCGAATGTGAGAAAAATTCTGTTGCTATCCCTCTGAGTCTAGACCGAATTACTGCTAATTTTTCATGATCTGACCAGTTTGCAATTTCAGATATTTCTTCTACCGATTCGAAAAACAAGGACACAGGGGGGTCCTTCATGTTTGCCTAGATAGATTGGTATTTAGGTTTAGGTAACCCGCGATCGAAGACGGGTGAACCTTTACTTGTTCTTGAGGTGGCTCTGGTTGAGTTGGAAACAATGTCTCAGATATGGCTAAACTTGCACCATCTATATTCTGGCCCTCCATGTTCAGTTAATATTTTAATTTTACTGTTATTTATACAAACAATAACCCTGAATTTAAAGTATAGTCCTTCCCACTAAAATAGACAGCTTGTATATTTCAATACATAAAGACAGGTATTTTAAACTATAATAGTAATATTTTCACACAATAGACTTACCTTTTGAAGTTCTCAAAACATACATATTCACACTAAGAACAGTTAAAGACATAATATAAAATACTTATGCTAGCAATAAGCAGCAACCTAAATTTACCTATGCTTTATCTTTTGGCCAGCCAAAAGTGCCTAGACTCTGCTACTAGGTTGCTACTTTTGAAAATTGCTACTTTTTGCTGTGCATACTCAAACAATGATAATAATGATAATATAGTGTTATTGAATGTAGGGAAATGTGGAAATAATATAGTATTTCATTCTGCCAACATTCCAATGACACCAGCCATCATTATTTTATTTATTTCTGTTTTCTGCACTTCAAACCTTTGTTTTATCTTGGATCATGGAAACCATCTTCTGATCAGGGATTTAGTACTTTAATCTTTGTTTTATTTCGGTTAAACTTATTTTATTTTATCATGGTCATGGACACCATCTTATGGGCGCATCCCTCTTTTTACAGCACCATCTTGTTTGGGCTTGCTTGCTTCACGGTGCCATTTTGTTTCCCTTCGTTCTCTTGGGGCGATGCCCTTTTTCGTCTAGTCGCTCTAACTTACCACCTCTTAGGAAAAATCCCTGCCCTCGGTACTCAGGGGCTATATAACCTCTGGGACTGCAGCTATTGGATTCGCGTTGTGATAAAAGATCGAATGATTACAGGGTGTCAACTCAATCCCCCGCAACAACTCCTCCTGGTTTGTACTTGTTTATGCTGGTGTATTAGAATACGGGCAGAGAGAATGAGACGTAGTGTAACACACAACATTTATTATAACAAAGAAAACAGGTACATTACACTTGCATTCTGTATGTGTAATTTGTATAAGTTGTGACATACAGGTGTTGATTCCATACAATAATATCGAAGGTGTGATTAAAATGGTAAAGTAGTACATTTAGCCCTTCGTGAAAATCCTGCATTTCATCTTACAAAATAAACTCTTCAATTCTTACCTTTGTCGTACACTAGATTGTTCTAGGCCAAATGTCCATAATGCTCATAAACACTTATTTTATTTTACACATTTTAAGGTCAAAAGGAACGTTAGGGTAGCTGAACCCTAATACCCTGTTGTCATTCAGTCCTTTCTCCATCATCATTCGAAAACCAGCGCTTGATCATACTTGATTAACTTGCACTTTGTGGGCATTCGGCTTTTTAGGGGTATTTTCGGGTACTTATGAAAGCATTATGGTCGTTAACCTATATTGTGTTAAGATGTAGTTCGTGAGGATCAGAAAAGAAGCAATGAAAATGTTATTGGTTGGTTTTGTTTTTCAAGCTTTACATTCACACTAATAAAATAATGGCTTACCAGTTGAATCACTTGCTCCTGAAATTCAGTTATGTGGCCTCCTTCTCTCCAGCGAAATCTGGGTGTGGTTCTCTGCTGTTTTTGGATCTTTTGTGCCTGGTGGTCGCTCTTCTTCTTCTCTCTCTGCTCCTCCCTGATCTTGCCTTTGTATCTAACTGCTCCACTGTTTTTCCGACTAGCTGTTTAACTGCGAAAAGCCAACTCCCACCTCTGTTCCTTTTTGGGTCTCCAATACTCTTATATACCTTGCGCCTTTTGCTCTGCTTTCCCCGAAAGATTCTCCTTTCATTGGCTATGCTAAAATAAAAGGATTATTCGAGCTTACGTCATTGCTACAAAGTGACCCTAGGAGGGCATCTTCCTCCGATGTGACCATTTTTGGTAACGGTCCCACGGTCCTATGTGTGTGTGGGCTTCGCTATGACCATAAACATCTTTTCATTTGCTGTTGTTGACATGGGAACCAAGGATCTTACTCTCCTTTCCACCCATGTTATTAATCCCTATTAAAAGCAAATGCAAGATTCTGGTGGTTATGGCAATCCTTGCCTTCTCATTGGTTCTTTCACATTTTCTCATAACGAAATGCCTAGAAATCGCGGCTTCTTGGTATGTGGGATAGGTAGTTGCACATATTTTTTGGGCAGCACTTACATTGCGGAACAGTAATCCCTTTAACTCTTAATTTGCTGTTTCTAATTACTTAAATTGCCTAAAGGCCAGAGGTGGGTACAACTCTTACAAAGTTGTGTCTCGTAATCCGTTCGTTATATGGAAATTTTCTTCGTTCTACAGAAACTATTTTAAATGTAATTACCAAAAGGATTTCCAAAAAAATTCACTGCAAAGAGGGTTGTTAAACAGAGGTCCAACTGTAATTAAATAATTAAATCAAAAATGGAGCAATATTAAAATACATAACTGGTCGAGTGCGCCTTTAAAATGCTGCGATGTTCAATGAGGTAGGCCCATGCCCCACCAGGAGAAGGATAAGGGTTGGCAGGGGAATGTAAGAGACACGACTGTCTCCTCCCCCCCCACCAAGAAAAGGGAGTAAAAGGTACTAGCAAGGGAGCCTGCCATAGATCGTCATCAGGTCTTCTGTACTGGTATGAATGTCAGTTTGTACCACCTCATTGATAAGGTTTCAGCTCATAAATTATTCATTGATAAACAGTCCCATTAGTTGCTATTGTTTTTTGTTCAGTGGCCAGTATAGGTGGCTCCCCCACTTATAGGTTACACCATAGTGAGGATTGGATGTTGGGTTTGGATCCAGTTAGTACCCATGTCACCTAAGCTATGCTTAGATTATGCGGGGTTGCCTGGTCAGAAAGTCTGAAACCTAATATTAACCTAGTATTTTTACTGAAATTATTTATTAAAAAAATTGTTTTTCTTATTTATTTATTATTAAACATATATTTTATGATTTATTTTATAGAAGTTTTAATTGTGGTAAATTTAATGGGTATGCTTAAAATTGGTGTTTGGTGTAATTAATTGGTAATACTGTAGTCTTTGAGTTTTGAATTTATAGAACTGCTTTTTTGGTAATATGACTTTCAGCAATAGGCTAATTTTATATGGAATAATAACCTATTGCACAGTTAAATTTTTCTGTGTCATTAAGCATACATGTTACTGGTGGTATTGTTTTGGAAATGTTGATAGGGCTGATAAAATTTTAAATAATTTTATAGGTATTAGATCAAACAAGTACTGCTGATTTATTCTCAGTTGGAACTGAAGAAGTTAGTATAGATACATCAGCTCTTCATGAGGACTTAGATGAGTCATACATTCATCTTGATGTTGTTCTTATGGATCACTGCTACTCCTTACTTCCCCCTGACTTGAACAGAGGACATGGAAAAAATGAGCAGTAAGACCAGTTTTTTTTCAATTTTAGTCTTTTGTTTTTAAATTAACCCCAGGGGCTCACATCTGGTGAGTATGGGCTTGGCAAACCCAGGGTCCTGAGCTGGATATCATCATTCTTCTCTTTCTTGGTGATCTCTCTCTCTCTCTCTCTCTCTCTCTCTCTCTCTCTCTCTCTCTCTCTCTCTCTCTCTCTCTCTCTCTCTCTCTCTCTCTCTCTCTGGTAACTTAGGAATTTTTTTGGTTGGTGCAGCATAAGCCTCAGGCTTCCTTGCACCATATGGCTAATAATAATAATAAAAAGTGCAAGTATTATGGTGCAAATAATTTATGATGGATATGAGATGGAGTGCTCCTGTCAGCCTGTTTTATCTTATATTTCTTGTATTGCCCTGTATTTCCTATTATTTTCACATCAACTAATCATTGAAATATAACATTAATTCTGCCTATTAGGTGACTTTTTTTCTTATTATTTTTTATGTTCATTTGGCCTGTGTGTTATGTTTTTCTTATATTTTTGTCTTGTGTTTTGTTATATCTTTGGATATTGATTTATTTTTCTGCAATAGTTTGCCCTATTTCTAACTATAGATATAAAAAATCGTGATATTCTTAACTGTTATAATGTTTTAACTGACTGAAGCTATTTCTCAATTTGTTAATAATTTTGTAAATAGAACAAGTGTACAGGTGCTACATATAATTGCTTAGATTGATTAAAATTTTAGTGGGTAATAATCACAGTGTAATAGTGTATCAGTTGGTAGTTATCTTTCAGTGTGAAAATATTTTCATTTAAAAAAACCTTATTTACTGCCTTTCTAACACATTATGCAATGCACTTGTCCTACTTTAGTAGTAAGAGTATGTGCTTCAGGTTTCTGGTCCTTTTTGTTTTGTAATTGTTATTATTCACTATTGCAGCCTTTTCATCTAATACAGTGACTCACTCACTATTTTTCGGCACTGTGTCAAAAAGGCCTGGATTCAATTTTTGCATTGGGTGGAACTTCTTTGGACATATTTACTTTGTGGCCTTGAGAAAGATAGGGCCATTCACTGAAAGTTGGATTATTATCCACAAGCAGGAAATCCAACACATTATTATTATTATTTTTTTGCTACTATCAGCTATGCTATTTATATGTGATGGTGGCAAAAAGACACAAAATACTAATGCAATATAGTCTTAGATGCTTTGAAGCTGAATTTTTAAGCCAATTCAGCTCTGTAATGCTCCTTTTTAAATGATGTTAAAAGTTCTCCACTGGATTCAAATTGGGAATTTTAGGGGGTAGAAAAATGTCACATATGTGATTGCTCTTTAAACTGTCTATCTTGTCCTATCCTGTGTTTTCTTTGTACATAGCAATATCATCTTAGAACACATTATCCTCTGGGTTCTTCTTCTTCTTTAATGCTGCCGAATGGCGTTTGCGACTTTGTTTTGATATTGTTCTCTGTCTAGCGCTGCGTGTAGAACTTGTGCTGTTGTCATGTGAAGCCAGGTGTTGATGTTATCTAGTCATGCCATTTTCGGTCTGCCTGGGCGTTTCTTGCTTTCGATCTTTCCCTCCAGGATGAGTGGTAGTAGGTGATATTTTTGTTGGTTCCTAGCGATGTGACCTAGGTATTTGCATTTCCTGCTGATGATGGTTTTGAGCAGGTCCCGTTCCGTGTGCATGTCCTGCAGGATCTGTGCGTTGGTTATCTTGGCTGTCCACAGAATTTTCAGCATTCTTCGGTAGAGCCACATTTCGAAGGCCTGGAGCTTTTTTGTAGTGGCTGATGTTAGAGTCCAGGTTTCTACACCGTAGAGCAGTATTGGCCAGATGTAGCATTTCAATGTGCGTAATTTGAGCATGATGTTCAAGCTTCTGTCGGTGAGGAGGGTTCTCCATTTGGTGAATGCCTGCCTGGCTTGTTCAATTCTGCTTTTGATTTCGGCCTCATGGTTCAGCTGGTCATCAATGAGTACACCGAGATACTTGAAGCGGTGTATTTGCTCTAATTTTTCGTTGTTTAGTTTGATCGTGATTTTAGCATTAGCATTAGCATTAGCAGAGGCATTTGATGCAAGAAAGCAAGCTTATGCAGCATCAGCCAAAAAAAAAAAAAAAAAGTAACATAAATAAATAAAAAGAACCACTTCCACTTCACCCCTCTGTTCGTTCGAAATACCTGTCCAGCTGAGCCTTAAACTTATTTAGGCTATCAACTTCCACGACAAGGGATGGAAGTCTGTTCCACCCACCAACCACCCGCTGGCTAAAGGCAAATTTCCGCACATCTATCCTACATCTGTCTTTCCTCAATTTGAATTTATGCCCTCTCAGGTGATTTTTCTGAGCTAGAGGAAGAATCCCATCAGCATTGAGCATGCTCAAACCATTCAAGGCTTTGTACACCTCTATCAGATCACCCCGCTGGTGCCTAGTTTCCAGACACTGTAATTTGCAAAACTTAAGCCTTTCTTCGTAAGAGAACCCCTTTGTCCCATTCACCAATCTAGTTGCCCTTCTCTGTACTCGTTCCAGCAGCTCTACATCCTTCCTGAAATGAGGCCTCCAGGCCTGTATACAGTACTCTAGGTGTGGCCTGACCATTGCCTTATACAAGGGAATAATCACATCCTTATCCCTGCTAGAAAAATTCCTATATATCATTGACAATACACCATGAGCTACTCTTGCAGCTCGTCTGCACTGCTCAGAGAACTTCATATCTGCCTGCACCACCACCCCCAGGTCCCTTTCATTCTCTACCACTGTCAGTGTAGTACCACAGAGTTGATACGTTGCTCTGGGGTTGCTGTTTCCCATATGTAGTACTTTACATTTGTCAATGTTAAACTTCATTTGCCACCTCGAAGCCCATCTGCTCAACCTTTCCAAATCCTGTTGCAGCAGCATAGTGTCAGTAGTGTCCTTGACAACCCTGCCAACCTTCGTATCGTCTGCAAACTTGGACATTAAGCCTGATATACCATCATCAATATCATTTATAAATACAGAAAACAATAAAGGCCCCAATACTGAACCCTGAGGGACTCCACTAATAACATTAGTCCACGATGAGCAGTGTCCATTGATTACCACTCTCTGTCTTCTCCCCCTCAACCACCCCTTTATCCATAGCAGCAACTTGCCTCCAATGCCACACTGCTCCAATTTGTGCAGCAGTCTTCCATGTGCAACAGTATCAAAAGCCTTTCTAAGATCCAAGTATATAATATCAAAGTTATTCCCTGCATCCAGTTCTTTTGTGACTGCATCATAGTATCCAATCAAATTGGTCAGGCAAGACTTCCCCTTAACAAAACCATGCTGTGTCCTAGCTATAACTGAAGTCTTGTCTAGATGATCCTGCAGTGCTTCTTTCACCAGTGCCTCCATTAATTTTCCGGGAACAGAAGTTAAACTTACAGGTCTATAATTACTTGTGTCAGCCTTTGATCCTCCTTTGTGAATTGGGGTCACATTTGCACATCTCCAGTCAATGGGTACCTCCCCTGAGTCCAAGGAAGCTCTCATAATTATGGCTAAGGGTTTGCTTACCTCCTTTGCTTCCTCCTTTAATATAACTGGATAGATCCCATCCACCCCAGGTGCCTTTCTTGTGTTTATCTTCAACAATTTCTCCTCCACTTTGCTCTCAGTTATTACAAGATTCTCTAGCTTACTGCTAGAGTTGAATACACCTCTGGCATTCCCCTCGCTGAATAACTCCTCATGTGTGAATGTCGATGCAAAATATTCATTTAGTTTGTTAGCTACCCGAGCAGGGTCATCAACAGTTGACCCATCGATCTCAAGTGGACCAATCTGATTCATCCCCTTCCTTCTAGAGTTTACATAAGTAAAGAACTCTTTGCTGTTTTTCTTTGCATCCCTTGCCAAGGATCTCTCGTAATCTGCCTTCGCCTGCCTAACCTCCTTTGTAACTTGGTTACAGATCAACTTGTATCTATCATAGGCGTCCGTGTCACGTGTTAATTTGTATGTATCCCATGCATTTTTCTTCTCTGCCATATGCCTCATTAGTTCATCTGACAACCATTTAGGCCTAAACCTTGAACAATATTTCTTAGTTGGTATGTAAAGCCTAGTAGCTTCCACGATAAGTTCTTTGAATGCTTCCCATTTTGAATTTGCTGTTGGCAATATCATCAGTTGATCCCACTGTATAGAATTTAAATACTGTCTCAGTCCATTGTAGTCGCCTTTACGAAAGCAATACCCCTTCCCTTTACCCCTAATGGTAGTTACCTCTTTGAGTAACTCCCACTTCAGCACACTGTGATCACTGCCACCAAGTGGTTCATTTATCTGCAGATTCTTAATGCATGAAGAATCACTACTGATAATCAAATCAAGAGTATTACTCCCTCTAGTTGCCTCCCGAACATGCTGATGTAGAAAACAATCATCCAATAAATCCACAAAAGCCTTGCTACTGTGTGAGTGACCAGCCCCCAAATTCCAGTCAATATCTGGGAAATTAAAATCCCCCATTATAAGACTCTCTGATTTACTGGCCCACTCTATTTCTCCAAACAGTTTCTTATTATACTCATCAGAGTCATTAGGCCTATAGCACACTCCTACTCTCAATTTTGATCTCCCAATGCTTATGTCACACCAAACTGACTCGACACTGCACTGTCCAGCGATGTCGACTGGCTTCACTTCCTTGGATTTTATGTGTTTTTTAACTAATAGCATAACCCCTCCTCCCTTCCTATCCTGTCTATCCTTTCTGTAGACATTGTACTCCCCAAATTCCAGTTCTGCATTTCTTATATCTGTGTGACACCACGTCTCTGAAATCCCCACAATATCTGCCTTTGATGTTTTGAGCAATACCTCAAATTCATCAAATTTATTTACTAAACTCCTAGCATTGGTGTACACACAAGTATACATGCACCTGTTCTTTTTCTTAGCTACCCTAACACAACCCATGTGTTTACTTGTACCCCAATGATTCCCAGCAGTCTCTGAAATATCCTGCATCTTATTTTCCAGGCTGCGGCTCATTCCAATAGAAGCAGTGCAAGAATCACTTTCACCTCTGCCAGTGGCTACTGTTAATCTATTAGTCCTTGTATCCCCCCAATCTAGCAGTTTTCCGACCCACCTAACATTGCCTCGATAGCATCAGCAAACATTCTTGCACCCTTTCTATTTAAGTGTATCCCATCCCTGTAGAAGCAGTCTCTCCTGTTAACAAGTACAGACCAGGCTGAAAAAAATTCTACCCCTTGAGCCCTGCACAATCTTTCCAGGGCCGAATTGATTGACAGGGCTCTCATCATATACTCCCTCCTATCGTGTCTGGGCAGAATTGCAGACACTTTCAATTTCAACCCTAATTCACGGCTTTTTTTCATCAGTGACCTGTACTTGTCAAGTAATTCCGCCGGTCTCCTACTCTTAATGTCATTAGTGCCAACGTGTACAACTATATCACCTTTTGTGCCCTTAAAAGATGATATCCGCTCTACAACGTCATCAACTTTTGCCCCTGGCAGACATACCCTGGTCCTATTCCACCTATCCTTTTTACAAAGCATGTTTCCCGTTTCCCTGACAATAGAGTCACCAACAACTACTAGTTCCTTTGGGACCAGCGCATTCTGCCTTGGGGGTTGCCGCTGTGTTCCGCGATGACCAAGTGCAAGCTCTGGCATTGGTGTGGGCAGCTGAGAGCTTGATGGGCCCCTCACTTGTAATCCTTCGAGGGCATCCACCCTATCCTTCAAGCTCTCATATAGGCCCATAACAACGCTGAGTTGTAGCCTTATCTCCTTACACTCCTTGCATCGCACACACACAAAGACATCCCCCATGGCAGTATCATGTCCCATACTTGACTGCTCCGCAAACATCAAGCAAATAGTGCATCTTACAAGGCTGTGATTCAGAGGACAACTGCCCCCCTCAGTTCTCCCCTGGGCCACAGCATTCCCGTTAGCTTGAGCCCTTTGCTTTGCTGCTCTGGTTTGAGTCATGATTTAGATTTACTTTCAATAAAATTTCAATTTCTGTACAAAATTAAATCCTAAACTTGTATCCAAACACAGTTATAACGCTATATTTATGTTTCAGTAACGAGTGTTATCTACGGAATATTTACGTTTCGGTAACGAGTGTTATCTACGAAATATTTACGTTTCAGTAACGAGTGTTATCTGCGAAATCCCTTTATATAACTTTCGTATCAAGTTATGTATTAATTATTTGTTTTTACTAATTATTTATGTTACGTAACCTAAGTGGTTATATGTATAATTAATTATGTTAAATAAAATTAATTATATTACGTTTGTAATCTAAGTCGTTATATGTATTTATTTAAACGTACAATTTAACTGCTAACGAAGTTCAACTAACGCTATCTAGTACGGTATATCGTATCACAAAGGCGGGAAAATTACGAACGGTTAGCGGAGTTGAAACACGTGGAAACCTTTACCGATACTTTTATGCAATTACAAGGCCGAGTAAAGAATAATTTTGTTGATTCGTAGCCCCCATGCTTGGCTTTCTATGTCCACTTCGTTCAAGATGGTCTGTAAATCTTGTTCTGAATCCGCTATTAGTGCTGTGTCATCGGCATATCTTAAGTTATTGATGTAGTGTCCGTTAACTTTTATGCCGAAGTTCTTGTCAGCCAGTGTTTGGTCGAAGATCATTTCCGAATAGATGTTAAAAAGAATGGGAGATAATGGACAGCCTTGCCGGACGCCTTTTTTTTATTGGAATTGGGTCTGTCAGGTCGTTGTCATA
The DNA here is from genome assembly GCF_048544385.1 of Mastigoproctus giganteus. NCBI lineage: Eukaryota > Metazoa > Arthropoda > Arachnida > Uropygi > Thelyphonidae > Mastigoproctus > Mastigoproctus giganteus. The sequence goes on along the minus strand of NC_143586.1, from coordinate 68,809,451 downwards.
GTGAAGCCGGGCTGTTTGATTCCAGTAGAGAGTTGTAATAAAGTTGATATCATTGTTTTCAATGATATCAACCTCTGGTACTGAACCTCTGGGTTCAGTACCAGCAATACTGGAAAAGCTCTCCACAGTATAATTCGAGTTGATAGAACTCTTAAGGAGGATGATGAGAGGACCAGTACTGTGTCCATATCAGAACATCACCACTTGAGGCCTGGATTGAGGGTGCAGTGCACTCTAGGTATGTTACTTCATATGGCTCTCTTCACACAGTATGCATCTGATTGTGTCACAAGTGAAATAAGATTTGTTGTACCATATTATTCATTTTTGCAGTTCTGCTGGTGTAATTGAAATGTGTAGAAATGGATGCATCTGTTCCACTCAGACCCAAAGAGGCTTATGGAGGCAGTAGAGCTTATGAGGTGTGTTTGAAAAGTTTGTGGTTTGAATATGAAAGGGTAGTGATACAGTGTTAAAAATTTATGCACTTAATGTATTACACTTCAGATGGTAATCCACCAAGTTTCATGAAGTTACAATAATGTCTTTTTTTTAATTACAGGTCCTGAAGTCAACAGAGTTGTGTAAATGAGGAAAGATGGACAAAATCAGTCACTATATAGTCCAGTATGTGGGGAAAAAAAGGACTAATGTAAAAGGCAATTCATGAGGTTATGGTTACAACATTAGAGGAGGATGCCCCTTTGTATTCCATGGTTAAGAAGTGTAGCAGAATTTAAATGAGGAAGGAATGACCTGGAAGGTGACTCATGCTGTATAAGACCTGCAACCACAGCCATCACTCCAGAAATTGTTGACACTGTGTGTGATCTTGTGATGAGGTAATGGTGAATGATAGTTCAGGACGTTGCCAGCATCTTGGGTATCTCATTTGAACATGCGTACCACATAATAACAGTGATTTTCACTATTAAAAAGTGTAAGCTCAATGGGTCCCAAAGTTTTTGACAGCAGATCAAAAACTCAATAATTGCCAAATCAAGTGAACATATTCTTTTTTTCCCAAGCAAATCCAGCAAGTTTCTTTGTGAAGTTTGCAATGATGAATGAGATGTGGGTCGATCACTTTCAGTCAGAGACAAAAACAAGTCCAAACAGTGAAACTCAGCTCTTCTCTCCTCCAAAGAAAGTCAAGTTGATTCCTTCTGCTAACAAGATGATGGCATTGGTTTTTTGGAATGCTCATGGAGTGTTACTAGTTGATTACCTTTAGAAAGACCAGACAGTCACAGTTGCATATTACACAGACCCTGTGAAGCATTTACTTGAAAACATCAGCGGCAAATGCCAAGGAAAACTCAACAAAGGGTTCTTGTTCTGACAGGATAACATGCCTGCTCACAAGTCTGTGTCATGGCTGCATTTTCGATAAATGTGATTACGATTTTAGTAATATACATATAATGAACAAGAAAGTATTAAATAGTGGTGGTGAGATGGGAGATACTAAACTGAGAATTAAGAGAAGAATATAGAAGGAATATATGCTTAACATAAGTTAGAATTAAATTAACTGAAAAATCAATACATCAGATTTATAGGCCATTTCAGAAGGAAGTTTAGATCAGTTTCCCATTGTAAGCACCAAAGATGAATATTGTGAAATTGACACAAAGAAGCTGAAAAACTATCCACAACAACATGACTAGTGTTTGAAGCAAAAATAAGTTAAAAACAGATAAACCACTGAGCCCCATCTCTGATGTAGTCACTGTATTTTGAATATTAAAGAAAAAATCAGTGCCTTGCCTCAACTAACAGATAAACTGATTCAGCTTGCCAATGTGATGGTTTCGGATAATGGTAGCATTATCCGAAATAATGTATCACACAGAGTTTAGCATCTGGAATCATTTGTTGAGTATTTCCATTTAGCATGTTTGTGTGTTGGTATATCCCTTAAGAACTGCAGGAACTCCCACTGAATTGAACTCACGTTATTCAAAGCCAACATAATACCCCTTGCAAAAATTAAAACCCCCCTGTCTTTACTATTAACCATAATTTCCTTAGCTAAGGCTGTAACCATAAGACTTCCCAGTAGTTGCTTCTCACAGTGATATTCCCATAATTTTTCCATTTGAATATTTGATTAGTAGTTTTGAAACAATACTACAGTAATTTCCCAATATTTTCTATAATAGAGTTGTTTAAGACTCATTCCCAGAATTTAGTATAATAGTGTTATGGACACTTGTGCCTTATATTATCTCTGCTGTTTTCCAAATTAATGTATGAACCAAGCAGAATGGTTAAATCTAATAAATGCAAGAATTGAACCTATCATTATCATTAGCATTACGCGTATGATCCAAGAAAGCAAGCTTATATAGCATCAGCCAAAAAAAAAAAAAAAAAAAAAACTTTCCAATTTCACCCATCCGGTCACTCCAAATGTTTGTCTAATTCAGCCTTAAATTTATTTAAGCTATCAACTTCTACAATAACAGATTAAAGTCTACTCCGGCAATCAATTACCCGCTGGTTAAAGGCAAACTTCCGCACATCTATTCTACAATTGTCTTTCCTTAATTTGAATCCATGCCCCCTCAGGTTCTTAATCTGAACAAGCAGAATCTCATCAGCATTGAGCCTGCACAAACCATACAAGGCCTTATACACCTCAATCAGATCACCTCCCAGGTACCTAGTTTACAAATACTACAATTTGCGGAACTAAGCCTTTCTTCTTAAGAGCACCCATTTGTTAACCTCACCAGTTGCGTTGCCCTTCTCTGTACTCTTTCTAGCAACCCTACATCCTTCCTAAAATGAGGCTTCCAGACCTGTATGCAGTACTCAAAATGTGGCCTGCCCATTGCTTTATACAAGGGGATAATCACCTCCTTATCCCTTCTAACAAAATTCCTATATATCATTGACCTGCTCTGGCAGCCTATCTGCCAGAACTTCATATCTGACTGCACATTTACCCCCATGTCTTTTTCATTCTCCACTTCCCTGAGCATAGTACGACACAGTTGGTACTTTTCTCCTGGGTTGCTTCTACCCATATGCAGTACTTTGCATTTGTCAATGTTAAACTGCACTTTCCACTTCTCAGACTATCTGCCTAACTTTTCTAGATCCTGTTACAATAGCATACTGTCTTTACTGTTATTAATAACCTTTCCAACCTTTTTATCATCTGCCAACTTGGGCATTAAGCCTTATGTATCTGCATCAATATCATTGATAAATACATAAAACAACAATGGGCCCAGCACGGAACCCTGGGGAACTTCACTAATAACATTAGTCCTCGTAGAGCAGTGTCCATTTATTATCACTCACTGCCGTCTCCCACTCAACCATCCATTTCTCCATTGTAGCAACTTGCTTTTAATGCTATACCTCTCCAATTTGTACAGCAGTCTTCCATGTACAACAGTATCAAAAGCTTTCCTGAAATCCAAGTATATGATATCAAAATGATTTTTTGCATCCAGTTCATTTGTGACCACATCATAGTATCCAATCAAATTGGCCAGAGAAGACCTCCCCTTAAAAAGCCCATGCTGTGTCTGAACTATTACTGCAATCTTGTCTAGATGACCAGTGGCTCCATTATTTTCTCTAGAATTGAAGTTAAACTAACAGGTATATAATTACTGTTAAAAAAAAATTCTTTGAATTTGTTTCCTTTCTTAAAATAAGAAAACTTTACTAATTTTGGGTCGAGAAAAACAAATATGACATCAAATTTTTTATTAGCTATAATTTTTGAGATACAGTACTTTCACTATTGTCTAAGAATATTGTAATTTCAGTAGTAGTCGGAGTGAAAAGTAATATTAAAACAATCTCATATTTACATTTCCTTGATACAACATAAATCGCAGTTCTTTTTAATTAAAACGTAAAAAAATAAGAACACAAATAAACTGCACAGGGACCGAAAGAACTTTCTCAAAATGTGGCCTATTCATGACAGTGCCTTCTTTTCGCTTGTCATTTGTATTCCATTTCCGGAGCATCCTTTGTTACTGTCCAACAGGAGTCAGCAAGCATAGAACCATTCGAACTACCCTGATACAATCTTTCCATTGCTGAAATGTCTTGGTGGAATCGCTCACCGTGCTCATCACTCACTACACCACAGTGGTCAGTGAAGAAGTCCAGATGAGTGTCGAGAAAGTAGATTTTCAGTGACATGTTGTAGCCTAATTGATGATACTTTTCTAGAAGGTTGTTCACAGTCTCAGCATAGTTTCCAGCTCTTCAGTTTCCTAGAAAGTCATGCACAACACTTTTAAAGGCTTCCCAAGCGGCATTCTGACTTTCTGAAAATATTCATCCTTTAAAAGTTCACGAATCGGCGGACCAAGAAAGATTCCTTCCTTAACCTTAGCATCAGTCAACCAGGGAAATTGTCCTCTCAGGTACTTGAAAGCTTCTCCATCCTAGTTCATCCACTTAACAAAGTTCTTCATGAGTCCCAGTTCAATGTGTGTAAAGGGGGCAGAAGAATTTTTCTTCGATCAACCAGAGGATTCTGCCGGACATTTTTCTCCTCAGGGTGCCGATTTTCCCTTAGCGGGTAGATTTTTCTCTTGTAGTGTGAGGGCCCGATTGTCCCACTCACACTGGAAACAGCAGTACTTTGTGTAATGGTGCCTCTGTAGTCAGGTCAGGTGGGAAGGAGCAGCAGTGTGTAGCACACGCTTCTTGATTAGACCGGGGTTCGAGCCTGTCACCACCAAATACGGAGGATGCAGAAAGGTCAGGGAATGACCACTGCATATCCCGGAGCAATATGGCCTTAGTTGCTAATGCTCCTAAAAACCAAATAACAAACACAAAACAGAAGCATGTGATGCAAGAAAGCAAGCATATGAGCTTATATAGCATCAGCTAGGAAAAAAAAAAAAAACAATTTCACACATCCATTCCCTCTAAAAGTTTGTCCAGTTCCTCCATGAATTCATTTAAGCTATCAACTTCCACAATGACAGATGGAAGTTTGTTCCAGCAATCGACTACCCGCTGGCTAAAGTTAAATTTCCACACATCTATTCTACAACTGTCTTTCCTCAATTTGAATTTATGACCCCCCCCCCCCCAGGTTCGTAATCTGAGCAAGTGGAAAAATCCCATCAGAATTAAGCGTGCTCAACCCATTCAAGGCCTTATGCACCTCATTCAGATCACCTTGCAGGTGCCTAGTTTCTAGCTGGTGCAGTTTGCAGAATTTAAGCCTTTCTTGGTAAGTGAACCACTAATTTGTTCCTCTCACCGATCTTGTTGCCCTTCTCTGTACAACCTCAAGCAATTCGACATCCTCCTAAAATGAGGCCTCCAGACCTGTACGCATTACTCAAGGTGTGGCCTGACCATTGCCTTATACAAAGGAATACTCACCTCCTTTTCCCCTACTAGCAAAATTCCTATATATCATTGATAATTCCCCATGACCTGCTCTGGCAGCCTGTCTGCATTGCTCAGAAAACTTCATATCTTACTTCACAATTACTCCCAGGTCTTTTTCATTTGCTACCACTCTAAGAGTCGTAACACACAGTTGGTACGTTTTTCTCTGGGGTTACTTCTACCCATATGCAGTACTTTGCATTTGTCAATGTTAAACTTCAGTTGCAACCTCTCACCCCATCTGCCCAACTGTTCTAGTAGCACAATGCCATTATTGTCATTAACAACCCTGCCAACCGTTGTATCATCTGCATACTTTGACATTAAGCCTGATATGCCTTCACGAATATGAAGGTATATGTTGATGAAGCAACCATTGTAGCAACTTGACCTTAATACCATACTGCTCCAATTTGTACATTAGTTTCCATGTGCAACAGTATCAAAAGCTTTCCTGAAATCCAAGTATATGATATAGTAGTAGTCACGTGTAAAGTGTGTTTAGGGTCAAGTGGCACCAGGGGTTTCCCCCATCTCCACGTAGTTTACATTGTGGGTGAACCCGTTGACTGGAAAAGCCAGAGATTTAAAAGTGTATGGACTTTGTATATGTGTAATGCCTTGTACCGTTGTTCATCTGGTCATTTAGCCGCCAGACCCCTACTGAGGCCCGATGTTGTCCCACTTTCACCCCGTGGAGGCAGACCAGGCACTCACTAGTTTTAGTTTCACTCTGGCAGGTCCTGCCACCTAATTTCCTGAGATTTCAGTGGCTAGGACCTAAAAGAAAAAATAAAAACAAATAAAAATATCGCGTACGCGTCGTGGGAAGCGCTAGAAGTCCAAAATGCTGGGCAAAATTAATTTAGATTGGTGATTTTAGATTGTCTGGGGCATGTTCACATTGCTGTCAGATAGAGTAGGGTGAAGGCCGAAGACTGGGGGTTAGATAGACAGAAATATGGAGCTGAAAGGAAGGCAACTCCAGTTTACAGTGGGGCATGCCCATGCCTCACCAGATGGAAGAAATAGGATGGCAGGGGGAAGGGGACAGCAAACTGTCCCCTCCCCACTCTGCCAGGAACAGGTAAGACAGTGAGCCAAACAAGGGAGCTGGCTCAGGTTGCCATTGTGGCCTGTGTGCCTGGGTGGGAGCAAACCAGACCGTAGGGTCAGGTCCACACCATCTAGAAAAACTTGAGGCCCAGCAGAGGCGATCCAATGTTGGTTTGGCTGAATAGGTTGTGCAAAATGTCACAGTTGGGAGTCATTCATGGGACTGTTGTCCCGTCCGGTAGTCAATTCTGGGAAATGGAGTTTTGTCACTTCTCATAAGAGTTCCAGTTTTGTCTTGCATGAAGGATCAAGCAGTCAAACTTGACATCTGGTTAGGGGTCTCTGAGAAGCTTTGTTTGACATATCTATTCGAAGTTTGCAGGCAGAGGAATGCCTAAACATCTAGCATACAGGTTCAGGGCAAACTTGGTGAATGCTATATATGAGGCTTCATCCTCCAGTAAGTAGTGTTCCGGTGACTCCGTAGCCAGGTGGGAAGGAGCAGCAGTGCGTAGCATATGCTTCTTGATTAGACTGGGGTTCGAGCCCGTCACCACCAAATACGGAGGATGCGGAAAGGTCAGGGAATGACCACCGCATATCCCGGAGCAATATGGCCTTAGTTGCTAATGCTCCTAAAAAAAAAAAAAAAAGTAGTGTTCCCGGTTTTTGGGATTAAGGCGCACTTGGATGATTAATTCAACATGAAGATCTTCATAAAATTCGCAGTCATATATCTGGTGTCCCCAGGTCTCCACAGAGCCACATGCACACATTGGGTTGTTTTTGAGTCTGAGAAGGTGTAATTTTTGGCGGATCGCTCCATCTCCTGTTAGGAGATATGTGCTGTACAATCCAGGGCAAAGCCATACCGGATACTGTGGGTATATTTGTTGTAGATCGGGGAGGAACCTCCGCGTGACTTCCCCTTTTGTGGAGGTCGTCCAGCACTGCTGCCATATTGATCGCAAATAGGTCTGGAGTCTTTTCTTCTCCACTGTCCGATTTGCCAACTGCCTTCCAGGTGTGATCCTGGAAGGTAGTTGGATTTCTGCATCTAAGTTGCTGTAACATGCCTAGGCGAATCACTTCAAGATCAAGAGGGAGGGTGTCAGTGAGTACTTGCAGCGCATGAGTAGATACAGTGAGGCACGCTCTGGTAAGGGTTAATAAAATCAGTCGGTGAATGATGTTGAGTAGCTGACGATTATACTGCTGTAGAGGCCTTATGGTGCCAGACACCAGAAGCATATGCAGTCGCAGGGATAATGGCTGCTTTGTAAACTATTGCTAGGGTTCTTCTTTTCAGCCATCAGTCGCGGTGGGTAATCCTGGCAAGCATGGCAGCGTAGTTTTTCATTTTCTTCTGGATGTATATTTTAAGTGGGGTGTAAATGATAAATTTTGGTCCAGGATCACTCTTAGGTACTTGAGTTCTGTGGCCAACTTGATCGTTCTGTTGTAGATTTTTATCTGCGGTGGTCTGGTAGGAGTTAGATATCCCGTTAGTAGGATAGATTGGGTTTTGGTTGCAGAGATATTAAGGTGATGAGTGTCAGTCCACTCTCTTAGTGTAGAAAGTGCTGAGTTGGCAAGCGTTTCCAGTTGTGCTCTTGAATCAGCAGAGAGGATTAGGGAGAGGTCATCCGCGTATGCGAGCGCTTACACATCCCCCCAGTTCCAGGGAGAGGAACTCATCTAGCACGTAGTTCCATAGGAGGGGACCCAGTACAGAGCCCTGAGGGCAGCCCCTGTGTACCTGGCGTTCAACCTTGCAGTAGGGAGCCTGCACTAGGATCTTCCTATTGTTCAGGTAGCTCTGAATGCATCCATATAGGTTTGTTGGCAGGTTGGCAGCTCTTAGTCTTGCGAGGATGCTCTACCACCAGAGGGCATCGAAATAGTTATATAAGTCTAATAGCAAGTTCGGGGCATACTCGGCCACCTTTTTTTACCAGTTCTGGTTCAAGCATGTCCAGTCCTGGGGTTCTTTTGTTTTTTATTTTTTGTACGGCAGTTTGTAAATCTTGCAGAGTGAATGGTTGTTCCACTCGGGCCGATTGGTAGGTTTTGTTGGCGTGGCACAGCTGATGCTGTTGAGGTGTGTTGTCCTCTTCGATGGGTTTGAAGGTGGCATTGAGAATGTTGTTGATGGTGTCGTGCCAGTTGTTGGTCGTACCTTGTGGGGTGATGGTGGAGGGCGTAACCTCTCCCCTTGGTAACTTGTTTGTGGTTATTCTACATATGATGCTCCATGGGTCTGTATTGCCGACTGTGGAAACCAGATGCTCCCAGGACAGTTTCTTCCGCTGCCTGATCATCGCAGTGTAGTTATTCCTGGCCTCCCTGTATTGTTGTCTGAGGGGTTCAACCTCAGGAGGAGGCCAGGACCGTCTGGCTCTTTGGAAGGCACGTCTTTTCCTATTCATATCTCTCCTAAGTAGGTCAAGTTCCTGCGACCACCACGGCACAGCGCCTGGCCGGGGGCCCCTTCTCCGGATCGACTGGTCCGCTGCTTGTAGGATGGCATTAGTGACAGCACGCTGGTGTTGATCGGGGGTTTGGTTGTAGAGGTTATTGGAAGACAGGTTCTCAGTGTTCCTAATTATGGCTTCTTTAAAGTTGTTCCAGTTGGCCTTGTCAACGGCATATCTGTTGAGTTTGTAGCTGTTTGTTGGAGCCCGGTGGAGCGATCTGTGCATCGTGAAGGTGATAGCCCTGTGGTCTGAGAGGTCCAGTCTTCCTGCACCGTCCAATCATTCAGGTGCCCAGCAAGGGATCTGGTAGCCATTGTTGCATCTATAGTGACCTCCCAGAGAGTTGAACTAAATGTGGGGGATTGTTTGGTCGATTTAGGACAATGAAGCTGCTGTTAGCCAGGAATTCCTCCACACACTGGCCATTCCTGGTTCCTCAACATTCAGGAGTCTCACTATGCCACAGTGGCGAACGACAGTTTAGGTTCGCAGATACGAGGATCCTTGAATCCAAAAGTTCCATTTGTACTTGATTTAGGTATTGGATGGCTGGTTGGATGTCTGCTCCTGGGTGGCAGTACAGAGAGATGATATATAGCTCTCCCAATGGAGTTACAATGTGAGTGCAGGCCGCCCACTCCGAGCACAGGTGTGTTATTCCTGTTACAGTTATGTCAGAATTCCTGACAGCCACCGCAGCCCAGGGGTAGTAATGGAGGCTTGTGATAAAGCAAGCATATGAGCTTATGTAGCATCAGCCAAAAAAAAAAAAAAAAAAAAATTCACACATCCATTCCCGCCCTTTAAAAGTTTGTCCAGTTCCTCCTTAAATTTATTTAAGCTATCAACTTCTACAATAACAGATGGAAGTTTGTTCCAGCAATTAACAACCCGCTGTCTAAAGGCAAATTTCCGCACATCTGTTCTACAACTGTCTTTCCTCAATTTGAATTTATTCCCCCTCAGGTTTGTAATCAGAGCAAGTGGAAGAATCCCATCCAGTTCCTTTGTAACCCCATCATAGTATCCAATTAAATTTGTCAGACAAGACTTTCCCTTAACAAACCAATGCTGTGTCTGAATTATTACTGCAGTCTTGTCTAGATAATCCTGCAAAGCTTCTTTGATCAGTGACTCCATTATTTACCCTGGAACAGAAGTTAAACTAACAGGTCTGTAATCATTCTTGTCACCTTTTGATCCCCCTTTGTGAATTGGGGATACATTTGCCTATCTCCAGTCTGTTGGATCTTCTCCAAGTCCAAGGATACTCTCATAATTATGGCTAAGGGTTTGCTTACTTCCTTTGCCTCCTCCTTTAATATAACTGGATAGATCCCATCCACCCTGGGTGCTTTTCCTCTGTTTAACTTCAATAATTTCTCCTCCACTTTGTTCTCGCTTATTACAAAATCATTAATCTTCCTGTTAAACTTTAATAAGCTTCTGTCATTCACTTCCTTAAAGAATTCTTCATATGTGAATGTAGATGCAAAATACTCATTCAGTTTGTCAGATATCTGAGCAGGATCATCAGCAGTCAAATCATTGATATTAAGTGGACCAATCTGATTCATCCCCTTCCTTCTAGAGTTTATATCAGTAAAGAAGTCTTTGCTGCTTTCCTTAACATCCTTTGCCAAAGATTTCTTGTAATCTGCCTTCACTTGCCTAATCTTTTTTGTGACTTGATTACAGACTATCTTATATCTGCCATAAGCTTCTGTGTCGCTTGATAATTTATATGCATCCCATGCATTTTTCTTCTCTGCCACGAATCCCATTAGTTCATCTGACTTCCATTTAGGCCTAAACCTTGAACAATATTTTTTAATTGGTATGAAAAGCCTAGTAGCTTCCTCGATTAATTCCTTGAATCCTTCCCATTTAGAATTTTCTGTCGGTAACATCATCAGTTGGTCCCATTGTACAGAATTTAAAAACTGTCTGAGACCACTGTAGTCACCTTTACGAAAGCAAAAATGTGATCTATTGTATTGCAGCCTCTTCTGAAATCTGCTTTTCTTTGGGTTGTGCTGCATTAAGTATTCTGCCTATTCTTCTTGAAAATATCTTTTTGAAAATCTTTTAGACAACTGGCACCAGGCTTATTAGTCGGTAGTTTTTTGAATCTGCCTTGTCACCAATTTTTGCAGTCGGATGGCTTCTGCTTTTTTCCATGCCACAGGTAATTTGTTAAGTAGAAGGCATTTTGAAAGTACACTGGCTAGAGCTTAACATACCTGCTAGCCCAAGCTTTCAACATTTAATGTTGATTTTATTGGATCCTGCTGCTTTGCCATTTTTAATTGATCTTATAGCATTTACTCCCAACAAAATTTCTGGTACAGCTTTAGCATTTGGTGTTGGACCCAGCAGGTATAAAGCTATATATATGATCCTTATAAAGATTTGAATAAAATTCTTCCATTGATTTTAGTATTTGCTGCGCAATTCTTCATAGCAAACATTTGGCTCTTGTGTGTAACCATTTTTCATTTTGCTTTCTTTAGCCCTTGATTTTCTTTAGTGTTTTTTTTAATGAGATCAGCATTGAACTTGGGCATTTCTTCTTTTATGCACTTTCTTGTGGTCTTGTACATTTTTACTTATCCTATCTTGATTCTTATATTACCACTTTGCTACAATTCTCCTCACTTTTTCATTATGGCAATTGTTTCTTTTGATGTTTTGTTTGGTTTTTCTTGTTTTACAATAGGTGCAAAGGCATAGGCTGTGTCTAAATGCCTTTGTCATTATCAGTTGAAATATCTGTATCAGAAGTTCTTGCATCACATGAAAATGATTGGACAGTTCTAATTCAAAGTTTTGATGATTTTTCAATAGTTGGTTAGTGCCAGTCTTCTTTACTTTAGTTGACTTGGCCAATTTCTTTTGTTCTTTCTTGCAAATCAGTTCTGAATTTTGCTTTTAGTAACCGATGATCATTTCCAATGTTAAAATGGTTCAAGATTGGGTAGTCAGTGAGTATCATTTTATTGTTTGCCAGTATGAGGTCAGTTTTACTAGTGTTTCCAAGAGTACTCCTCCACATCTGTATTCATTGGGTGTTTTACTTGAAGAATGACTTCATGATGAATATTTTGTTCCTTCACAAAGTCATTTAGTGGATTGCCTCTATCATCATCATCCCTTTTTCCAGTTCCATATGAGCTGACAGATCTTTTCCCATTTTGGATCTTACCAATTCTCTCATTGAAATCTGCTTTTACAATTTTATAGTGGTAGTCATCGTGCTTGTAAAGGTACAATTTTATATCTTCATAAAATTCTCCAACTTCATTGCTATGGCTACTTGTAGGGGTATAGGCTTGAATAATTTGAAGAGAATTACAACTGTTTAGCTTAATAGCACAGCAAGCAGTTCTTTCGGTAATACTTTCTACTTTTGTGGTTGAATCTGTTAGTCTTTTGTTTATCAGTAACTCAATTCCACCACACCATCCATTATTTGTAGTACAGCCAATGTTCATGCCAGTTCAAATCTTCACCTTTTCTTCGAATATCATATAAACCAATGATGTCCAATTGATGTTTTTCAGCTCTTGTAATAGTTCTAGGCATGAGTCTGAACTCAGACTGAATGTTAAGCATTTCAATGTCTAAAGTACAAAGGCAGTCTGATTGACCCCAGCGATTCTTAGCACCCTCTCCTAAAGTCAATGTCTAAAGTTAGCTGGTCTTTTCGCAGATATGATATGGGTAGTAGCTCGCAGGCCTCTGGAGAATGAGGGCCATTTATTTTGTTGTGAAGCCATGTTCAGGGAATATACCATAATCTACCATGCTGGTCTGGTGTAGGTTGGCAGATTTTGGATCGATGTACACCACCAGTGGCATAGTTGTAAGCTTCACTGACATGTGAAAATACTCCTCTCCGTGATAAGGAATCAAGCCATGGTAGTGTTTGTGTTTATGCTCTGTTTTCTTACTGGTACAGTCGATTCTGGTTATTTGGGACACATCGGGACTAGTGCATTTTGGCTGATTAAGCGGCTGCCCCAATTATCTGAAGTTTCACGTAAATAGTTAAAAATACAGTTCCTCCCCCGCCCCCCTTTACAATTGGTTCACTGTACAATCATATCACGTTACAATGGAGTCACCATTGTAAAGTACCCTTCACTATACGATGTGTAATAAGCGCCGGTCATTGTGATCATGTTTGTGAATTGAATTTTAATTCAATTCACAAACGTGATCTAATTAGTGAAACCGTGATTCTAATTAGTGAAAATAGGAGGAATATTATCCACTGGCTATAAAAGTAAAGATATATTAAATACAAATTTACCCTTTATTACCTTACCAATTAAAAAATTAAATGATACGTGAAATTCGGAAGTATTAATACGCACTGTAATATGTACATACTAACTAAACTAGTTGACATTTCTGTTCACTGTCATTTGTGGGTGGGGGTTAAAATTTAAAACTGTATAAAGATAAGCAATCAATAACAAAGAACACGGCACACACAAATTGCAAATAACACAATACATGCAAGTGAGAACATGTAACAAATTACGAAGCTTTAAAAATAGGAATGAAAAGAAGATTCTGAAAATTATTTTTTTTATATGATTGAAAATGCCATAGAAGTGTAAACACGCTTTACCATAATAATCCACAGAATTCCAGCTGTCGGTATTATTGCAAATTCAATAAGATCGAGTTTACTATCAGTTTATGATAGATTTCACTAACACAAAAGCCCAATAAACAGGTGACTGCTAATTGTTTTTATTGTTTTATGGTTGTGACCTCCAGAAATCCGACCGAACTACGTGGTACGGTCGGAGACGATCGTAGGGTAATCTTCAGTGCTGTGGTCTCCTGCCCTGATTAAACGGCATTTTGTCCCAATTAAGTGAAGTAAACCCTAGCTATTTTCTCAATTGGTTCTTAAGATTTGCCCCAAATAAACGGTTGCCCCGATTAACTGGTGGTCCAAATAACCAGAATCTACTGTATATGTGTGTTCTAGCTTCTCTGATTATTGCTTTAAAAGTATTCCATAATTTTAATATATTTGCCTTCCTTCTGTAATACACCCTATTAATAGATGTCATGTAGTCTGTTAAACTGTGCTGACTTGGATCAGAGTAGAAAATGCAAAAACCTTGGGAGGTGCAATATTGCCACAGAAGCCGATGTGCCAACAACTAACAAAAAAAAAAAAGTGTTAAACTGTCATAGTCCCTTTTCTGAAATTAAAACTGGTACTTTTACCTTTAACTACTTCAACATCTTTCTTCATTTTCCAACTAATGACCACATGATCACTACAAGCCAATTGTTCCTGTTCTGTAAGACCTCTGATGGCATCTGATTCTTGAGTAATGATAAGTTGAAGAATATTCTTACCTCTAGTATTTTCTCTAACATGCTCTTATAAATAATAATCAACTAATTTATTTAAAACTTGTGTACCCCATTTCGAGTTTCTCCCACTATTCCAGTTAATTAGGGTAAGATTGAAGTCACCAATAATAAGGCATTCACACTTGCTTTGTCCATTTGATCTGCATATATAGAAGCTCATCATACTCTTCACAACCTTCTGATCTGTAGATTACCCTCCACTCTCATTATATCTTTGTTTCCCACTAACTCAAACCACCCATATTCTATGCTGGCAGGTGTAACTTCCCAATCATCAAAAGTTTTTTTTGTACTCGAGCTTCTTTTGATAAACAGCACTGTCCCACCACTTCTTGTTTCTTTTCTATTCTTCTTAAATACATTATACATGCCATAGTGGAACTTGTCATCCATATTTTCCTGGTGGCATTTCTGTTAGCCCTTATATGTAACGGTTAGTTGTCCTAACCAGAAATTTGAATTCACCCATTTTGTTGACAGCGCTCCTGCCATTAGTGTAGACAGTGTTAAGATGAGTATCCTTCTATAGTTTACTTCCCTGATACACCCATTGAAGTTATTTGGGCTTGTTTCATCTGAAACTTTGCCACCCTCAGAACAGCTTGCTAATATCAGTTTTGGCCCCCTCGACGTGGGCACCTGTACGTGGTGAGGGGACCTCCCAGTGACGCTGCTGGACTTCCAGACTAGCATCACTGGGATCCAACGCCCACAGCCCAGGTTCCAGGCTTACATCAATGGAATCCGGCGTGTTTGCCGTGCGCTGCGACCCGTGGAAATTCAGAAAGGGGGATCCTGGTGGTTGAGGGGCCCAGCTTCAATATACCAATTTGGCCCCTGCTTCGACAAGACGGGAGGTCCTGGAAGGCCAGGCTAGGATCAATCGGCTAGTAGGCTCGCCTGCGAGGGTCAACCGTATCAATGCCACGCCCTTACCCTCATGGTCCGAGGGACAGGATTCAGGCTCGCGGCGGTGCAGGTATAGTGTCTGGGTAGCCCTGGCGTTCCACTCCCGAGCGCATTTATTGCATGCCGGGTAGTGGGCGTCCCTTTGGGCTCCGTGGTGGGTGGGGAGCCCGGACACTGAACCACTTAAAATTTACATGAATCCTGATAAACTAACTTCTTCAGGGGCCCAAACCCGGTCCCTGTCTGAAACCATTGAAAAAGATGCAGATAGCATTATTGCTAAAAAGAGGCAGCGAACCGAATTACCACCAGGGCCAGTCCCAAGGTTCTTAATCATGCGTTCTACCAATGAAACATCGATTGGTAAAATGTCGCCCTTTTTTTTATTCAAAAAGGGTTAGATGGGTTAGCAGGTTCACCCAAATCAGTTAAGAGGCTTCGTTCTGGAGACCTTTTAATTGAAACTAAAAATGACAGGCAATCGGAACATCTACTCCGAGTAACATCAATCGGAGGAGTACCCATAACAGTGACACCACACAGAACACTCAATTCATCGAGAGGTGTCATTTCGGAGTGGGACCTTCTCGACATAACCGAGGAGGAAATCTGCTCCGAATTAAAACCACAGGGAGTTATTGCCGTCATGAGAATTACTGCGCGAAAGGATGGAAAAATTGTTAAAACCAGGAGCGTTATCCTGACTTTTAACTCTCCTAAACCTCCTGACGAGATTAAAGCTGGATACATCAATTGTTCAGTGCGTCCATACGTTCCGAACCCTTTACGGTGTTTTAAATGCCAGAAGTATGGACATTCTCAAATGGCCTGCCGTGGAGTCCTTGCATGCGCTCGATGCGGTGCAAAGGACCACGAAACAACAGCATGTTCAGCCGCAAAACCCACCTGTATTAACTGTGAAGGCGAACACCCGGCCTACTCACGAGCATGCCAGAGGTGGAAAGAAGAAAAAGAAATTCATCGGCTGAAGGCAGAGCTAAATATATCACACCAGGAGGCAAGGAAATCGGTGAAACCCCTGACTACCAACAAACCTACCTACGCCCAGAAGGTAGTAGGGAGATGTTCCGTCGGAACTCAGACGGACATAACCATTCCTCCAAAGGAGTCTTTCACTCCCATCGCGTGTTATCTCTTAAGTTCTCAAAAACCTGCACAGAAAAACCAAACAGCTGCCACTGCTATATCAGTACCTCCTAATGCTCCACAAGTAACCAAGGTAATTACGAAAGAAAAGAATAAGAAATGGGAACTCGCCCCTAGTACCCAAGAAAACATGGATGTCGAGCAGAAGGAGGTTCCCGAAGATTCAGTCTTGGAACTCTTTGCGGAGGAAGAAATGGACACGGGACAGTGTCCATTCGTCCCCAAAAAAGATAAACCCAAGACTGATAAATGTAAGCCCTCAGCACCTCGGAAGCCGCCTGATGGACCCACCAAGCCAAAATAATGGCTAAATTCCTACAATGGAATTGTCATGGATTCCGGCGAAATATTGATGACATCAAGGCCCTCCTGCAAAAGCACGAGCCAGTTTGCTTTTGCTTGCAGGAGACATATCTAAAGGCAAATGATGATCCCACCATGCACAACATCACAATTTTTCGAAAGGACAGAATTGCTGATGGCTCTGCTCATGGGGAAGTGGCTATCCTTGTGGGTAACCAGACCCCAGTGAAGCCCTTGCTAATTACAACTAGCATAGAAGCTGTTGCAATTCGCCTTACGGTGGGATTTTTATTAACGGTCTGCTCTATCTATTTGCCACCTGGGACTGACATCTCCCAGGAAGACCTTGATGATCTTCTAACGCAGTTGCCTTCCCCCTTTCTTACTTCTCGGGGATTTTAACGGACATAACACCCTGTGGGGTAGTGCTAACATCACCGGAAGGGGACGAGTCATAGAGCGTATACTCAATGACAATGACCTTTCCCTTCTAAATACTGGAACAAACACCTTCTTCCACATGCCTACCCATACTTTTTCTGCCATTGATCTCTCTTATCTGCTCCCTTTCTCTACTTCCTTCACTCACTTGGGAAGTGGAGGAGAATCCATACGGAAGTGATCACTTCCCTGTGATAATCTTGTTACACAGTGGAAGGCCATGTCTTCCTTTTAGGTTATCACGGTGGAAGTTTGATCACGGTGACTGGAATGCCTTCCAACATCAGGCAAATTTTGACCTCAGTACAGTCAGTCAGGAGCCTATCAATGATGCAGTAAAGTAAATCACAGAAATCATTGTCCAAGCAGCTGCGAATGCTGTTCCAAAAACATCTGCCCAGTTTCCACCATTTCCCAAACCTTGGTGGAATTCACAATGCACAACAGCAAAAAAGGCTCAAAACAAAGCGTGGGGGATATTTCGGCGATATCCTACCACGAACAACCTTATAGCCTTCAAACGTGCAAGAGCCAAAGCACGCTACATCCGTCGTCAGAGTCAAAAGGAATCGTGGATCTGTTTTACATCATCTATTAACCAGTCTACCAACTCTAAGGCAGTCTGGGATAAAATCCGGAAAATGAAGGGAAAATATACATCCCACCCTTCTTCAATCCTAGATTATAATGGATGCACTATTGCAGATCCAACTGCAATAGCCAATGCTCTTGGGGAAACATTCTCTAACATCTCCACAACATCCTCGTATTCCCCAGAGTTCCTGGTCCTGAAACATAAACTGGAAAAATAAGCACTTAATTTTAAGTCCAAGGGACTCTATCCCTACAACGGGACATTCACTATAGAGGAACTGAAAAGAGCCCTCACTCTTTCCAAAGTAAGTGCTGTTGGACCAGATGGCATCCATTATGAAATGATTAAACATCTTTCACCAAAATCTATGGATTGTCTGCTCCTTCTGTATAACAGAATCTTTATTGAAGGGCAGTTTCCGGACTCCTGGCGCAAGGCAATCGTTCTTGCCTTTCCTAAGCCAGGAAAGGATCCAAAAGTCACCACCAATTATCGTCCTATTGCTCTGACTAGCTGTCTGTGCAAAATCCTGGAGAGAATGGTTAATTGTCGTTTAATATGGTATCTAGAATCAAATGACCTTCTCTCCAACATCCAGTGCGGCTTCCGAAGGAACCGGTCCACTTTGGACCATCTTATTAGATTGGAAGCATCCATCCGGGATGATTTCCTAAAATGCGAACACTTGGTGTCGGTGTTCTTTGACATGGAGAAAGCATATGACACAACTTGGAGATTTGGCATTTTAAAGATTTACATGGCCTAGGCCTTAGCGGGCATCTCCCTTTTTTTATTCAAAACTTTTTAGCCAATCGATCTTTCCAAGTTCGTGTGGGATCCTCACTCTCTCGTTCCTTCAGCCAGAGGAGGGAGTATCACAAGGATCAGTATTAAGTGTCACGCTTTTTGCCATCAAAGTAAATTCCATCACAGAACAACTTCCTCCAACTGTAAACTGTGCCCTCTATGTTGATGACTTTAGCATATTTTGTCAGTCATGCAACATGAGGGTTATTGAAAGACAACTGCAGAAAGCCATTGATCGCCTTAATTCCTGGGCACTTGTTAATGGCTTCAGGTTCTTGCCGGAGAAGACCGTTTGCTTACACTTTTGTCGCAAGCGTAATCTTCATCCTGAACCTGAATTAAGGCTCGGACAAAATGTTATTCCAGTAGTGTCAGACACAAAATTCTTGGGACTTGTGTTTGCTAAAAAGTTGAACTTTCTCGAACATATTCGACAACTTCGTACAAAATGCACGAGGGGACTAAATATTCTTCGCTCTCTCTCCTCCATGCGTTGGGGAGCAGATCGATGCACCCTACTACGGCTTTACCGTGCACTTGTACAATCCAAATTAGATTATGGGTCCCAGGTATTCTCCTCAGCCAGAGATAGTGTCCTCCGATGGTTGGACCCTGTCCACCATCAGGCTATCCGTATTGCTACTGGAGCATTTCGAACATCTCCTGTCCAGAGCTTATACGTCGAAGTAAATGAACCACTGTTACCCCTTCGACGTAAGCAGCTGTCTTTAAACTATGCGTTAAAGTTGAAATCCCTGCCAGACCATCCTACGTGGACACCCGTTTTCGAGCCACGTTGGGAAAACTTGTCAGACTGCCAATCGACCTTTTGGTATTCGTGTCCAAGAGCTACTCAGAGAGTTTAACATCACTGTAGACAAGGTTGCAAAAACACCAAAAGAAACTCTTCCACCCTGGCATGCTCATATCCCATCCTGTGACTTTTCCCTTAAGAAATGGGTAAAGTCTGGGACCTCATCATCTGTTTACCAGCAACTCTATGCTGCCCACCGATCCGATTACTCTGATTTTTTGCCTGTGTTTACCGATGGCTCGAAATCAGAGTTGTCTGTAGGATCTGCTGCTATCTTTCCAGATAGTACTATCTCTGGGAAGATTCCCCACGAATGCAGCATATACACAGCTGAGTTGTATGCTATTGAGCTAGCCTTGGATCACATTAAAACCAAAGATGTATGGTATACACTGACTCTTCAAGTACACTGCAGGCTTTATCGGGGATGAGGTATAATCCTCATCCGATTGTGACACGGATTCGGCAGACGTTACATTCCCTGTTTGAGTGTTCATTCGACATCCGTTTCTGCTGGATTCCGAGCCACATTGGGATCAGGGGAAATGAACTGGCAGATGCTGCGGCCAGATCACCAGAACCACACAACACTTATTGCCTGTTAGTCCCCTATACAGACTACAGGCAGCTAATACAAACTAAATTACATTCCCAATGGCAACAATCTTGGCATGAGCAAGTCACAAACAAGCTCTATCAGATAAAGCCTGTAATCCAACACTGGCAGTCTAGTCTACGCAGGAACCGCAAAGAGGAAGTTGTTCTAGCTCGTCTCCGCATAGGACACAGTCATCTTACACATGCTTTTCTGCTGAGAGCGGATGACTGTCCTATGTGCGAGAACTGCGGCACCATTTTAACTATTCATCACATTTTAACCGTGTGTCCACGTTTTAGACAAGAACATGATTTATATTTTACCGTTTTTAGTCATTCGGCCGAGCCTTATACACTCAGTCAGATTTTATCCGACAATGACGATGTGTCTGCTGTTTTTAGATTTTTAAAATCAATAAACGTTTTTGCTCATATATAAAATTTACATTTTATTGTGATTTTCTATTTATTTATCCTTTATACATTTGTTATATATTTTGACATAGTGACCTAAGTAATTGGGTCACTGAAAGTTTAAAATTTTTTATATATGACTTGGTCTTGGCGCATTATAGCCTCAGTAGCTAATGCGCCAATAAAATCAAAACCAACCAACCAACCAACATCAGTTTTGGCAACAAACAAGAATTTTTGAGATGTCTGTAAGCATTACTTTGACCGATATAACAGACAAATGCATGTCTATATTATCCCCCTCCCCCAGCTAGCAATTTCCCCGAACCTTTGAGTATCCTCAGTGTTGCTGGAAACAACCCTTACACCTCCTTTGTTTAAATGAATACCATCTCTACAACGTAGATATACCATGCTGATCCCTCCCCCTTCCAGAGCTTTGCAGAACCTCAAGTCTTGAGATTATGCAAAGGCTTTCAGCTTATAATCCCTCTTATCATGTCTTGGCAGAATTGCAGACACATAGACATTCTGACCTAACTCATAGCATTTTTTCAGCATGGCCCTGTATTTAATCAACAAACTGTCAGGTCGTGTTCTTTTAATATCATTTATCCCCACATGAATAATAATGCTGTTTTATCCCCCTTGAAATCTGACAATCTGTTGGTAACAATGATGTCCTTAAACAGGTCTAACAGAACTATAGTGTGTGTGTGTGTGTGCTTGTTTGCTGGGTGCAACACTGACGTTGCTTCCAGCAAACATGCACAAGCTGGTTCTGGTTCACCTATCTTTATTACAAGGTATGTTATCTGTTTCCCTAACAATAGAGTCCCCCATTAAAACTAAATCTCTTTGAACCAGAGCAATATGCACTTGACTATTCTGCTCTGGAACTCAAATTGGGGGCGCATCGCTTGGAGCGTCATGAGATAGTTGAGTCCCGGACAAACTCCCAGTTACATTTGTTTCTATTGCAAGCACTATTTCTTCAGTGACTCAAATTCTTATAAGAGTGGAGCATGTGTACAATATGCATTACTTTTGGGATAACCTTCATAAGTTTGTCTTTCATAATTTAAATTTAACTTTCATAGTAAAAGAAATTCCCATGAATTTGTCTATTGCATGTCATATTGAATGGAAAAGAACTCTAGATCAGAATAAAAACACTTCCCCTCCCCACCCTACCCATAGATATACAAACGTCTATAATTATGAAATCGGACTCTAGGAAATTTGTTTTTTATTTATTTGGCAAAGCATGAACTGTATTGAAAGTCAATATTGTTTTTGAATCAAACCATTTTTACTTTACATCATTCTAAGTTTAATGTATCACATTTCTTTTTAAATTTAATGAAGTACATTTTAAATAATATGTTTGATTTTTCTATAAAGACTGCAAATTAAATTAGAATATTTCGTAATTATTTTTACAGATGCTTATCTGGTGAAGAATTTTCTCCATCACATGATAACTTAAAAAATAAAACAAGTGAACAGTTTGATAGATGTCCATTACGGCGATCACAGAGACAGATTGAAAAGGTAGAGCGAGAGCAGCTTGAAAAAACTAAAGCAGAAAATGAAGAATTACAAAGACATGAGAAGGAGCAAACGGACAAAGCGAAAGTTGGGCCACAGGATAATTCTGAAATGCAGCCTATACCTATGAAAGAATTACCAACTGCAGATGACAGTGAAGTACATGCAGATGAAGTTAATCAAAATATAGAAGAGAAGCTTGAGGAGTTATTTTCAGATGTTAAGTTGAAAAGTATTACTCTGAAAGGGAGTTTGAGGAAACAGGGTGAGAAAGCTGATAAAGAAGATGAAGAAGAACTGACTAGAGAGGGAAATGAAATAATTGTAAAACAAAACATAAAGAAACTCACAAAAGGAAGAAAACGGAAGATATCTGGTTGGGAGGGAGAGGAGGAGGAAGGAAAAACTGATCAAGAAAATGATACAAGTGAACTTCTGAAGGAAGCAGTTGGGATTGAAAAGAAATCTGATATCAGTAAATTGGTAGACTCTGAAATAAGCAGCTCAGAAAAGAAGAGTTCTATAGTCAGAAGGAAAAGAAAATCAACACTTAGTTTAGAAAATGATGATGCCAGTAGTACAGAAAATAATTACAAAGAGACAGTTGACATGGTAGATTCTAAAATTAGAAAAGGGATTCCCAGGTGTCGCAGTAATGACCACTCTGTTTTAAAAGGAAATATCTCTAAAAATGATGTTGAGGAAAGACAAAGCAAAAAAGCTGTAAAAAGCACCTTAGGGGATAGACAAATATTATTGGAAGAAAGGGAAATGCCAAAGAAAATTAAAAGAGAAATAGACACTCCAAAGCAAACTTCTGACATTAAAGGAAAAGGAATTGCAAAGGATACACTTCAGAAGAAAGTTCAGGTAAAAAGGGAAAGTCATAGTTTGGCTACCACAAGTGTAGAATTATTTGAACCAGCATTATTTAGTCAGCCTGATGTAATGGTTAAAATCAAACAGTCTGTTCAAGATGCTTATAAAAAAGACAAATGTGTGATAGAATCAAAAATTGAAGATTCTTTTAAAAGTACTACCGATAAAAAAAGCAATATGAAATTTAACCAAGAAGAACGTTCTTCAGAATTCAAATTGACTAATGCTGGTGATTTATTAGATAAGTGCCTTGGGGTTGGAAGCATATCTGAATCATTTGAAAAGGATGACACTGAAAACAAGGCAGAAAGTTATATGAATATTGAAGAAAAACCTTTAAAAATAAATAGAGCTGAAGCAGAAAAAAGAAAGGAAATCTTTGACTCATATGTAGAAAGTAATTTTAAAAGTGAAAGTGTAGATTATAACGAAATGGAGGCAATTCTTCGTGATTGTGAAGAGGATATGGTGTTTAGGGTTGATGGAGATCAAAGAACAAATGAAAATGTTTCTGAACAAAAGTGTCCAGTTCTAAACAATAAAGAGTCACTAAAATCTGTTTCAGACATGTCTGAGGTGCATTCCAAACAAGAAGTAAAAGCAAAATGCTCTCCCAAACAAATTCATAATAGTAATAGTAATAACAGCAGTATTTCAAATAAAATAAGGGAAGAGAAAGAAGATTATTTCATTATACCTTCTGATTTATTGCACAATACAAAGTTGTCAGAAGGATTAATTTCTATTCCCAGTGTGAAATTTCCAGATAGTGATAAAAAGTTACTCAAAGCAGATTTATGTTTATCTAAGCTTCAGGGCACTGTAGGAAGCAAAATGGATATTTCTAGAAGAAAGAGACATGAAAGTAAGGAAAAGCACAAAACTCAAGTTAAAATAGGAAAGAAGTTTATCGATAACTTTACTAAAGATGAATCACTTGAAAAAAGAATTAAGACTTTGCATGGGAAAGAGATGTCTAAAGGAGGTGAAATTCAGAGTGAAGGTAAAAAACGGCATCATAGCAAAACTAAGAAAAAGAAAAAGAAAAGGAGAAGTGAACATCTGAAAGGTAATTATGTTTTTTTTTTTAATTTTTTAACAAGTGTAAAAGATGCCATAGGTATATTTAGGTATAATTTTAGAGAATGATCCTGTAATATGTGTTAATGAGTACCATTTACTTCTTGCTGATCACTCATCACTGATTAATGATCACAGGTTTTATAAAATAAGAGTAAAGACTTTT
The DNA here is from genome assembly GCF_048544385.1 of Mastigoproctus giganteus. Classification (NCBI taxonomy): domain Eukaryota; kingdom Metazoa; phylum Arthropoda; class Arachnida; order Uropygi; family Thelyphonidae; genus Mastigoproctus; species Mastigoproctus giganteus. The sequence continues at coordinate 68,785,398 of NC_143586.1, read as the reverse complement.
GAAGTTTGTGAACTTTAAAAGTTTTTCATATTTTTTTTAAAATCAGAAATATGTAAAGAAAAGTAAGGAAAAGCACAAAACTCAAGTTAAAATAGGAAAGAAGTTTTCTATTTGTAATGTAAAAAACTTTCAACTGGACAATGGTTACCATTTGTTAATCTTTATTTTATTTTTGGAAGAACTGTTGATGATGTAAGTAGCAACTTAGATTAAGATTATTTGTATTTTATCTTACCTTATGAATTTTGTAGTCCATAACAGTATAGGTTACTTAACCAAAATACATTCAAACTTCCTTGTAATGAATTTGATAAATCCAGCGAGAAAATTCATTATACAGAGAATATTGTGTTAGTGGAAATTTATCACCTGATTAGAAATAAAAACGAAAACAAATATATGTTAATTTTTAATATATTTTATTTCAAAGACATACTTATTTAAATTGCATGTTTACACAATTATCGTGGGTTTTTTATAAAAAAATTAAAACGTCTACTCTCAAAGAAAATCACATTTATTCAGAGTATTGAAAACATTGTCAGGAACATTTTCACAAAATCGTAAGACCCAGTTGAAGCATTTTAAAAGTGTGAATCGTTTCTTCACAAGGTGGCTTTTCTATGAGTTATTCTGATGCATCTTCAGTGTCATTGTTGATTTCTTCATGATCATGGTCACATCTGTTACTGTTCACTAGTATTTCATCTTCATTTGAATGTTCTGTTGTATCTAAATCTTGATATACAATAGCATAACCATCCAGTGTTATGTGATTTTCGATGTTTCCAGACAATTCTAATGATGTCCAAAAGTTTCAATTGTGTAACCTGCAGTTCATCTTGTTCATCCCATTTTTGTTAAACTTCTCTAGTCAATGCAAATCCTGCTTTTGAAAAACAATTTTGAATACTGTATTCACTCACATCACTTGTCCAAACTTTTGCCATTTCGGAGATGCGATCTCTAAGGTTTATTCTAACTTCCAGGTTTCTGTGTTTTTGTAATGCATTGATGATCTTCATTAATATTCTCTTTCGATAATGAAATTTAAAATTTTAATAATGTCTATTGGCTGAAGTTTTGACTTTATGTTTTGTAGTAAAAACAACAACTTCACACTTTTAAGTTTGACAGAATAATGACAGGATGCCCTGGACATTTTTCAGTAATCAACACAATTTTTTTTCCCCTTTAGTCATACATATTCTTGTCTGGTTTTAATATTCATTCTTCAAAAATATTGTTTGTCATCCATGCTTTTCTATTAAAAGTGCAGTCGGTAATTTTTGTGCCTCTAAAATACCTTTTTTTTTTTATTTATTTATTTATATTCCAATGACTGTAAGTCTTAATTTTTGACTTCCTGTCATATTTGGCTCCAACTAGCAGAGTAGTGAAACTAAAATTACTGTAACACAGAGCGAAAACAGATTCAAAAATAGATTTTGACAAGTTTAATAATGGGAAATATACATATATTAGATTAGATACATACAAACAAAAAGCTTTCGGTTGTTTTGCCAACCTTCCTCAGTTAAACTGACAGTTAAGAATGGAGCATGAGGGCGTGTACTGCCAATCTTGTATGTGAAGTGCCTGATTATAAGTAGTTCCTGACCGATGTGGCAGAGATAACAGAGTGGGGGGGGGGATGAACTGTGGCAATTTCATTCCTATTTAAATGTCATAGTAACTCAATGACATCTCTGTGTCAAGGTGAGGAAATGCCTGTGGCTGTAATGCGTGTGGACGTTGCCAGCGTTTGTCAATAGTCAGGATTGCTGTTTCGATGATAGAGTGGACTTGACATCCACTGTTCCTGTTGACTTAGGTATTGGTGCATTTGATGTCCAACGATTCCAACCAGGCGTGTCGGCGATAGTGGCGGGATTTATCCACAATTACAACATCACGATGTGGGTCAATGTCGTGGTGTGTTGCCCAAACGTGTTCGGCAATAGCTGAGTGCTCCACATCCGCTAAGCGGATTGCTCTTTTGTGTTCGGAAAGGCATTTTTCGAGCCGTCTCTGAACATCAAATGCTCCATTACCTCAGTCAACAGGAACAGTGGATGTCAAGTCCACCCTATCATCGAAACAGCAATCCTGACTATTGACAAACGCTGGCAACGTCCGCACGCATTACAGCCACAGGCTTCAACATCCAACAGTTAATCACGCACTTCATGTACAAGATTGGGAGTACACATCCTCATGCTCCATTCTTAACTGTCAGTTTAACTGAGGAAGGTTGACAAAACAACCGAAAGCTTTTTGTTTGTATGTATCTAATCTAATATATGTATATTTTTCCCATTATTAAACTTGTCAAAATCTATTTTTGTATTCGTTTTCACTCAGTGTTACAGTAATTTTAGTTTCATAATGAATCCAGAGCGCACAGGCCTCTTTAATCATAGTACAGTAATACTTTCTTTGCTTTGCTTTGTTTTCTGCCAAAACATTAGCATTAGTAGAGGTATATGATGCAAGAAAGCAACCTTATATAGCAGCAGCAGCAGCAGAAGCAGCAAAAAAGAAAAAAAAAAAAAAAACAACCCCTTCCCATTTCACCCATCCATTCACTCCAAAGCTTGTCCAGCTCTTCCTCGAATTTATTTAAGCCTATCAACTTCCACAATGACAGATGGAAGTGTGTTACAGCAATAAACCACCCACTGACTAAAGACAAATTTTTGCACACCTATTCTACAACTGTCTTACTGATTTACTGGCCCACTCTCTTTCTTTGTACAGTTGTTCATTATACTTATCATTAGGCCTATAACACACTCCTACTCTCAGTCTTTCTTTCCCAGTATTTTTGTCACCCAAACTGATTCACATTCCACTGTCCACCCATGTCAACTGGATGCACTGCCATAGATTTTGTTTGTTTCTTAACTAACAGCATAACCCCTTCTCCCCTCCCTTCCTATTCTGCCTATCCTTTCTGTACATTGTACTCCCCAAATTCCAGTTCTGTATTCCTTATATCTGTTTGGCACCATTCTCTGGTATCCCAACAGTATTTCCCCCTTGATGTCTTGACCAGCACTTCAGATTCATCAAATTTATTTGCTGTACTCCTAGCACTGGTGTATATGCCCCGTGAGGGGAGAAGGGGTTATGCTGTTAGTTAAGAAATACATAAAATCTATGGCAGTGCATCCAGTTGAGATGGGTAGACAGTGCAATGTTGAGTCAGTTTGGTTTACACCAATGCTAGGAGTACATGCAAGTATAAATACACCTGTTCTTATTCTTAGTTACCCTAACACAGTCCATGTTCCATGATGACTCCCAGCAGTTCTTGACATCCCCAGCACCTTGCTTTCCAGGCTGTTGCCCATTCCAATAGAAACAGTGCAAGAATCACTTTCACCTCTGCCTGTGGCTACTGTTAATCCACTAGTCTGTGAATTCCCCCCCAAGACAGCAGCCCTCTGACCACCGAAAACTGCCTTGATAGCAAACACTCTTGCACCCTCTCCACCCATCCCATCCCTGCAAAAGCAGTCACTCCTGCCAACAAGCACAGGCCATGCTGTGAAAAACTCCACTCTGTGAGCCTTGCACAATCTCTCCAGGGCCGAATCGATTGATAAGGCTCTGATCATATGCTCCCTCCCATCATGCTTGGGCAGAACCACAGACACTTTCAAACTCAACCCTAACCCATGATGACTTTCGAACATTGACCTGCTCCTACCAAGAAAGCCTGCAGATCTCCCACTCTCAGTGCTAATCTCCTGCTTCCCTGAAAAGAAAATAGCGCCACCATCAATAACTAGCTCTTATGGGACCAGCGTACTCTGCCTTGAAGACTGCCAATGCACTGCCTGATGCAAAGGTGTAAGCTCTGGCATTGAGTTGGGCAGCTGAGAGCTTAATAGGCCTCCCATTCTCCTCGCCTTCCCCACACCCAGCACATACAAAGACATCCACCTCTTTCAGACCATGCCCTGTTCCAGAATGGTCCACAAACATTTCACAAACTGCAGATTCCTCCAGGCTGTGATGAATTGGAGAATTGGCCTCTTTGGCCTTTTATCATTATTAAAGTGCTCTGTTATGCAGCATTTAAAGAATAAACCCATTTTGTCCATTAAAAATGTCCTTAGGGTCATGTTCTTGCAAAATTTTATTTAAGGTGTTGTTTCTCCAACTGTTGCCATCTTCTTCACTTACATTACTAAGTGAAGTAACATTTAAAAAGTGAAAAAAGTGAAGTAACCACAAATAACATTTTCCACAATTCTGTGGCACTTCTTAAACTTATTTAACCACCCATTAAGTTCTGTATACCTGAGAGACTTTTTGACAAATTTTTGAGATTGTTGCTTAATTATTGGACCTAATATTGGCATATTCTTTTTACGTATCATTTGCACTCATTTTAGAACAGCTTTTTCAACATCTTCATATACACGCAACTTAATTTCGTCACCACCAAATACGGAGAATGCGGAAAGGTCAGGGAATTACCACCGCATATTCCCGGAGCAATATGGCCTTAGTTGCTAATGCTCCTAAAAACCAAATAATAACAACAACAACTTAATTTGCTTCTTGCCTTGTCCTCATTCTTCAGTTGCATTTAAAACTGATTCTTGATTTTTTTAAATTTTAGATAAACTGCTTGCAGTTATGGTATATTTCTCAGCAATATATTTTTTTTCTTAAAAACCTGGTCAATTTCATTAAGAATCTTGACTTTATCATTTACACTTAAATACACTTTCTCTTCAATATGTATCCACCACAGTTAAAATTACTCGAAGTGTGCAGTTGACACTAAGCATCAGTTTAGAAATCTGCCCTGTTTATTGTAAAGTTTACCCTCATTTACGCCAACTGGGCTAGCCAGGTGGGTAAAGTGCCTGCCCGGCAACCCAAAGGTAAAGTAAGTGTAAGTGTTTTTAGGGTCAAGCGGCACCAGGGGTTCCCCCCATCTCCGCGTAGTTTACGTTGTGGTGTATTACAGTACACTGTAAATGCCAGAGATTTAAAAGTGTATGGATCTTGGATCGTGTAATGTCGTGTACCGTTGTTCTGGCCATTTAGCCGCTGGACCCCTGTTGGGATCCAACGTTGCCCCACTTACGCCCCGTGGAGGCAGGCCAGGAACTCCGTAGACTTAGTTTACTCTGGCACCCTCTCTAAGGTGAAATCTCAGGAAACTAAGCGGCAGGTCCTGCCGCTTAGTTTCCTGAGATTTCGGCGGCTAGGACAAAAAAAAAAAAAAAAAAAAAAAACTTTGGGTAGCATATTCCAATGGTCATCAAGAAAATAAAATAAGGTGATTTTTATTATTTGCGTTGACGTGGGGATATTATCGCTTTAATTTCTTAGGCCGAATGCTGGGCGTATGGCGGTTTTGATGTATTAATTTTGATGTGTGGGACTTTCGCTAGCGTGAACATAGAGGGGAGAGAGGCAGAAGACTGGGGTGAAAAGGCAGCAGTATGGAGCTAATAGAGAAGGCGGCCCCAGTTTCAGTGGGGCATGCCCATGCCCCACCAGAGAGGAAACAGGGGTTGGCGAGAAGGGGGGACCATGTGGCCGTCCCCATCCACCTGGGGAGTTAGGAATTATAGATGAAGAGGGCTAGAGTGCCCTCTTCAGGTCTCCAATATGGCCTTTGTCTCACGTCTGTTTCTCTCTTCATTGTTACTCATGGGGCAAGCCGCATCCTTGTGTTCCTCTTTCTTTGGTTCAGCATCCTTCTCTGATTGTGTGATAGCTTTTTTTTTTTTTTTTTACTTCCCTATCAGGTGGGTTCTGTTATCTTAAACGGGTGGCGTTCCGTTCTCTTCTGGAGAAGACATCCTGGGCAAAGCGACTAAAGGGCGCAAGTTCTTCTGGTGTGTCCGGGAGATGGTGTTCCTGGGTGTTAGGGATGTATTTAATTCTCGTGATCATTTGACATCTGATGTCTTCGTATATTTCACAGTGATGCCATGTTTCTAGTTCGCCGCAGAGACAGTGTGATTCCTCGATTATGCCCATGGCATTTAATTTGGCCTTGAAAGGCCCGTGGCTGGTGAGTAGAAAAGTAGTGTTTAAGCCTGGGTACAGCCATGCGGGAGCCTTGGGATACAGCTTGGTTACTTGGGGAATAAATTTTTTTGTTACTGCTCCTTTTTCCACATCTGTCCATCTTCTCTGCCAAATTTGTACGAGGTGGTCCACTATTTTTTGTTTCTCGTTTTTCCTGTTATTCGTGATGTCAATGGTAAGATCGTTGTAGGTGGTTTGGGTTCCTTTGGCTAGTAGATACATAAGTCCGCTGCGGGTTACCTCTAAATCCAATGGTAGGGTCCCTGCAAGGACCTGTAGGGCACTCGTACTAACCGTGTTACATGCTCTTGTTATTGTTAATAATATGTTGCGTTGGATCGTGTCCAGTATCCTTTTATTCACTGCTGTTCCTGCCTTCTTGTACCATATGGGAGATCCATATGTTATTATCGGGACGAAGATGGCTTTATAATACAGGGACAGGGTTCTCCTGTTTAGCCCCCAGTCCCTGCGTGTAACTCTGGCAACAAGCGCTGTGTATTTCCGCAGCTTCTCTTTTAGATAGATTAGGTGCGGTTTAAATGATAAGTTCTGATCGATGATCAGTCCCAGATATTTAATTTGCGTTGACAGTTTGATTGTTTGTCCTGCCAGCTTGATTTATGGTGGTCTTCTAAGGTTTAACCTCCCTCTCAATAGTACTGAGTCCGTCTTCCTTGATGAGATTGTTAAGGTGTGTAGTTTTGCCCAATCCTGCAAGGTTTCAAGGGCTTGGTTTGCAAGCGTTTCAAGGTTCTGTCTGGAATCCGCCGCGATCATCAGTATGAGGTCGTCTGCAAAGGCCTGGGCCTCCACCTCCCCCAGGTCCATGGTGAGGAACTCGTCAAACACTATATTCCAGAGGAGCGGCCCCAGGACAGATCCCTGAGGGTAGCCCCTGCGGACCGGCCAGGTCAACTTCTTGTAAGGTGTTATTATTTGGACGTTTCTGTCAGAGAGATAAGTTTTGATGCTCCTGTACAAATTGCTTGGTGTTCTCGCTGCCCTGAGCTTGCAAAGGACGCTCGGCCACCAGAGGGTGTCGAATGCCCCAGCAAAGTCGACGGGTATGACAAGGAAATATTTCTTGGTAAACTGCATCGCTTTGGTGATTAGGCCTTGGATGGCATCTATGGTCGAAGATCCCGATTTGAAGCTGTATTGCTTGGGTGAATTCAGGTTTGCCTCATTATAGTGGTTGTGGATCCTTTTATGTAATAATCTTTCGTAAAGCTTGCTTAGTGTCGACAATAAGGCTATGGGTCTATATGAATTGGGATTTTCCTGGTGTCTGTTTCGATTTTTGAGGATCAGTTTTAGATTGGCCGTCCTCCAGCTGGTGGGGAACTGGCCCTCTTTGATACAGGTGTTGTACAGTCGGAGCAGGAGGTCCGGCATAACCTCCGCTGCTTTCTTGACCATTTCCGGCTCGATGAGATCGGGGCCAGGGCACTTTTTGTTCCTGGTTTGTGATACCGCTTCTTGTAGTTCGTTGGCTGCGAAAGGGGGTTCTAGTTGTTGGGTCTCGTATTCTTCGTTTGCTTGGCAGATGGCTTTCTGGTCCTCTGTTAGTATGCCTGGTGGGTCTTGGATTAGATTGCTGAGTATGTTCTTTATTGAGTCCTGCCATGTTGCAGTGAGTGTTCCTTGTGCCGTATTTGTTGCGGTCATCACCGCCTCTGGGGAGTTTGTTTGTGGTGATTTTATACACCACTCTCCAGGGTTCAGTATTTCCTGTTACTTGGACAAGTCGTTCCCAGGATGTTTTCTTGTTTTTCTTAATAGTTTCTGTATAAAAGTTTTGGATCTGTCTATATTGTTGTCTCAGTTCGGCGACTTCCGCCTGGGGCCATGTTCTTTGTGCCCTTTGATACTGCTTTCTTTTATCCTCTACTTGTCTTCTCATTCTTTGCAGCTCCGGGGTCCACCACGGCATTGCTCCCATCATCGGAATTTTCCTTGTCATGGACGCTTCCGCTGCATTGATGATTATGCAGGTTATATCTTGTGCGAACTGGCTGGGGTCTATCCTTTCACCTTCGGTCTCCCGTCTGTCTAAGTCCTCCATGTACTGTCTCCCTTGGGTGGATAAGAAATTGAAGTAGGCGTCCCAATTTGCTTTCCTGATTGTGAATCTGTTTGACAGGTAATTAGTGGCGACTGTTCTAGCCTGATTCCTTTGTATGCTGTAAGTGATGGTTCGGTGGTCAGACGTAGTCCACGCGTTTTGTACAGTCCAGTGGGTTACGTTTGTATCTATATTTCTGCACGTTAAAGTTATGTCGATCGTTTCTTCCCATAGCATGTTACAATACGTTGGGAGGCAGAATGGCTGGTTTATGACTGTAAATATTGAATTTGCTAGGAAGTCTTCTAGTTTCCGTTCGTTTGAGGTTCCCCTGCAGTCCGGTTTGGCACTGTGCCAGACAGGTGATCAGCAGTTAACATCTGCTCTAGTCAAGATTTTATGCCCTACCAGGGTTGTCTGTACTGATTGTAGATATGTTGTGGCAAAGTCGATTTCTACTCCAGGCCTACAGTAGAGGGCTATTATTTAGTAGCTGCCTATGGAGCATATTATATGGGCACAGGCTGCCCAGGGTGTGCAAGTTGTGGTATCTTTGTAACCATTATCGCTGGATTTCTTACTAGTACTGCTGCCCAGGGGGTATCTTCGTTGCTTTGGACAATTTTATAATTGAGCGGGTATCCCCTTACTTGTTTCTGATTGGTATACGGTTCTAGGACTATGATAATGTCAGCATTATCCTCATCTGCTTGGAGTCGTACCTGCTCAACAACCGCTCGAGCTCGGTGGGCGTTTAGTTGGTGTATCTTTAGTATGCCACAATTGTATTTTTTATGTTGTATTCCCATAGTTGATTCTTTGTTGGTAGGTGCCTTTTACCTTGAGGTAAGTGGGACAGTTTGAGTCTTGGATGGAGTGGTTGTGATCCATTCTGAGGCTTTTGCAATTGGTGCAGATGGGTTCCTTAGTTTTGTTGGGGCAGGTCTTAAAATCATGTCCCCTCTCTGAGCAGTGGCCGCAGGTTGATTCCTTTTGGGCACAGGTGTGAGTGGTGTGACCATATTTGCAACATCTAAAGCACGTCGGTATGGCCACATGCTCTCTAAAACGGAGGCAGCTCCACTCAACAAAAATCAGGTTTTTTAGGACCTGCCAGGCGGGCGGAGTCAGCTCAACTGTCCAGTTATATCCTCCACTTGTTTTGGACTGGGTTCTGTATTTTGGGGTCAGCAGTGTAGCCCCTTCTTGATTCGGTAGGTGGCTTTTTAGGTTTCTTCTATATATTTCTTCCGTGAGTTGTTGTGGTTGTAGATTTTGGTCCACATTGAAAATAACTATTGATGGGCCTCTCTTTTTTGGGGTCTCTGCCATGAGGCCCAGGGTATTTAGCTTGGGGTTCGTTATTATTCCCTCGGCTTCCTCCTTGCTTTCCGTCTCAATTACGATACCAGGACTTCTTGTTTTCCGGATAGACTTTATCCTAGTGTCTTTGAAGTCCTCTTTGAGATTGTTTATGACTTTTTGCTTTATTTGTTCACTGGAGGGTCTCTCTTCTCCGGTGGGTCTTAGTATGACGATGTTCGGGGTTTTCAGTAATACTTTCTTTTGTTGGATTTCCACTTTGTTTGTTTTCTCTGCCTCGTTTGGTATATTCCTCAGCGCTTGGGCATATGTGGGGGTGCGCTGTGGCATTTTGTTTGCCCCACATTCCATATAGGTTTGTAGCCGTGTAGCTATTCTCTCACTTTCTAAGTATGTACCATGGAGAATTGTCTCCATTTTGTGAAATATTGTCACAATTTGAGACCTCAGTCCGGAGGAGATCCTGTTAGGGTTCTCTTTGAATATATTTTCAAGAGCCGTTTTTAAAATGAATGTTTTCTCATAGACGGAGCACTCTGGAAGAGTGTGGTTCAGGGGTGGTTCCTGTTGTTTGTCATCGTTGTTTGTTTCCCTTTGAGATGCTGTGTGGTCGGGCTGCTCTCTAGACTCGGTCTGGGAGCGGGTCACTCGCTTATTTTTTCGCTTGGCTTGAGAGGCCCCTGATCGGGTGTCTTCCATATCTTCTGTCTCTTCAATAATATCGAGGTGGTCACTTTGTGACTGCATCAAGGATTCCATAATTTTTTCTGTTTTCCCTTCCATTTAGCAAATTCCGGATAACCAGGACAGTTCGGTTTATCGGGCGTATGTTGGGATGATCTGCTAGGGCACTGAAAATGCTGTCAGACGATGTCCTCTACAAATCTGTGGTTGAATTTTGAGGCACACAGGTGGTTATTGAAGTTTTGTGCTATCCCCTTCGGTCACTAAGAGAGGGGGGGGGGGAAATAGCCTAGTATGAAAATGCTCCCAGAAGAGCAGGATCACTTCTCATAGGAGCTTACTGCGGCACCGGAGGCGATAGTGTCATTAGTAATTCCGTGGAATGCATAGGTAAGGAGTTCAGTCAGCCAGGCAAAGTTTATGGCAAGAGGGTGGGGGGGGGAGTCACTGAATTCATTGCTTTTGGTTTAATGTACACATAAACCAGTTAATACACACATAATATAACATACAGCAGTTAAAAGCACAGTTTGGTGGAGCAAACTTCCTGCTCGGTTTTAACACGGTTTGGGAACCTCCCCAGTCAAATGCAAACTACCGACATGGCCACTGCTTTATATCAGTGCCTCTCTATGGCCTTGCCGCCAGCCACATAGTGACCATCTAGGTCTGGCAACAAGGGACACAGATAAAAAACACTGGTAGTTTACTAAATTCCCAGTAGAATATAAAAATAGTCTCACCTAGGCAATCCTCCGATTAAGTTCTTTCAGCTTGAACACTTTTTTGAACTATATGCACATTTTAAAATACTAAATTCCATTAAAAATCAGGAGCGCGATAAAACGTGTCCGGACACTAAGGCTACCATATTGGCTCCAACCCAAAGGTCGTGGGTTGGGCCGTGGGTTTGAATCCCGCCTCGGGCTTGGATCAGAGTAAAATGCAAAAACTTTTGGAGGTGCATTATGGCCACAGAAGCCGATGCGCCAACAACTAACAAAAAGAAAATACCCTCATTTACTTGAAATTTATTAGAAAACCTGGTTAATCTTTAGTATACAGTACCCCTTTCAATCAATCACTGCCAAGGTGTGGCATGATGGAGTGATCAGCAAGCATAACTCCACCCACTTGTTGCTTTGATAATGATGGTGGGTAATTACTGCTGGTTTGCATTAGAATGAATAGGTAATAGAGTGAATTTTTTTTTAAAAATTTGTTACGGAGAGACTAATACTTCACTATATGGGGTTAATTTGACACATAATTTCATTTTATGATGCAGTTTTTGCCAAAAAAATTCATAATATAGGGAAGTTCATTAAATAAAGTTTATAATAGAGAAGTTCTACTATATATGTTTTAATTTATAATAAAAATTTATAATAACACATTAAATATAATAACACCCTGAATCTTTAAATTTAAAGGAACTGTTGTGATTATAACAGAGATTCATCAATCAGAGAAAATTAAAAGAAGCTTGTTTTAAAGCTGTGATTAAATCGTGCAACATTTGTCTTGACATAGAGTTGGTAGATAGGCTAAATTTCCTTTGAAAAAATGTAAATTTTAAACTATTTCATGCTAGTATTAAATGGAGCCCCAATAAGTCAGCCACCTATCAAGAGTAAAGTTGTTAATGTATAGTATAAGAAATGCTTATTGCTCACTTTAGATCTAATAAAGGCATTACATTAAAATCCTAGAAATTAAAATAGCCTTCCTTTTCACTGCAAGTTTACTATATCTCTGTTCTTTATTGATTTACTTTAAGGAACAGCATATTTGGTATCTTGACGTATTCTGAATATATCCAGTGACACCTACATATCTACCTGCCAAATAAAAAGAACAAAAATAACAATAACTATATTATAGGTTCAAACATGGTAGTATCACAAAGATATGATAAAATAACACAAATACAGCAAATTTCTGCTGCAGTTAAGGTTAAACTTGACATACTGCAATTCTACTTCTACCTCCCCAGCAGTGCAAATGCACAATCCCCTACTCAATGGAGATGTACGCATGCACACACCAAAGAATGAGAGTCACTTTTATAATAAATGGATAGATAAATATATGATGGGAACCAGGAACTACCAGCTCCTATTGACACTTTGTTAGATACTAGCGGTCAATGACTAAAATGTGATCCTTGGAGTTCAAGTGCTGATATCCTTTCAAAGAGGTAGTGCCTGTGAATTCCTAGTTCTTATTTGTCTAATTGTTTATTTATTAATTATAAAAGGCTCTCATTCTTTGCTCAATGTAGGCATTCACTGCTTTTTGGGTAGGGGTTGCATGTTTGCACTGCTGGAGGTGGATGTTGCTTTGTCGTTTCTTATTCATTTTATTTTATTTTGAATATTAGTTGGCTTGGTACATAAGAGCAGCAGAAATTTGCTGTATTTGTTATGTGGTTTGGGTTTTTTTTTTTTTTTTTTCATAATGCTTAATAATTATTTATCAACTAACTAAACTTGATGAAATGATATGTGACATGATACAATAGATATATATGTAAAAATGTGTCGCTAATGCTGAGGTGTACTTACTTTAACACTACACTACTATGTTGATTTTTAAAGAATAATTTGGAAAGCACTAAAATTAAGTCATATATTAATAGTGCAGAAGAGACAGGATAGTCCTAGTAAGTATATGTGTCTTTTCATTGGTGTTTTCCAAAATCTTTCAGAATCAGTGCAGAGCAGTGTTAAAATATGAACATTTCTAATTTCAGTGTTCATTATCATTTTCCTCCATATATTTTAAAATTCAGAGGTTTCTTACAGGTGTATTCTTATGTGTCAGAAATTATGTCATATGTTGATGTTAGTCATTGATATAATTAATTACGATATAATTAATCATGTCACTTACTGATGTGATTACATGTCACATATTGATATTAGTCATTGATTTAATTATGTTGCATATTAGTCACTATAAGAGAGGTGTTAATATTTGGGCACAGGCATTTGTGCATCACAAAGCCATATTCTCAGTGTGTGCTTATTAACAAGGGAGACTGTTTCTCGTGGGATGGGAAACACTTAGGTAGAAGGAGTTCAAGGAGTTTAGTAAACACATTTGATGAATTTGAAGTACTGGTTAAGTCATCAAATGTGGACATTGTAGGGATATCGGAGACAGGGTACCACTCTCACATAAGGAATGTGGAATTTGAATAGTACAATACTGTGGAATTTGAATAGTCTTGTACGCGTACTCACCACTCCTGTGGTGAGTACGTGTACAAGATGGATATAGTGTTTATTGTCATGCGGCTCCAGGGGACTCGCAGTTTCTCTGTGTTGTAGTACAAACTCTGTGGAGGCAAAAGATAGTGTGAGTTATTAAGGTTCTCTAGCTAGGGTGAACCCAGGCATTGCTGAAGCTTGCCGTGGGGGCCCCCCAAAAACCCAAAGTTTTGAATTGGAGAGAAGCGCATGGGAGACAATTTGAGTAGGGGAATACAGATGATGGTGAGGAAAGTGGATAGTAGGAATACTTCTACCTCTAGAGCAGAAGTTAAAGGGATAGAGAGGCACTCCTGTGGAAGGAGCCGATCCTTCAAATGGGGGGAGGAGCTGTTAAGACTAGAAAAAGATTTAGAATAGTAGGGTCCACCAGGTGAAATGTTTGGATGGGAGAAGGTGGGTTTCAGAAGGGAAATAAAGTCATAGGGTCAGAGTGCCCTATGTGGGGGATGAGGAATTGCACTATGGGTAAAAGTTTCTTTTGCACACATTGCACAGTGGAACATGGTAAGAAATCCCACACTGGCCAGGCCAGTTGCAGCTAATATCAGCAGATCCCACATCATGCCTCTAAAGAAGGAAAGGGAAGGGGTTTCCTATGTACATTGTCCCCTCTGCTGTCTAATTTGGGGAAGGCCTGTCAGAGCAACACACTCCACACATACTCTGATCACTCGCTCACCTCTCTACACACTTTTACCTGAGGAAGGAATCTTCTAGCGATTTCCCCTTTGGTAGTCTCATCCCATCTGATTTGTCATAGTTTGTAGAGATGCACAAGAAGTCTGTTGGTATTCATCTTTTAAGCCTGTAATTTAAGCCTCTAAATCCAGAGGGAGTGTACCAGCTAGCACCTGAAAAGTAGGTGTGCTTACAGTACATCATGCCCTTGTGATAGTTAATAGTATGATCCACTGGATTGGATCTAATTTAGCCCTCTATCTGGCCAGAGTTGCTTTAGAAAAACCAGGTGCCTGCACCATAGGTGATTACTGGGAGGAAGATTGCCTTATAAATAAGGGAAAGAGTCTTCCTTTTAAGTCCCCATTGACACAGGTAATCCTTGCAATTATATCAGTATAGTTCTGTACTTTTCTGGCAATATATGGAAGATGGGGTGAAAGATTAGTTTCTGATTGAACATTATTCCTAGGTATTTTAATTCCGATACTAAGGCTGTTGTTTTCCTCTGAGATTTCGATTGTGAATGTCAATTTAATTTACCTTTAAGCAGCATTGATTTAGTTTTGTGTCAGATATTTGTAGTTTATGGGTGTTTACCCATTCCTGTAGGGTATTTAATGCAGAGTTTGCACGGTGCTCCAGAATGGCCCTGGTGTTTACCTTAACCAGAAGAACAAGGTCATCAGCAAAGGTGATCTTGTCAAATGGGCTAATATCCATTCCCAGAAACTCATCCAGAACCAGGTTCCAGAAGCAGGGTACAGAAAGGACATTGTTATTGGTACTTTGTTGAAGTTTCCAGGGTTCCTCCATTCATTGCTGAGCCTTCTGTACTTGGCATAAGCCACATGCTGACTGTGTGTGTGTGTGTGTGTGTGTGTGTGTGTGTGTGTGTGTGTGTGTGTGTGTGTGTGTGTGTGTGTGTGAAGTGTAGCTTTGTGCAAATGTAATATATTGTTCTAGTTATTCAACTGGTGCTTAGCAGCCTGGGGAAACAGACACATGGTCGGCCATTCCCTGCCTCCCTTCCTAAGCTGCATAAAGGCATGTCAGGTTCTGCTATCAGCAGCTTTTGCTAGGTTCTCCATAGAATTCTGTAAGAACTCGAGTTAATATTGAAATGATAAGGGAAATAGTGGGAAAAGTATGGGAGAGAGTTAGGGACAACCCTGGGGGCTCACATCTGGTGAGTATGGGCTTGGCAAACCCAGGGTCCTGAGCTGGATATCATCATTCTTCTCTTTCTTGGTGGTTCCTTTCTACTTCTCTCTCTGTCTCTCTCTCAGGGTAACTTGGGGATTTTTTTTTTTTTTTTTTGGCTGGTGCAGCATAAGCCTCAGGCTTCCTTGTACCATGTGGCTAATAATAATAATAATAATAATAATAATAATAATAAATAGATTGGGATAGAAGCAAAAGGTATCCCCAAGAAGATTGAAGTTACAAGAGCAGTAAAAGCATATAGATGGACACTGGCATCCAATCCAACCCCCGAAGAGGTCAGTACAATTCTTCTGAACACAGAAGAAGATGAAGAAAAAATCCTACCTTGGGGCCCAGTGTCAGCACAGATCTTACTCTGGTATTGTACAATAGATCCTGCTCCAGATAGAGCCAACAATAAGATACAGAGAATAGCCCTAGAAAGATCCCACTCAGAAAATTCTGAGTCAGCATTTATGTCAGTTCTTCATAGAAGAAGAAGAAGAAGAAAAAAAAATCCCATATTGGGACCCAAAATCAGCACATGTCCTCCCCAAGAGGTTAAGTAGACTGCAGTAGGGTACAGAGTAGCCCTAAGATGAGCCAAATTAGCAGGAGCTGAGTTAGCATTCAAGTCCAATTGAAGTAAATCTCACCCCTGAAGAGGTCAACTGTCATATTTCAGGAGTAAAGGTAATTAGTAGAATTCCACCCTCAGGAGGGTCAGCATTCAAAATAAGGAGTCTAGTCTGGGAAAGTCTCTACCACAAGGCAGAGACAAGAGTTACAACCAGTCAAGTCCAGTCAAAAGTCTGGTGTCAAGTGACCAAATTTTGAGTGCAGGTACTATATGGCAAGGAAATACATGTTCTTCTTCTAAACACTTTGTCCACAAAGTTGGAAAATACAAGGAAATTTTCTTTGGTATTAATTAGGAGTGTTGACAAATCCCATGAGGTTTCTTCAGTTAGGAGTTGCATCTCATTCCTGAGATCCTGGTAGTGCAGACAGTCAAAGATGATATGTATAGTGCTGTTTCACACTGACAAAGCAGAGCTGAAGAATGCTGCAAGGCATGACACTTGGCATTTAGGCTGCCATGCCCTGAAAGCAGGAACATTGCATATAGGACTGGTATGAATCATCTTAGCTGGAGTTTGTTGCTTTCTTTAACCATTGGTATGAATACAAAAGTTGTTCTTCCAAGAGGGCTGTCAATCCAGGAGTATTACCATTGGTTTAGGAATTCTTTTCTGATTCTGTTCTTTTCAACAAAGGATGAGTTTGTCAGGTTAACAATGATACCACTGATGGTGCAGGGGAGATTCTTTATATGATGATATTTTAGTATATGGATGATGACTTCCAAGTCCAGTGAAAATTTTCCATAGAGAACCTGCAGGGCCAGGGTTGGGACCATCCTGCAAGCTCTAGAAATCACGAGAAGGATTATTCTATATGTTTGGTCATGTTGTCTCTTCAGTGGCTTGTTATCAATGCATTGACCCCAGGCACAAGTACCATAGGTCACAATTGGAAGAAATATACAGTCACATTATAACTTGAGAGTACTTTTTATTTGATAAATTTTGCATGTGGAATGAAAGAGAGCTTGTCGTCCATGAGTACCCTTGATATCTGTAGGTGCTTTCATATTTGATCTTTTGATTTCTGTATATGATTTTGGTGGTCTTGAGGTTTTTAACATTCCTTTAAGGAGCATCTTTCTACTTTCGGAGGTGGAAACAGTGAAACTATTGGTAGTGCACCAAGAAAGACATATCACTTAGGATTAGCAGTATCTTCAAGTTGTTGCCTGGAATTTCTATAAAAGATTGCAGCAATAAATGGGTAGAGAAAGAACAGCCAAGACAAGAGCAGAGGAGGTGCAGTGCTGTTGTTAAAAAGCACTTAGAATGTAATTACTCTGATGCGTATAACAAACAGTTATACAGACAAACAAAGTAGGTCACTAAATCAGAATATCTTGCAATGGGGGAGTTTAACTTTGCAGATATCGACTGGACCTTGTGAGTTGGTTACTCACAGTAGCAAGACTTCTGTGGATTTATGGTTTTCTATACCTGAATGTTAGAGAGGCAATGAGAGAAAGAAATACTCTTGAAATGATTATCAGCAGTGACTCCTTTTGCATTTGGAATCTCCAGATAAAGGAACCAGTAGGTGACAGTGATTACAGTGTATTGACGTGTGATCCACTTAAAGATATCTACTGTCATAGGTAAATGAGGGAAGTATTTCACTTTCATAAAGATGACTACAGTGGGACCAACTGATGATGATATTGCCAGCTGTAAATTGTAAATGGCAAGCATCCAGGTAAGTAATCATAAAAGGCTTTTTATACCAACTAAGAGATATTATTCAAGGCTTAGACTTAAATAGGTGTCATATGAAATGATGATGGGGAGGGAGGGGGGGAGAGAGAGAGAGATTTGCTACACATGGGTACAACTTTTGATGATCCTGTCCAGGAAAAGACAAACTGAAGAGATATTTTGGATCTATATTCACTTATGGCGAATTTTTTAGGGATATGGAGCCAGAACTAAAACAAATTCCAGTAGGCAACTAAATTATTTTAAAGGTGACTGATAGTCTCAGACAGTTCCAGTTCTGTGCAGTGGGACCAACAGAAGCTGTGAATAGCAAATTCTAAATGGGGAGCATTCAAGGATTTAATCATAGAAGCTACTAGGTTTTTTATACTAACTAAGAGATACTGTTCAAGATTTAGACCTAAATATATATCAGATGAACTATTGAAACTCATGGCAGAAAAGAAAAACGTGTATGATGCATATTGGGTGATAAATAATGCTTTCCATAGATATAAACTAGCCTGTAAGCAAGTCACGAGGAGGTTATGTAAGGTAAGGCAGCAGCTTACAAGACATTTTTGGCAAGGAATGCAAAGAAAAATATAAAAGACTGCTGTACAGATTGGAGTAGTGTGGTATTAAGGGAAGTTTCTGCTATGGATAAAGGATTGGTTGAGTGGGTGAAGACCTAGAGTAGTATTCAATAGACAGTGTTCTTTTGAACTAATGTTATTAGTGGAGTCCCTCAGGGTTCAGTGTTGGACCCATTGTTGTTTTCTATATTTATCTTGGACATTAATCCAGCATATCAGGCTTAATGTCCAATTTTGGAGATGATACAAAGGTTGACGGTCATTAATGACAATAATGACTGTATGCTACTGCAACAGGATCTAGTAAAGTTAGGCAAATGGTTTGAGAAATGGCAGTTGAAGTTTAACATTGACAAATGCAAAGTACTGCACATGGGCAGCAGTCATCACAGAGTAATGTATCAACTGTGTGGTACTACACTCAGGGTAGGGAAAAAGACCTGGGGTTAATTGTGCAATCAGATATGCAGTTCTATGAGCAGTGCTGACAGGCTACAGGGACAGCTCTTGGGGTTTTGTCAATGATATATAGGAATTTTACCAGTAGGGATAAGGATGTGATTATTTCTTGTATAAAGCAATGATCAGGACACATTCTGAATACTGCATACAGGTCTGCATATAGGTGAGAGGCACAAAAGGGTACTCTTATCAGGAGAGGCTTCATTTCTGCTAACTTTGGTGTCTGGAGACTAGGCATCTCTGTGGTGGTTAAGGCTTTAAGATGGGTGCAGGGTAAATGTGCAGAAATTTGCCTTCAGTCAGCAGATAGTTGATTGTAGGAAAAACTCTCATCTGGTTTAATAGAGGTAGGTGGTTTGAATAAAATCAAGGAAGATAAACTTTTAGAATGGAAAGAATGGATAAGTGAAATGGGATGTGTTGGTTTTTTTTTTTTTTTTGGCCGATACCGTATAAACTTGCTTAATAATATCACCCCATAATCTGGTGTCAGCTCTATTATATGTGCAATTGGAATGATAACAATAGGAAAGAAACCAACAGAGAAATTCTACTTGAAACCTCTCCCCTTATAGCTAGAAAGTGGCTATGAGGCCTATTCTTTCATTTGGTTTTGTTTGGAGAGGCTTAGGTTGGAATATTTTGGAGACTAGAGGAATTCTTAATCATCTTCAATCATGGGCTGTGCCATTCTAAGGAAGATGATAAAGGTTTCCCTTCCCTTGAGATGTGCTGGGTGTTTGAGCCCAGACAACATGCATTTGGTCTATGAACACGTATACACACACTTGTGCAACATGGTTTAAGATGTTGATGTGCCATTTAACCAGTAACAACAGAAGGTCTGAGGCTGATGTGCCATTTAACCAATTACAACAGAACGTCTGAGGCAGATGTGCCATTTAACCAATAACAACAGAAGGTCTGAAGTTGGCTACCATACTCTGGACAAGGTAGCCAACCTCAGCCAAGGATTTCATGGTGTTTTTCTTTCCTCCACGAACTGATATTTTTTTAATTTAAAAAAAAAAAAAAAAAAGCCAAACTGATCATAGAATATAATTTCCAGACAACAATATACTATGCCTGATGACAGCTAACTGCATGTGTACCAAAAATGTACATTACACGTTTGCACTCACCATGCACATGGAAAAGAAAATGAACTGTTTCTGTTCAAGAATTTATTTCACAAACTATGTCATCAATGATTGTTTAGTTGCATAAATATCATTAATACTTTCATGACCACACTTTTGCATCAGTTTCTGAATTTTTGTTCAAATACAGCAACCTTTGTCTTACACAGCCAAACTTCTGTTGTGAATTCATGTTGTGGTTCTTGCTCTTCAGCAGTTAAAAATTGAATTATTTTTGTGTGCGTTTAATAAAAGTGTAATTTTTAATATGGCATATCAAATACTGATCTGTTTTGGAAACTCATGTATTTGAAATGCCACATGATAATTGCACACACACAACCACAGTAAAGAGCAAATGGTTTAAGCTGGTCTTATGTGAACTAGCTTTTGAATAGGGAAACATATGCTTATACAACCACCCTGCTGTTTACACACTGAAGATATTTTAATTCTATAACCCTCATATAGTTTACAGGAAATAATAAGGTTCAAGTCTAAAAATTATTTCTGTTTCTCACTGGAACAGTTTTTTTCCCCTCTAAACTTATGTCTGAGTTGGCATATTACAAGGGGCATTCACCAAGTTGGCATATTACAAGGGGCATTCACCAAGTTGGCATATTACAAGGGGCATTCACAAGGGGCATTCACCTTGACTATAAATATTCTTGATATATAAAAACTGGTTTATTATACTCTCAAAAATATTTATATTTTTATATGGTCTTAGCAGTTTAAACGGGGTTGAGAATCCATAATAGATGGCTTTTTCTTCCTTGGATGACTGATGGAAGTGACAGCTCCACAAATTTGTACTAAAAATCGAAGGCATGGATATGCAGGATTTACATATTTATATGACTGTGGTTTTTGCTGGGTGCCAAGATTGCAGATTTCAGGATTTAAACCACCTGTCCTACAGTCCAGACCTGGTATTCATTGATTATTTCCTCTTCACAAATCTGAAGAAACACCTGTTTAGGCATTGATTTTTAGTTAGTGGCAGTGTTAAGGGAGAAGTTCTGTTATTGTATATTGTAAACCCTACTGTATCATATAGTACATATTATCGTATATTGTGAAACTGTACTATATCGTATAGTGCGGTTTTACAAGAATGCATTGTATATATCAGCTGACTGAAAGGTGTGTTTTAATTTTGAAATTTTTCTGGTTTTGGTTGATGAAATTCACGAGTGTCTCCCTAGTAATTTAAATGGCCAAAGATTCAAAGGAATATTGAGTACTGCATATAGGTCTGGAGGCCTCATTTTAGGAAGGATGTAGAGCTGCTGAAGTGGAGAGAAGGGTGACAAGATTGGTGAGGGAAACGAAGCAGTACCCTTACCAAGAAAGGCTTGAATTCTGCAAATTGCAGCATCTAGAGACTAGGCACTTGTAAGGTGATCTGATTGAGATATTTAAGGCTTTGAATGGAATGGGCAAGCTCAGTGCTGATGGGATTCTTTCTCTTACTCAGACTATACACATGAGGGGCATAAATTCAAATTGAGGAAAGACAGTTTATGGAATAGATGTGCAGAAGTTTGTCTTTAGTCAGTGGGTAGTTGATTGCTGGAACAAACTTACATCTGTTGGGTTAGCTTAAATAATTTCAAGGAAGAACTAGACAAACTGTTTGGAGGAAATGGATAGGTGAAATGGGATGTTTTTTTTTTTTTTTTTCTTTTTTCTTTTTGTTGATGCTATATAAGCTTGCTTACTTGTATCATTTGCCACTACTAATGCTAAGTAAATGGATATTTGAGAGACCAGAACAAATTCTTATTGTTTTTGTATTGAGGACAATGTATTGAACTCAAGGGGATATTCACTACAGTGCTGTTTCTTTATTGTCTGGAGACCAGGCAACTGCAAGGTGATCTGATTTAGGTATATAAGGCCTTGAATGGTTTGAGCATGCTCAATGCTGTTGGGATTCTTCCTCCTGCCCAGATTATGCATCTGAGGGGGCATAAATTCAAATTGAGGAAAGACAGTTGTAGAATAGATGTTCGGAAATTTGCCTTTAGCCAGTGGGTGGTTGATTGCTGGAACAAACTTCCATCTGCTGTTGTGGAAGTTCAAGAAGCTTAAATAAATACAAGACAAAACTAGACAAACTTTTAGAGTGAATGGGTGGGTGGAATGTGAAGGTTTTTTTTTTTTTTTTTGGCTGATTCGTATAAGCTTGCTTTCTTGGATCATATATCTCTGCTAATGCAAGATACTGCATGCAGGTAGTAGTAATCACAGATTAACATGCCAACTGTGTGGTACTACACTCACAGCAATGGAAAATTAAAAAGCCCTTGAGAGCAGTTGTTCAGATATGAAGTTCTCTGAGCAGCTCAGACAGGCTGCCAGGGCAGCTCTTGGAATTTTGTCTGTAATATACAGGAACTCTGCTAGATGGACAAGTGAATGATTGTGCCATTGTATAAGGCAATGGTTAGGCTGTGTTTTGAGTATTGCATATTTCTGGAGGCCTCATTTTAGGAAGGATGTCGATATAATGGGACAGGTGCAGAGAAGGGCAATGAGATTGATGAAGAGAATGAAAGGGTCTTTTACCAAGACAGGCTTCAGTTCTGAAAATTGTGACTTGCACCTTGAGACTGGGTGATCTGATATCCATTTTTAAGGTTTCTAAATGGATTGAGCAAGCCCAATGCTGATAGTATTCTTCTCATTGCTCAGACTACACACATGAGGGGGGCCAAAACTCAAATTATTATTATTAGCCATATGATGCAAGGAAGCTTGAGGCTTATGCTGCACCAGCCAAAAAAAATTCCCGAGTTACCCTGAGAGAGAGAAAGAGAGAGAGAGAGAGAGAGAGAGAGAGAGAGAGAGAGAGAAATGTAGAAAGGAATCATCAAGAAAGAGAAGAATGATGATATCCAGCTCAGGACCATGGTTGTGCCAAGCCCATACTCATCAGATGTGAGCCCCCCTGAGATTGAGGATGATTTCAGGATAGATGTGAGGCGGTTTGCCTTCAGCCAACAGTTGGTTGACTTTTGGAAGAAACTTTCATCTGGAGTTGTGGTGGTGGTGGTGGGCAGTTTAAATAAATTCAAGGAAGAACTAGACAAATTATTGGAGGGGGTGGACAAGTGATGAGTGAAGTGTTTTTTTTTTTTTTGAGGCTGATGCTTTATAAGGTTGCTTCTTTTCATTATATGCTACCAATAATAATAATAGTAATGGTTGCCACAAAATTCACTTTGAATATTTAGTGTAAGGGTGTCATGATTCAGATGGGAATTGCTGTAAGTGATTAATTAATGGGTCATGAGTTCATTGCTTGTATAGCCCGTGGAATATATTCTAAGGTAAGAGATAATCCTACCTAAATTGAAGATTCCTTTCTTTGTTTCAGTATAAAGATATATACAGCAAAAAAAAGCTTCTTTAAATTAGTAGCTCATCTTCAAAATTCAGCTTATTTAAATTCTTTCTGTGTAAATAAGCAAAATAAAAATGATAGGAGGGCAAGGACTATGAACATCAGAAAGGTATTACCTTTTCTGAAATGCATTTCTATAAAGTGTGAAAACTCTAAAACACCTTAAATAGAGCTGAAAAACATACCCAAGGAGAAATTAAAAACTCAAAACACACTGACAAGAAGAGAATTAAAAGTATGGTATCAAAAGTATGGTACCATATCAAAACTGTTTTGCAGATAAAAGTAGTTATTTTTAAGAATACAGACATTGAATTAGTCTTCTTTTAATATTTAAAAATTAGTTATCTGTTCACAAAGCCCAGCACTCACATATCGTATAAGCAATTTAGATAACATTGTTACCTAATTATTTGCTAATTATCAGCCAATTCACTGGTCAACTGCAAAAACGTTTCTGGTTTGAAAATAGTCAATTCTTAATTTCAGCATGAGAAAAACGAATATAACATTTAAAACTCTTGGTTAGCTCTCAGTTCCACGATATAGCCCCTCTTATGATTTAGGGGAATATTGGTAAATACTAGGGAATTTTGGAATCTAGAGAATAGATAGGAGGGTAACACTGAAACAGGAACCGATACTCCATGGTTTTTATTATTTTTTTTATTTTTGCGTATTTGTATTTCTGTGTATCATTTATCTTGCAAGTGATGTTATGAGTGGTGTTCATTTATTTTTTTTTCAGTTAATGGACAAAAATTACATAAATGTGTTAACAGTGTTGACAATTTTTGTTATGTGTGTGGTTAAGTAAAATTTTCCACTCAGAAATGCCAATTGACTTCACTTGTGAAGACAACCTACTACCATTATTTTGGCTGTAAGGTAGGGAATGAAGACAAACCTTGGGCACCTCATATTTGCTGAAACACATGGCTTTAAATCTCTGAGGATGGTTGAATAACAAAGAACGTTCATTGTCTTTTGCCATCCCAGTAATTTGGAGGGTGCCTTCAAATCATGTAAATGGCTGTTATTTCTGCATGTTGCCTCCTCTTCAGCATGCCATGTCAAAAAAAAAAGGAAGTGGACTGTGGAATACCCCAACAGCCTGTCAGCTATCCAACCAGTGGCACATGGGGATGGTCTGCCTGTACCTCACCCTCCAGAAGAGTACACTTTGGAGTCTGATGAAGATGGGGACAGTGTGAGGAATGATGGTCAACCTGGGCCTGAAACATCACAGGATCCTGATTTTGTGTCAGAACCTGAATGGCCAAGTGAGTCACACAGAATCACTCAAGGTGAACTAAGTGATCTAATTCGAGACCTAGATATATTGAAAGATAAAGCAGAGCTTCTGGGATCAAGGCTGCAACAGTGAAATCTTCTGTAACCAAATGTCAAGGTGTCCATGTACAGGAGTAGGCAGAATGTTTTGACTCCATATTTTAAAAGTGAAAACAACCTTGTTGCCTGCTGTGATGGCAATGGTTTGATGACAGCTTTGAATGTGGAGCACAACCCACAGGAGTGGAGGCTATTCATAGACTCATCAAAGCTGTTTTGCTCCACAATGGCCAAGCTCTTCCTTCAATTCCTCTAGGCTATGCTGTCCACATGAAGGAGACATATGAGAATATGAAATTAATTCTGGAAGCAATGAAGTACAAAGACCACCAATGATGGTCTTTGTACACCTTTAGGTCTCCACAGCATGTCTGTGGAGACCTAAAGGTGATTGCAATACTGCTGGGCATGCATTTGGGATATATGAAGTACTGCTGTTTCCTGTGTGAGTGGGATAGTCGAGCTAGGTCCTCACACTACAAGAGAAAAGTCTGGCCTATAAAGGAAAATCTGCACCCTGGGGAGAAAAATGTCCAGCAGAATCCTCTGGTTGATTGAAGCAAAATTCTTCTGCTCCCTTTACACATCAGCTGGGACTCATGAGAACTTTGTTAAGGGGATGAACCAGGATGGAGAAGCTTTCAAGTACCTGAGAGGACAATATCCACTGTTGAGTGATGCTAAGGTTAAGGAAGGAATCTTTCTTGGTCCGCAAATTTGTCAACTTTGAGCGAGTCCTCCAGGGTAATGAGAATGCAGCGCTTTGGAAGCCTTTAAAAGTGTTTTCCATGACTTCCGGGGAACTGAAGAGCTGGAAACTATGTTGAGACTGCGAACAACCTTCTAGAAAAGTATCATCAATTAGGCTGCAACATGTCACTGAAAATCTACTTTCTTGACTCTCATCTGGACTTCTTCCCTGACAATTGTGGCGCAGTGAGTGATGAGCACGGTGAGCGATTCCACCAAGACATTTCAGCATTGGAAAGAAAATATTAGTGTAGGTGGAATACTTGTATATGTGCTGACTACTCTTTTACAGTAACAAGAGATGCCCCCGAAGTGGAATACAAGCGACAATCAAAAAGAAGGTGCTGTCATGAATAGGCCACATTTTGAGAAAGTCCTGTGCAGTTTTCTTGTGATCTTGTTTTTTTTTACCTTTTAATTAAAAACAACTATGATTTATGTTGTATCAAGGAAATGTAAATATGAGATTATTTTAATATTACTTTTCACTCCGACTACTACTGAAATTACTATATTCTTACACAATAGCAAAAATACTGTATCTCAAAAACTATAGAGCTCTAATAAAATATTTCTGAAGTTATATTTGGTTTTCTTGACCCAAAATTGGTAAAGTTTGCCTATTTTAAGAAAGGAAACAAATTCAAAGAATTTTTTTGTTGAACAGTGATATTTAGGTCCAACATCAGTTAGATATAGCCACCCCAGCATTTGAAACGTACGTGCATATTATCATAAATATAGTTTACAGAATATGTTGGTGCTAATGGTATTAGTTTCTGTAATTCATTATATATATATATGTAAACTAGATGATGCTATGATTATAATTAAACTAGATAATGAATATAAATTATGTAAAATATAGCACCTGTCCTAACTAAATTAGAAGACAAGGCAGACACATGTTGAATGCCAGTCCCTCTCTCCTCCACTGGGAGTCCTGTATATGGATAAAATTGTTCCCCTGATGATCAGTTGGAGACACGTTCCTCTGTTCATGTGAATTATTCTTAATGACAATTGAAAATGTTAAAATACAAAAAGTAATAGTTCTCTTCTTGTAACTATATTCAAGTTTTAATTTCTCCTTTGCCCATGTTTTTGAGCTCTGTTGCAAGTGTTTTAGAGTTGACATACTTTGCAGAAATGCATTTCAGGAAAGTTTAATGTCTTTTTAATGTTTTCTAGCCTTTATCTTCCTATCCTATTTATTTGTGATTATTTCACATGAGAATTTAATAATCAGAATTTCAGAATTTAGTTGCTTAATTAAAGGCTTTTATCTTTATGTCAATATCTAAGTAAAATTAAATGCAACAAGGCATCATATCTTTAAGAGTATAATAATCTATATAATATTGGTGTAAATACACCATAGAAAACTCTTAAACAAAAAACTATGTTAGTAGTTTGAAGGGCATCATTTTTTATGTATCTCATATTGCGCTCTTCCTTCACAACGATTTTCCATGTGTTGCAATACCTCGAATAAGTAACACTTCAATAAAAGAGAAGACTATTAAAAACAAAAATTACAGTTCCTCAGAGCGGTTTAATATACTTAGAACATACATACAAAGAACGGTTTAATATACAAAAAGCTTTCGGCTGAGTAGACAGCCTTCTTCAGTTAAACAGAAAAATATTAAATGACAGTTAGAATGGAGATGTGCACCTGCCAAATTGGTGCGTTAAGGGTTACCCTTAACCGTTACCCCCATCAGAGCATTGGAACGATGGGAGTCAGAGGTAAATATCCTCATCAATAGTTGGCTCAAACAGGGGAAGATAACGCAGTCAACCCGTAATCACCTCTGTGCGTCAGATACCACGGTTTTACGGCCTGCCGAAGGTACACAAAGAAGACACACCACTAAGACCAATTGTATCCTGTTGTGGATCACTGACTTACGAGTTGTCTAAGTTTGTCTCGAGGCTTCTTTCTCCTCTAGTTGGCAAGACCACCTACACCGTCTCCATCAGTATTGAGTTCATAGAAAGGATCCGCACTATATCCATCTCACAAGATCAAGTCATGGCATCATTCGATGTAATATCACTCTTTACCTCCATCCCAGTGGAACTTGCCATCTCTTGTGCAAGACAACTCTTGGATAATGATGAAACCCTTAGCGACAGAACCAGACTGACACCTGATGACATTTCCACTGCCCTCAGACTGTGCTTAGCAGGTGGTGCAATCATGTTTAGCGACTCCATTTACCAGCAGGTGCATGGCACAGCCATGGGTTCCCCTGTCAGTTCGGTCACGGCAAACATCGTGATGGAGGAGTTAGAGGGACGTGCGTTTACACACGCATCAGATCACATCGCCTTTTGGTGTCGCTATGTAGACGATGTGTTCGTAGTTATCCCTAGAGACTCAGGTCAGCAAATCCTAACCCACCTCAACTCACTGTCGCCCTTCATAAAATTTACGATTGAGCTGGAGTCGAACAACACCATACCATACCTAGATACCCTCGTCCGGCGTGAAGACACATGCTTGAAGACGACAGTTTATCGTAAACCTATGTGTGCTGGCCAATTTACCAACTTCCAGTCAGCACATGCACGGGGTCACCTCCTCACCACTGCCCAAACCTTGCTAACTTGTGCCTGGATACACTCTAGCTCTGTAGGTGAAAGACGCACAGAGATCACCAGTGTCAAAGCGGACCTTGCGAGGTGTGGCTATTCCATCGACACCCTTGACAGGTGTTACCTACAGGCACGCGACAACGTAGCGACCAACAGTAGCATCAACAGTGGTGAGTCATCCACGAGGGCATTTATCCCATACTACCCCAACCTGTCGCAACGGATCGGTAGAATTCTAAAATCACATGGGATAAAGTGCATCCAACTCCCAGGCAGGAAACTACGTTCTCTCATTTCCACCGTGAAAACACCTGTCCCCACCCTTCTGCAGAGCGGTTTGGTCTCGCATCTCTTGCCGTGACTGCACTAGCTGCTACTTTGGAGAGACTGGACGTTGGCTCGAGAAACGCCTCTCAGAACATAAAAAGGGCGATCCGTTTGGCAGATGTGGAACACTCAGCTATTGCCGAGCACGTCTGGACAACCCACCACGCCATTGACCCACACCGCGATGTCGTGGTTGTGGACAGGTCCCACCATTACCTATGGCACACCTGGTTGGAATCGTTAAACATAAAATGCTCGGATACCTCTTTGAACAGGAACAGTGGTTGTCTCAAGTTAACCCCATCACAGAAGCAATAATTCTGTCCATAGACAAACGCTGGCCGCGTCACCACCATACGTCACAGCACAAACTTCAACCTCGAACAATTAGCCACGCGCTTCACGCACCAGTTTGGCAGTGCACATCTCCATTCTAACTGTCATTTAATAATTTTCTATTTAACTGAAGAAGGCTGTCTACTCAGCCGAAAGCTTTTTGTATATTAAACCGTTCTTTGTATGTATGTTCTAAGTATATTAAACCGCTCTGAGGAACTATAATTTTCGTTTTTAATAATATGAATCCGGAGCGCATAGGCCTCTTTCACCAAAGAGAAGACTATTGTTACTTATTCTCAGTGGGCACCATCACCAGACGGCACTGTTTCAAGGCTAGTTGGCCTTTCATCTGTGAGTGGGCACGTACCCTGGTATTGCAAACACGACAAACCAGTTGTGGAGAAAATTGTCATGTCTGCAATACCAGGGTACTTGCCCATCCGATGAAATGCCAACTAGCCTTGAAATGGTGCAGTCTTGGGTGGTTGTGCCCACTGAGAATAAGTAACAATAGTCTTCTATTTTAGTGAAGTATTACTTATTCGAGGTAGTGCAATACATCGCAACTCATTGTGAAGGAATAGCACAATGTGAGATACAGATAAAATGATGCCCTTCAAACTGCTAATGTAGTTTTTTGTTTAAGAGTTTTCTATGTTGTGTTTACACCAATATTATATATATAAATTTATGTCAATGGAAATATACTATATCTTTATACCTTTGCAAATATAGAAATTAAGTGTCTATGGAACAATGGATGTACTTTGACTGTGGGCTATAAGCCTATAGATATTGTTACATTCCTTTACATCAGGAACATTGGTTCCCATTGTTAAGAGTGTATTAATTTCAAAAGCAAGTGTATTAATTTCTAAAACATGATTAAAGTTTTAGAAATGTCGAGAACAACTGCTTGTGTTTCACCAGACTTTTTCATTAAATTAGTCCAAAAATTAGTAACATAAACCAATATAATACCAATGGATTGGCATTGACAAATCCATATAGTTTAAGAGTTGGTTTTCATTTGTGCCCTTGTGTATTTGTGAGTGTGGAAAAGTCTTAGGTAACTGAGCCGGTGTTGTTTATGAATTGAACAGGTACTTTGCATTGATCTGTAACAGATGAAAGATGCAGCTTATGTTGCACCAGTCAACAAAAATTTCCGAGTTACCCTGAGAGAGAGAGAGAGAGAGAGAGAGAGAGAGAGAGAGAGAGAGAGAGAGAGAGAGAGAGAAGGGGGGGGGGAGTAAATCACCAAGAAAGAGAAGAATGATGATATCCAGCTCAGGATATTGTCAATACATAAGGCAGTTCTAAGGACTAAGTGCATAAATACACATTAGTCAGTTTGACTTCAGTGGTAAAAAAATTTCATGAGGTAGTAATGAAAAATGCAGTAGATAGATATGGAATCCTAAATTACACACAGAGTACAATTTTGTTAAGGAGAAAATCATGTTTAACTAACTTGGTTAGCTATTTTGACACAGTCACTCAAGAGCTAAATGTAAGAAATAATTTCATTATTTACTTGGATTCCAATGAAGAATTTAATTCAGCCCTGCACGAGAGAGAGTAGTGTATAAGCTGAAAATGGTGGAATCATAGGGAAAATCCTTAAATGGAGGATACAGCCATCCGTCAGTTTAGGATCCATTATTGTTTTTGATTTTCTTAAATGACATTGATGAAAGAATACAGGATGTGGTGTCAAAATTTGCACATGATGTCAAGATTGGTAGAGTTGTTAATGACCAATGCATAGCAGTGCTTCTTCAGGCAGACTTATTAAACTTCAGGGTTGGTCAGAAAAGTGGAAGCTGTGTTTTAGTGCAGAAAAATGTGAGGTCTAACACTTGGGGAATAGTAATCTTAGAATAACTTGGTGGAGTTGAATTAGAAATATAGAAAGAAAGAGATTTGGGAGTTATGATAATGGTGGATATGAAGTTCTTCATGCATTGTAGACATTTGGTGTCAAGCATTTGCTTGTAGAAATAGTGGCTATTAATCTAAATCTGAGGCAATTGTAAAGTTGTGCCTAAAATAAATTAAGCTTCTTGAAAGGATCTAAAAATGAGCAACTCACTTGGTGAGCTCTCCAAAAGGACACAAATATGAGGAAAGACTGAATATGTTGGCTACAGAAGATGAGAACTAGGCATCTTAAGAGGATATTGTGGTATATTTTCTATCTTCTGGGAAAGGATAGAAAAATGAATGAAGCTGAAATTTTCATTGTTATAAATGATTCCAGAACTAGAGGTTATAAATTAAAGTTACAGGTAAAAGATTTTAGACTAGGTTTTTAGGAAGTGTTTTCTTTCAGCAAGCAATTTATTACTGGAATAAGTTACTTACATGGGTTAGTTGAGACTGACAGAATGGATAAATTCATAGGTCAGCTGGATTGTTACTGCCTGAGGAGGGAAACCCTGTGGTTTATTATCTTTTTTTTAAAAATTTTTGATATTTATTTAATTAATTAATTATTTTATTTTATTTATTTTTATATTTATTTTAGTTTATTTATTTATTATTATTATTTTTCTGGATGGTGCAGCAAAAGCCTGTGACCTCAATGCATTCTATGGCTAGTACTAATACTAAACACTTGAGTTCAGTTGGTCGGTGGGGGTTTTGAACAATTGTGTAACAGATTTCATTGGTCATAGTGTTCTAGTTCCTGTGGTATGCTATTTCATATGGTTTATCATATCTAGAAATGTGTGTAAGTGCTGATTTACTTATTACTTGGTATAAAAAACTTCACTGTTTTTTGTTAGGTTAGGAATTTTATTGTTTTTTGAAATGGAAGAATTGAGATCATATTTTATTCCTTTTTTTTATGCATAATGCTAAAATGAATGCACCTTTTCATATGTATGCCCAAAAAATTGTCTTTTGCAGGGGTGATAGAAATTGAAGAAGACAAAGGTGCAACAGAAAGTGATTCCAGTAACGATATGCATTATTCTGATGATCCTGCTGATTCTGACTGGTCTTCAGAAGATGATCCAGAAAGATTATGGTGTATTTGCAGAAAACCACATAATGACAGGTTCATTTCTCTCTCTCTCTTATATAATTATATTTTATAAGAATATAATATAATTTTTTATGTTATATTTTTTAAAGGCATCCTCTATGAAAGGTATTTCATAGAGGGGTGGGGGGGTCTTTAATATTTAAAAGGATGCCAGGCAAAAATCTCTGTTCTGGTATTTTGTAGAATACAGATTAAAAAAAAAAAGTGCCATAGCTTGAGAACTAAAGATTGGTATTAGCTTTATGGTGTAAGGAACCCTACTTTTACATTTACATTCCTTGTAATCAAAAGTTTATATACAAGATGTTTCAAAAATGTATTGGAAAATTTATAATTTATTTACAATTTACTATTTACAGTATTTTCATTAGTTATTCAAACCATGTTCCTTGTAATACTGCGTGGGAGCTTGGATAAATTCAAATTGCTTAATTCGAAATATTGGTTATTTTAAGTTATATTTTCCCCCCTTGCAACTCCTATTCCTTATAATGTAAAGGTCAGTAAGAAATTTATCTTTATTCTGAATTTAGTTTATATTGCTCAATGATTCAATGTTGATCAGGTGGGCTTTGTGTTAAGTTAGGAATTTGCCCCACTGATTGAATAATTGATTAGTTTGCTAGAATATAAATGATCTCTTCTTTGATACCAGAAGGCATTAGTGATAATCATAACAATATTCTGCAGAGTTGAATGTGCTACTGGTAAATATCTCTAAATACAGTATGTATACCAGCAGTGGTATGCTCCTAATTTTGTTTTGTTAAACTGTTAATTTTGTTAACAAAATTAACAATTTTGTTAATAATCCCTTGTTCATTCTTGGTTAAAATAGTCTGTTAAATTTTATCAAATGTAGTTTTTTTTTTTTTTATTTTTTTAACAAGAGGGCTTGGATAATCTCCAAAAATTAAATAGGGGATTTTTGTGAGCACCCACCTCTTCCAGCACAACCGTGTATAAAAGCCTAAAACACTTACACTTAACAGCCAAAAGTGATTAACGAAGTAGAAAAAGGATTATGTGCAATTCCATTGAACACTTAACATACTGTATACATAGCTCAAGAATAAAGAGAGGATCATGGAATATCGTGTAATTCATATGATGAGCAAAGGAAACAACTCGGGGAGTGGGGGGAGGGATCTTTTTTGGTTTGATGAGTGTGTATTAAAGTGGTAGAAAATCATTTGGAAATTATACTATATAGAACAGAGTTATTTTTACATTATCTACTTCACATTTGTGAAATTCATGTTTTGCATTATTTCGGCCAAAGTAAATTCCCATGCTTAGTAAAAACATCCATTGTTAACAAACACTGGATGTTTGTTAACAAACACAAAACAAAAACAAACAAACATTGTTAACAGGAGAGAGAGAGAGAGAGAGAGAGAGAGAGAGAGAGAGAGAGATAGAGAGAGAGAGAGAGAGCTTCTACAGGGATGGGATACACTTAAATAGAAAGGGGGCAAGAATATTTGCTGATGCTATCGAGGCAATGTTAGGTGAGTCGGAAAACTGCTAGCTTGGGGTGATTCACAGACTAATAGGTTAACAGTAGCAGCAGGCAGAGGTGGGAATGATTCTTATACTGCTTCTATTGGAATGAGCAGCAGCCCAGAAAGCAAGTTGCTGGGGATTTCAGGAACTGCTGGGGGTCATGAAACAAGTAAATGCATGGGTTGTGTTAGGGTAACTAAGAGTAAGAACAGGTGCATGTATACTTCCATATGCAACAGTGCTAGAAGAATAGTTAATAAATTCAATGAGTTTGAAGTACTGGTCAAGACATCAAAGGCAAATATTGTTGGGATATCAGAGACTTGGGCCATTCAGATATAAGGGATGCAGAATTGGAATTTGTGGAGTACAATGTGAACAGAAAGGATAGACAGGATAAGAAGGGAGGGGGGGGGTTCATGCTGTTAGTTAAGAAACACATAAGATCTAAGGAAGTGCATCCAGTTGACATAGATGTTCAGTGCAATATTAAGACAGTTTGGTGTGACATAAGACCTGGGAAAGCAAAAATGACGGTAGGAGTTTGTTATAAATGACTCTGATGAGTACAATGAAGAATTATACAGAGAAATAGAGTGGCCCAGTAAATCAGTGTCTTAGAATGGGGGATTTTAACTTCCCAGACAGAGACTGGAACTTCTGGGTTGGTCACTCGCACACTAGCTAGGTTTTTGTGGATTTATTGGATGACATGTTTTCTACAGCAACATGTTTGAGGGGCAACCAGAGGGAATAATACTCTTTATCTTACTATCAGTAGTTCATGCATTAAGAATTTGCAGATAATGGAACCACTAGGTAGCAGTGATCACAGTGTACTGATGTGGGATTTACTTAAAGTTGTGACTACCATCAGGGGTAAAGGGAAGTGTTTTTGCTTTCGTAAAGGTGACTACAGTGGCCTCAGAGATTTTTCAGGTTCTGTACAGTGGGACCAACTGATGATGTTACCAACAGCAAATTCTAAATGGGAAGTATTCAAGAAAGTAGTCTTGGAAGCTACTAGGCTTTTTGTCCAACTAAGAAATACTGCTCTAGGTTCAGGCCCAAATGAGTGTTAGATGAACTAATGATACTCGTGGCAGAGAAGAAAAATGCATGGGATGTACATAAATTGTCAGGTGACAGAGAAGCCAAAGGTAGATAAAAGCTAGTCTGTAATCAAGTTACAAAGGAGGTTAGGTAAGCGAAGGCAGATTATGAAAAATAAATCTTTTGCAAAGGATGCAAAGAAAAACAGCAAAGACTTCTTTACTTATATAAACTCTAAAAGGAAGGAGATGAATCAGATTGGTCCACTTGATATCAGTGGTTTGACTGTAGATGATCAATTTTAGATAGCTGCCGAACTAAAAGAGTATTTTGCATGCACATTCACACATGAGGAATTATTCAAGGAGGAGAGGGCAAGATGTTTATCAAACTCTAACATGGAGTGAAATGATTTTGTAATAACTCAGAGCAAAGTGGAGGAGAAATTGTTGAAGTTAAACATAAGAAAGGCACCTGTGGTGGATGGGATCTATCCAGTTATATTAATGGAGACAGCAAAGGAAGTAAGTAAACCCTTAGCCATAATTATGAGAGCATCCTTGGACTCGGTGGCAGTCCCCACAGACCACAGATGTGCAAATGTATCTTCAATTCACAAAGGGGGATCAAAGGATGACAAGTAATTACAGACCTGTTAGTTTGACTTCTGTTCTAGGGAAAATAATGGAGTCACTGGTTAAAGAAGCATTGCAAGATCATTTAGACAAGACTGAAGCAATAATTCAGACATAGCATGGGTTTGTCAAGGGGGAAGTCTTGTCTGACCAATTTTATTGTATACTATGATGTGGTCACAAATAAACTGGATGAAAAAAATAATTTTGATATCATATACTTGGATTTCAGGAAAGCTTTTGATACTGTTGCACATGGAAGACTACTCTACAAATTGGAGCAATATGGCATTAGGGGCAAGTTGCTACACTGGATAATAGGATGGTTGAATGGCAGAAGACACAGAACGGTGGTCAATAGGTACTGTTCTATGTAGACTGATGTTATTATTGATGTCCCTCAGAGTTCAGTGTTGGGCTGATTGTTGTTTTGTATATTTATCAATGATATTGATGAAGGTATATCAAGTTTAATGTCAAAGTTTGCAGATGATACAAAGGTTGGCAGGGTGATTAATAACAGTAATGACAGTATGCTGCTGTAACAGGATCTGGAAAAGTTGGGTAGATGGGCTGCGAAGTGTCAACTGAAGTTTAACATTGAAAAATGCTAAGTACTGCATATGAGTAGCAGTAACCCATGAGAAACGTACCAACTTTGTGGTGTTACTTTAGAGTAGTCGAGAACAAAAGATACCTTGGGGTAATTGTGAAGTCACATAGGAAGTTTTCTGAGCAGTGCAGACAGGCTGCCAGAGTAGGTCACTGGGTCTTGTCAATGATATACAGGAATTTTGCAAGCAAGGATAAGGAGGTGATTATCCCCTTGTGTAAGGGAATGGTCAGGCCACACCTTGAGTTCTGTGTACAGGTCTGGAAGCCTCATTTTAGGAAGGATGTAGAGTTGCTAGAATGAGTACAGAGAAGGGCAACAAGACCAGTGAAGGCAACAAAGGGTTGCTCTTATGGAGAAAGGCTCAATTTCTGCAAATTGCAATTTCTGGAGACTACACCTTCAAGGTGAGCTGATTGAGGTGTATAAGGCCTTGAATGGATTGAGCAGGCTTAATGCTGAAGGGATTCTTCCTCTTTCTCAGGTTATAAACCTGAGGGGGCATAGATTCAAACAGAGAAAAGACAGTTGTAGAATAGATGTGCAGAAGTTTGCCTTTAGCCAGCGGGTAGTTGATTGCATGAACAAATTTCCATCTATTGTTGTGGAAGTTAATACCTTAAATAAATTCAAGGCAGAACTAAATAAACATTAGGAATGAATGGATCAGTGAAATGGGAAGGTGGTTTTTTTGGCTAATGCTGTATATGCTTGTTTTACAGCATTCTTCTAGCTCCTCTTGGGTACCATTCTGTTAATTTTCTTTCTTATTCCCTCTATCATCATGTCTTCGAGCTATGTGTCCTGCCCAAGACCATTTTAGTTCTTTAGTTTTGATAAGAATGTCCTTTACTTGAGTTTGCTGCCTAATCCATGTGTTTCTCTTCTTATCTGGCAGTATGATTCCTAATATAATTTGTTCCATTCTTTACTGCAATATCATTAGTTTTCAGCTTCTCTTCCATTCTTTTGGTGAGTGCCCAAGTTTCACTTCCATAAATGATGGTGGGGAGTATACATTGTTTCATTTTTTTTAGGTTTCAGCCAAATTGGGATATTGTTCCCAGAATGTGACTATATTTCCTGAATGTCATCCACCTGAAATTTATTCTTCTCTTGACTTCAACCGTTTATCATTATTACAGCTAATGACTTGTCCCAGATAAGTATGTGAATCCACCATTTCAATTACTGCTCCTTTAATTATTATATCCCTTTCTGTGGCATACTTCACAGTGCTTTTTTTGGTAAAAAAATAGGTGCCAGTACTCATTCTTTATCAGGAAAAATTAAAAGGATATGAAAAGTACTCTAAAAATTTTTTTTTCCTGATATTGTTACTTTAATAGTAATGTTTTTAGAATAAGAACGACAAATTAAGTATATTAACACAGTTTATTAGGCATAAATTTATTATTCAAGTATATAAAAAAATAAGTAAAATGTGAGTAAAATAAGTAAAAAATAATAACATAAGTAAAAATAATTTCATAATAAAGTTTTTGTTGAATATTCCAAAATTTTATTAAGTTTTCATCCGACACCCTATGCCGACTTCTTTTGTTCATATTTGTGTATTGGTTGCTGAATAGTGTTTCCGAAGCAGCCACAAATCGACATATTTTGGTGGATCAAAGCGGGTCAGCAGTGGGCCTACAGTTTTAAGAAACAGTAGCCTAGAAACTGTTTTTGTCATCAACGAAGCACTGGTTGGGCTAGCGAACAGATTCGTTTGTGAAAATCCTCGTTCACATTCACTCGATGAAATTGATATCGTACTCAGAGCATTCATCAAATGCTTCAATTCTTCCGAAACCTTCTTATCAATTAGGTATCCACAAATTTCATCTCTTTCATTTAACTGTAACCTAATTGACAATTTTCTAACTTCATTTTCACCAAATGCCAACAATTCATGTTTAGAAGGATTAATACCTTCGTTGTCCTTGTTTTCCTTCTCTCATCATAATTTTTTTTTTTTTTTCTTTTCTTTTTCTTGAAACTGTCCAAAATGTCAGTGTTATTTGGACATTCAGGCACTGTGACCATGTAAACAGAGACAGGGAAAATTTACGGAAAATGTGGATAAAGCACTTCCGTGAAACAACAGATAATTATTTGTTGGGGTAAAAGAAAGTCACTTTCCTAATTCTCAAACTAAGCACTTACAGTTGATTCACAGTGGTGTCCAACCTACGTTCCACGAAGAAAGTGAACTAAAACAGCATTTAAAATTTTGTTAATCATCAAAAATTTTTTCTCATTAAATGTTTTGTTCAGTAAATGTAATTGTGTATTGTACTTAATAAAATTTTTGAATATTTTGAATTTCACTTTTACATGCAACAAGATATGGAAAATGTAACACACTAAAGAAATTCGAATTTTTTTAAATATGGCCCCTGTACGGGAAAAGGTTGGACACCACTGCAGTAGAAGGTGGGCCAGAGCCCAATGGAAATAAACCTTGATCTGCTCCTCTTGACTAGCCCGACTTCTCCGTATGTGGGACAGGTAGTCGGAAGGTTCTACCAGGCACCACTAAGTTGTAGAATGGTAATCCGTTTAGCTCTCTTAATTCGTGCAGCAGCAAGCAGCACTATCTGCCTAAATTGCCTGAAGACCAGAAATGCCAACAGTGCGTACCGAGTCAATTCTCACCCAATCCGTTCGCCACTCAATGGAAACTACCCTAAATGCAACCTCCAAGGAGAAGTCGAAACAATTCACTACAAAAGGACTTTGTTAAACAGAGGTCCGACTGAGTGCTTCAGAATTATAAAAATGGTTATACAGTTTTATATAGAAAATATCTTAAACAGTAGACAGTAAAAAAATGCAAATTTAGTTAAATAATTTTAAGCTCATTTGAATAGTATGTAAACGTGAAAAAAATTCACGGAATATTATAAATTTCGAAGTGCAGTGCATCCAAATGTCACGTCACTGTTAATAAAGGTGCCGGTATGCCGTACCATTGCGTATCGTCCCAAAAAAAGCACTGCTTGTTCATCATTACTATTGTTTTAGCCATATTTATCTCACCTTGCTAACTCTGCATAATTGATTAAGATTTTCCTCTAATTCTTTGGAATCAGGCTTATGATCACAATATCATTGACAAATCATAAATGGGTTAGGTACTCTCCATTCACATTGTCTCCTTTTTGCGACCAGTCTAATCTTCTGAAAGCTTCCTCAAGGGCAGCAGTAAACAACTTCGGAGATATTGTGTCTCCTTGTCGAACTCCTTTCTCAATTTTAAATTTTTACTGTCTTTGTCTAGGCTAATAAAGGAGGTAGTTCTCATATATTTTCTTCAAAATCATAATATATGGAGTATCTATGCTTTATCTTTCCAGTGCCCGAAACAGTGCCCTAGGCTGTATGGAGTCAAATGCTTTTTCATCATCCACAAATGCTAGGCATAATGGTGTTTTATATTCATTTACTTTCTCTGTTGTCTGTGATATTACATGAAGGTGATCCATAGTTGAGGATCCTGTCCTAAAGCCAACTTGCACTTTCGGTTGGTACTCATCATGTATTCTTTCTAATCTGTTAGTAATGACTCTTGTGAACAACTTGTAGATTGGGGATAACAAGCTAATTGGCAGTGTCCGATTTACACATAAGCTGTACAAGCTACAGCTTAAGACCTCACATTACAAGGGGCCTCGCTCCATCTTAAAAATCCTATTTTTAATATTGTCATGGGTAAGAGAGGAGGACCTCATAAATGTTATAGTTTAGGGCCATAACAAGTTTAAATCTGGCCCTGCTAATTGGTGTATAATTTCCAATTTCTGATTTATCTCCTTTCTTATGCAGCAAAACTATTATTGCATTATTCTACTCCTTGGGCATCATACCTTTTCGAATGCATTTTGTGAAGAGTCTTGCCAATTTCTGTGTCATGTCTCTTCCTCCAAATTTTAACAACTCTACAGTAATTTTATCTTCCCCCTGAGGTTTTCTGATTCTTTATTTTCTTCAATGCATGTTTCCTCATCAGGAAACCCCAGGGGCTCACATCTGGAGAGTATGGGCTCGGCACACCCAGGGTCTTGAGCTGAAAATCATCATTCTTCTCTTTCTTGGTGATTCCCTTTTGATTTCTTCTCCTCCTCCTCCTCTTCTTCTTCTTCTCTCTCTCAGGGTAATTCAGAATTTTTTTTTTTTTTTTTTTTTTTTTAGCTGGTGCAGCATAAGCCTCTGGCTTTCTTACACCATATGCTAATAATAATAATAATAATAATAATAATAATATCGGGTATGTCGTATGTGTTACTAATTTGTGATCCATCTTCCCCACTGCTGGAATGAATCATTTCCTCGCTCCTTGTATAATTCTCTATAGTAGTTTTGTGCTATTTGACTTATGCCTTCTCTGCTATTTATAAGTACACCATCTCTATTCTTCAGTTTTAGTATCATTTGTCTTTCTGTATTACTGCTCATAGCTGCTGATTTAAGTCCTTTGTTTTCCCTTAATGCTTGTTCTACTTTTCTTGTGTTAAATCTTCTTGTGTCCTCTCTGAGTCTCTTTCTAATAGTTTTGCATAACTCACTATACTCAATTTTCTCCTTGTCAGTGTTTATCTTGCTCTTCATTTGTCATCTTTGGTTCATCATGACAAGTGTTTCTTAACTAATTTTTTCTTCTTTGGATTTCTTTTTACCTCTAAGTTTCTTGGGCTTTATCACTTTCAAAAAGTTGTAGTATTCCTCGTTGATATCTTGGTCCTGAACAGCCTGCATAGACTCAGACTTATTCTTAATTTCCAGTACATACTACTTTTTCTCCTCTTCTGTTATCTCAGAGACCATTGTATTATTTACTTGAGTCAGTTTTTTCCTTTCCTTTCCTACATCTATCGTGTGCATCTTACCATTCTGTGATCAATTCCAACATTTACCTTGTTCAGGATGGTAAGATGATTCATGATATATCTTCTGTTAGTAAGGATAAAGTCGATTTCATTATTTGTTAATCCATTTTATGGTTTTCCCTGTCCACTTTCTGTTCACCCTTTTCTTGAAAAAAAGTGTTCATTACTGTCATTTCTTGAGATTCTGCAAATTCCACAAGTCTTTCACCTCTTTCATTTCTTTCATCAATTTCAAAATTTCCTGTAGTTCTCCTTTCTGTGCTGTTTTGTCTCTTTCCAATCTTAGCATTGAAGTCCCTCATAATGATAGTGTAGTGGGTTTTCTGCTCATCTAGGAGACTCTCAATTTCTGTGTACATTTCTTCAATCTCATCATGGCTCGACATTGGTGCATAAATCATTATAACCTTTAGCTTGTACCTCTTAGAAATCCTGAGTAGTAGTCTTGATACCCTTGGTGATGTACTTTTGAATTCCAAAATGTTGTTTTTTTTTATCTTTATGGACCAGAAAGCCAATTCACTGTTTCCATTGTTGTACAGCAGATTTCCACTTGATAAACTTATATGTGATTCATTTCTTCTTCTTGTTTCAGCCAAATTGATGATATTCCAATTGGTATTTTCTAATTCCTTTTCTATCTTCACCAATAAGTGATCTTACGTTGTAACAGGCCAGGTTCAGTTTCCGTGAATGGCTGCCTGGTCATACCCAGAGATTCTTAGCACCCTCTGCTTCCACTCTGATTCTCTCGCTGCCGTAAGAGGGGGAGTGAAAGCTGCTGGTGACTGAGGGCCATTGGTTTCGTTGTGCTGTCATGTGCTGGAGGGTTTGGTCTTTTCCTCTTCACGCTGACCAGGCTTCTTGAAGAGAACCACTCTACACATTCGTTACCACCTAAGTGACATAACAGGGCTTACAATCAAGAAGGTGTGCATGAGTAGATTTTAGGGAGGCAGGCCAAGCAGACTTTTCCTAAATCCTCTCAAATAGAAAGATATTGGGTCTATCAGTGTTTTAGACTGAATGTCTGATAACACACAAAATGCCTGTTCTTCTCTAAGCATCTGTTCCTATCTAAGTTTTCGGAAGTGTTAAATCCCCGTGCTTCCAAATGAGTGAGTAGAAGGACAATATTCCCTATGTCGGAACAAATAAATGTAATCATATTTGGAGGGAGATACATAAATTTTGTTTATGACAGTTCAGTGTGTGACAGTGTGGTGTAACAGACAATTTGGTGAGTACAATGATTCAGTGAATTCTGTGTGAGAATTTGGTGTATGAGAAAGCAAACCAAAAATGCAAACTTTTAGCATGCTGTGCTGTAAAGGTTCATATTTGGTTCAGTAAAGGTTCATAATTTGAATCAGGCTAGCCGCCTTTATTTTTTAATCTATATTCTACTTTTTTAGGGAGATCCTGTAAAAAAGTACCATGGACAGGTTAAAGATTGGGAAGCAATTCCTTTCCTTCTGATTAATTTATCGTTAATTTTAGGTCGTATTTTTAGGAAATTCATATGGAAATAAGTTGTTCTGGAGACGAAAAGTATAGATTATTCATGAACACTGGCTGGTTAATGCACATCGTCTGATGTTTGTTTTGCTTTTTATACTTTTTATTGAAAGCAGTTAAGGTTAGTGGTAGACTATTTCCATAAATGGATTAAGGGTAGGTGCGTTGAATGGGGGTACACTGACCACATGTAACCCCCCCACAGGTACACTGATTGCAGTGTACTGATGTAGGATTTACTCAAAAATGTAACTACCATCAGGAGTAAAGGGAAAGGTTTTTGCTTTCATAAAGGGCGACTACAGTGGTCTCAGACAGTTTCTAAATACTACATAGTGACTGAACTGATGATATTACCAACAGCAAATTCTAAATGGGAAGCACTCAAGGAATTAATCTTGGAAGCTACTAGGCTTTTCATACCAACTAAGAAATACTGTTCAAGGTTTAGGCCTAAATGGATGTTAGATGAGCTAATGAGACTCGTGCCAGAGAAGAAAAGTGCATATGATTCGTGTAAATTATCAGGAGGCACAAAAGCCTATGGTAGATATAAGCTAGTCTGTAATCAAATTACAAAGGAGGTCAGGGAGGCGAAGGCACATTATGAGAAATCTTTGGCAAAGGATGGAAAGAAAAACAGTAAAGATTTCTTTATTTATGTAAATTCTAGAAGGAAGGGGATGAATCAGATTGGTCCACTTGATATTAATGGTTCGATTGTTGATGATTCTGTTCTGGTAGCTAACAAACTAAATTAATATTCTACATCGACATTCACACATGAGGAGTTATTCAGGGAGGGGAATGCCAGAATCTTATCAAATTCTAATTGGGAGTTAAATGATTTTGTAATAACTGAGAGCAAAGTGGAGGAGAAATTGTTAAAGTTAGACATAAGAAAGGCACCTAGAGGCACCATCTATCCAGTTATATTAAAAAAAGGCAGTAAAGGAAGTAAGCAGACCCTTATCTGTGATTATGAAAGCATCCTTGGACTCATGGGAAGTCCCCATGGACTACAGATCTGCAAATGTATCTGCAATTTACAAAGGGGTATTGAAAGGTGACACAAGTAGTTACAGACTTGTTAGTTTAACTTTTGTTGTGGGGAAAATAATGGAGTCATTGGTTAAAAAAGCACTGCAGGATCATCTAGACAAGACTGCAGTTAGAGTTCAGATACACCATGGGTTTGTTAAGGGAAAGTCTTGTCTGACCAGTTTGATTGGATACTGTAATGTGGTCACAAAGGAACTGGATGCAAAAAATAATTTTGGTATCATATACACCTAATTCTGTTTTTACACGATAGATACGTTCCTGAAAAATACGTGTAAAAAAAATTCGTGTAAAAAAAGACATTGTATTTATGGAAGAAAAGAAGATTGGTTCCGGATCTAAAAAAAAAATCAGTAAAAATAATTTAAAAAAAAAAAAAACACAAAAATATTCGTTTTAAGCTTATTATTTTATTTAAA
The DNA here is from genome assembly GCF_048544385.1 of Mastigoproctus giganteus. NCBI lineage: Eukaryota > Metazoa > Arthropoda > Arachnida > Uropygi > Thelyphonidae > Mastigoproctus > Mastigoproctus giganteus. Next base: position 68,742,018 of record NC_143586.1, on the reverse strand, counting down.
CAAAATACACATGTAATAATATGTAATTAAAATGTATTAAAATAAATTTGTATGCATATGAAATGAAAAAAAAAATTCTTCATGAACAAAAAAAATCTGTTTTACACATAACAAGATTTTATTCATTTTCACTTTCTGATAATAAAAGGCGCATATGTTTGCGTACGACTGGAATATCACTGCCATCACTAGAAATGTTGTGGACATCGTCTTCTTCCTCTATTAATGAAATTCTTTCTGTGATCTCTTGAGCAAAATCAGCACGAGTCTCCTCTGGTGCTGATGTTTCACCGGTTTTACGAACGAATTCAGTTATTAATCGTTGTGTTCGTGTTTTGGTTACGCCGTTATATAATTCTCTGTAAGAGGCTGTCAACAACTTCAATTCACGTTGAAACTTCCCAGCGCGTTCCTCATTAGGGTCATTTTTGACAAAATGATTACCTAATTTTCTGGCCAGTTCCAGACCTTCTTTTATTAAATCTGCATTTAGAACAGGATCATTTTCTTCATTATCACTACGTTCTGTGGGATAAGGAGTCCCAAGGACAACCTCTAATATTTCATCTTCGCTTAGGGCTTTGTTGGTTAACAATTCATCAATATCTTCAAACGATAGATCATCGAATCCTTCTCCACCAATTTTGTGTGCCATTGTAATGATGTTGGGAAATTCGGTCGTATTAGGGATGATGGGATCTTTGCTTTTTACACATTGTGGCCAAACCGCTTTCCAACACGCATTTAAAGTTGCTGGTTTTAATTCAGTTAACGCTAATCCAACTTGATTGATACAATCCATAATTGAGAATTTCTTCCACACATCAATGATTGTTAGTGTTTCATCATTCAGTTTGTCCAAAACATGTTGGAATGTTCGTTTTACGTAGTATGTTTTAATTGTCGCAATTATACCTTGGTCTAGCGGTTGTATCAAAAATGTAGTATTAGGTGGCAGAAATAAAATTTGTACGTTTGGGTGGTCCAAGACAGGATGGCCGGGTGCATTGTCAAGAATCAGAAGAACTTTAAATTCGAGACCTTTCAAATTCATATAACGTCTGACTTCTGGGACGAAACATTTGTTGAACCATTCTGTAAAAATAGTAGTGGTTACCCAGGCCTTCTTGTTTGCCATCCAGTGAACAGGCAGTTTATTGATATCTACACCTTTCATTGAACGTGGGTTTAGGGCTCGATTTACCAGCAGTGGTTTCAACATACGATCTTCTGAAGCGTTGGAGGAAAATAATAAGGTCACGCGATCCTTAGCTACCTTAAAACCACCAGCAGTTTTCTGCGATTTGGCTACATACGTTCTGTTGCATTCGTTTCCAGAAGAAACCAGTTTCATCTGCATTCCACACTTGATCAGGAGTGTATCCTCCATCTTCAATAATTTTTGCAAGTTCCTGCGGGAATACTTTAGCAGCCGATTCATCTGCAGATGCAGTTTCACCTTTAATTTTTATATTATGAAGAGCATTCCTTTTAAGAAACCCTGTCATCCAACCTGTACTCGCAGAAAATTCATACTTTCTGTTTAACTGAGATGAAATGCTTGGCTCCTTTTCTTTAATCTGTCTGTAAATTCTTAGTGCTGTTTGCTTGATGGCATTTCCATCTACTGGTACTCTTTTTTGTGACTGATCTTCTATCCATATTACCAGAGCCTTTTCCATTTTTTCCTTGACAATATCTCTTGTATATGATGATGAATTAACACTTACTTTTGTTCCAGAACATACCGACTTCCTAATTGCAGCTTCATTTTTCTTAATAGTTCTTACGGTAGCTTCATGTACACCAAAATGCTTTCCTACAGACGTAGCCACTTGTCCAGTTGCAAGACGATCTAAAATTTGAATTTTAAGTTTCAAAGAAATCGTTTTCCTTTTCATTTTGGTAATAGGCGAATTATTCGACATTATATAAGGGCTACCGAAAAATATCTCAGTTATAATTAATAAAAAAAGGTATGAAAAATTTGTAAACTTACAATTTATTGACTATCGGCAAAATTAATAAATTTATATGTGCACAAATTTCACTAAAGATTCTTTCACTTTGAAATAGAGCTTATGTCTTCCGAAGGTACAATGCACGAATACCGTAAATGTGCACCAAATTCAATAAAAACGTTGATGATTCATAGATACCTAGACGTACACATTGGTAAGCAAAAGCACGCGTTTCAAAACGCACACACTAGCTGTTATCCAATCTATTGGTGCGTGTAATATAGAAATGATACTAATATGCCACAAATAAAAAAAAAAATTCTTACAATTTAGGCAAAAAAAATTCATAGAAATCGTGTTAAATCAAAATGACTCGTGTAAAAAGAGAATGAAATATTTATTTTGAATTCGTGTTAAATCAAATTCGTGTAAAAAAAGTTCGTGCAAAAACAGAATTAGGTGTACTTGGATTTTAGGAAAGTTTTTGATACTGTTAGATATGGAAGACTGCTGTACAAGTTGGAGCAGTATGACATTAAGGGCAAGTTGCTGCGCTATGTATAAACGGATGGTTGAGTGGGAGAAGACACTTTGATCTTAGTGAAAAGGCCGAGAAGAGATGGGAGAAGACAGAGAGTGATAATCAATGGACACTGCTCTTAGCATTGCCATTAGCGAAAAAAAAAAAATAATAATAAATAAAATAAGATTCCATTTCACACATCCATTTGCTCTAAAAGTTTATGCAGTTCTTCCTTTAATTTATTTAAGCTATCAACTTCCACAACGACAGATGGAAGTTTGTTCCAGCAGTCAACTGCTGGCTAAAGGCAAATTTCCCTGCATCTATTCTACAACTGTCTTTCCTCAATTTGAATTTATGCCCTGTCAAGTTTGTAATCTGAGCAAGAGGAAGAATCCCATTAGCATTGAGCATGCTCAAACCATTCCAGGCCTTATATATACATCTCAATCAGATCACCTCAAGAGTGGCTAGTCTTTAGATGCTGCAATTTGCAGAACTTAAGCCTTTCTTGGTAAGAGGATCTCTTCATTAACCTCACCAACCTTGTTGCCCTTCTCTGTACTTGTTCTAGCATCTCTGCATCCTTCCTAAAATGAATTCTCCAGACCTGTAAGCAGTACTGAAGGTGTGGACTGACCATTGCCTTATACAAAGGGATAATTGACTCCTTATACCTACTAGCAAAATTTCTGTATATCATTGACAAGACCCAATGACCTGCTCTGGCAGCCATTCTGCACTGCTCAGAAAACTTCATATATGACTGTACAATTACTCCCAAATCTTTTTTCATTCTCTACCACCCTGATTGTAGTACTGCACAGTTGGTATGTTTTTCTGGGGTTACTTCTGCCCATATGCAGTAGATTGCAGGCTTGGTTGTGGAGTTGGATGTTAGCATTAGTAAAGTCACATGATGCAAGAAAGCAAGCTTATGTGGCATCAGCCAAAATAAAAAAAAATAACCTCATTTCACTCATCCACTCGCTTGAAATGTTTGTCTAGTTCTGCCTTGAATCTATTTAAGCTATCAACTTATACAACAACAGATGGAATTTTGTTCCAGCAATCAGCCACCCGCTGGCTAAAGGCAAATGTTGGCGATATTCACTCCAATGAGTGTTAATCATGCTAGTAAAAATGTAAATAGTTTTATGTATTTGGTATGTACAGTTTTTTTTTTTTTTAATGGCTAATTAGTGTACTGGTAAGCTGGTTGGGCCCTTCTGGGTTAGTGGTTTTGCTTTGTTTTGATAAAAACTTAAGTTTGATACGATGTCTGTGTAAATAATTATTTGATGGTTTCTCTGTCTTGCACTTTAAACTTTCTTTTCTAACTTTTTCATGTTCAGGGGTCTTCTTCCCCTTCTTGTATTTGCTTTCCCTTCCCCCCCATCTCCCTAACTAAGCCTTATGTTTCCTATCTTCCTTTCAGTTCAAAATTCAGAGCTCCCAGGTTTGCCTGATAGTCCCATTAAGTTTCTCTGGTAGAAAGTGGACCCTGGCATGCCTCCTCACGGCCACTGTTGGGAGTTAGGGGATCTGATATCACCTGCCTCCTGGCTGCAAAGTCGCCAGGTGCCGGCACTCAACACTCAACATAACAAGACATACTTACACATGCTTGCCAGCCTTGGCCTTTTGCCTTTTCAGATGCTACAGCAGTATATAGGAGAAACCCTGGAGACCGCAGTTAAACAAATACACCTTGACCTTGTCCAATGTTAGTGTTTCTCAGTCGACTGTAACTTAAACTTTTTCTTTCTTGCTGACTGGAGTGTGGAACTCGGTTCGGTCTTTGGCTGTGATCCTCATTCGCAAAAAGGTGCGACAAGTTGTGTGTCATGAAATAACTCTTTGTTACTGTACTGTATTGTTATTTATTTACTTTTTTATTATAATTCAAACACAATACTGCAATACATCCAAAGATTGTGGTTAAAGTACAATTTTATTTGAAAGCAACAGTGAAAAATTGAAATAATTCTATTTATCCCACGAAATCTCTCCAAGTTTACTTCTACTGACATCCTAGTTCATTCTGTGATAGTCTTTATAAGGTGTTTCTCCAAATTCTAAATCAAGAGCAATTGCTGCATCATCAGGGTTAAAATAATACCTTTGTGCACAGTATAGGTAAGGTACGTTCGTGTCAAATGGCACCTGGGATTTCTCCCAACTCCGCGTGTGTTTTGCTGTATCGAGGACAGTACACTGTCAATCCAGAGACTTGAAAGTGTGTGGGCCGTGCCTGTGCAGTGCGATATGTTATGCCCATTGTTTGACCGGCGTATTGGCCGCCAGGCCCCTAGTGGGGCCTGATGTTGCCCATACCCTGCCACATGGAGGCTAGCCGGGTGTATCCAGTATCACAACTAATTGCTCTGGCAGGTCCTGCCACCTAGTTTCCTGGGATTTCAGTGGCTAGGACCTTAAAAAAATAAATAAATAAAAATTTTACGCATTCAACATTAGTGTTTAATGGGATTGCTGTTTGGAAATCGCTGGTTGGGGTTGAATGCTAAAGAGATGTGTTAAAGGCCTAATAGGTCGGGCAAAATTTTGATGTTATTAAATTTAGACGTGAGGCTATATGCTAGATAAAAGCTAATAGTGTTTGTTGTCTAAGAGATTTAGACGAAACCAGTGGAATTTAGACGTTGATTAGAATTTGGCGGCATTGTTAAGGGTGGTCGATTTAGTGAGAGGAGAGGGGTGGGGGACTGAAGACTGGGGGGAAAACAGATAGAAGAATAGGGATGATAGAGTAGGCATCCCCAAAGAGGTCAGTGGAGACGAGCCACACCAGGCAAAATATGGGGGGGTAGGCAGGGAGGAGAGGAGACAGAGGTCCATCTCCCCCGCCCCACCCTGCCTGGGGATGGGGTTTTAAAGGGAACCAGGTTAGAATACCCAGTTCAGATCACCAATGGCGTTGTTGGCAGCAAAGCTGCAGAATGTCTTCGTCAGTGTCATGTCCAAGCAGTGTCGAATCCGGTATGAAGGTCAAGCTGCCCATCCCTCTCCGGCAGTGGGGAACCCACCAGGCGAGGGGGGTAGGAGAGACACACATTTATTTCATTCATAATCTGCATTCTCACTCTACTTCCATTTTTATATATATATATATATATATAGATTTTTTTTTTTTTTTTCCTTTTTTTTTTTTTCTTTTTCAGGCCAGGGGAGAATGCAGTGATAGTGTTTATGTGGTTAGTAAATGTTTGTTATTACAGTATATGTAAAGTAATGTAAGTTATTTTTAGGTTTGTATTCTTTCGGCCAATTACATTTGCTCTTCCACTCATTCCCATTCACTCTCTCTTTCCCTCATGCTAGGTCACTCTTTCTTTCACCAAAACTGCCATTTATTCCCTTTTTACCATAATTCCTAGTTCACTCAGTGCCCAGCCTATTCATTCTATTTTTCATTTTCATTCTTTCATCCTTCTTTCATTCTACATTGGATCCCCTTGCTACTAGCTTACTGTTATTTTTCATTTAATCTGCTTTACTGGCTGCCTGTACATCTCCCAACCCTGCATGGTTACTTATTTGATGTGGGGCCCTAGGTTCCTACACATGGCAGGGTAGTCCCGGGGAGTTTTGTTATATCAGGTTTCTGTCAGGGTGCAGAATACTGCTGTCCTAACAGTTTTTAAGTCCCACCCCGTCTGGGCATCGTGGGAAACTTGGGCAATTTTACTATTGATTATTGTCTAATTGCTGGGGGGCTTAATTGCCATTCTTTGGATTGCTATGTGCATTTCGAATACTTTCTGTGTGAAAGATGTAAAAGCTTTATAATTTTGCTCTTCTATGATGAACAGATGGTCTTCTCCCCTGGGAAGGGGACCAATCTGTGCTATTAGCTCTGTTCTGAGGATGTCATATATTATACATTCATATAGAATGTGTGCGTGCCCAGCCTTCACTTTCGCCACAGGTGCAGTTTGGGTCATTGGGCAGGCCTAAGGAGGTTAATTTCGCCTTTAGGGAGCCGTGACCTGTCAATATAAATGTTGTATAAAGTCCAGGGGCATACCACTTAGGTGGCTCTGGGCTAACCATTGACACTCGTGGCAGAAACCATTTCGTAACCAGACCTCTGGTTTCCTGCTCCCACTTTGTTTGCCCTAGCTCATGGAGCTTTGTGGCTATTCTTTTTCTTTCATCATTGAAGGTGTTGGTTGTGTCAAGGGCTATCCCCAGAAATTCTGTGGGTATGCTATGCCCTTTTTAAATCTATAATATAAGCCTCTTTTTTCTACTTCCAGGTAAAGTGGGAGAGTTCTGGCCAGCAATTGTAGTGCAGGTGTGCTTACTGTGTGACATGTTCTGGTAATAGTGAGTAGTATTGTCCTTTGTATTGATTCTAATTTATTCCTATTTCTTACTATGGCCGAGCGGATGAACCACACACCGACTCCATAGGTGATAACAGGTAGGAACATTGCACGGTATGTGACTGCCAGGGTCTTTCTTTTGAGCCCCCAGTCTGCTTGACTGATCCTGGTATCATACCTGCATAATTTCTCACTTTCGTTGCCAAGTAGATCAAATGGGGGTAAAAAGTTAGTTTTGAATCAAAGACCACTCCAAGATATTTTAGTTCTGTTACCATTTTTATAGTGGCTGTGTTAATTTTGATTTGTGGACGTCTGCTTATGTCCAAATTGCCTTTTAGAAGTATTTGTTTGGTTTTTTCAGGCGATATTTTGAGCATGTGCATTTGTGCCCACTCCTGTAGCTGCAAGAGGGCAGCATTTGCTCTTTGCTCTACAACCACTCATGAGTTACCTTTTACAAGGAAAATCACGTCATCTGCAAAGGCCAGGCTTTCCACGGGACCCAGATCCAAAGCCAGAAATTCGTCCAGAACAATGTTCCAAAAGAAAGGGCCAAGGATTGAACCCTGCTGGCAGCTTTTATTCACAGGGCATGTCAATTCCTGGAACCTTGTGTGTATTGAGACACTTCTGTCTATAAGGTAGCTGTTTATTACCTTATAGAGGCTTTGTGGGGCATTTGCCTGGCGAAGTCTCCTAAGGAGACTAGGCCACCAGAGTGAGTCAAATGCCCCAGCAAAGTCAGTGGAGATTGCCAGCATATATTTCTCCTCTGTGTTTTTAACTGTTGTCAGTAGGTGGTGCAGGCGCCTCCATAGCCAGGTGGGAAGGAGCAGCAGTGCGTAGCACACGCTTCTTGATTAGACCGGGGTTCGAGCCCGTCACCATCAAATACGGAGGATGCGGAAAGGTCAGGGAATGACCATCACATATCCTGGAGCAATATGGCCTTAGTTGCTAATGCTCCTAAAATAAAACCAAAACAAACAAAAAATAGGTGGTGCATGGCATCCCCCGTAGAATTGCCCTACTTAAAACTGTACTGATTGTTGGAATGCAAATCTGCTTTTGTGTAATATTGAGCTAATCTGCTATATATTAGTCTTTCATATATTTTCCCTAGTACAGGGAGTAGGTCTATATGATTTGGGATCAGTAGGGAGTTTTTCAGGGTTTTTGAGAATTAATCTTAACACAGCTTGTTTCCATATTTTTGGGAATATACCTTCTGTCATACAGTTATTATATAGTGCTATTAATTTATCTGGTGCTATTTCTGCTAATTTTTTGATAATCTCAACCTCTAAGTGGTCAAAACCTGGGCATTTATTGTTTTTGGTTTTAGATAGTGCTATTTCTAGGTCTTGTATGGTGAACAGAGGTTCGGTATTGGCGTTGTCGTATTCAGTGTTATCTTTTATAATGTTTAGTTGGGTGGGGAACGATTCCCAGTTTCAGTCTGAATAATACTGTCTAGGATGTTATTTACAGAATCCACAGGGTTGGGGTTCCATCTGGTTTGACAGTAGTTTCTAAGACATCTCCTCTTGGCAGCTTGTTGGACACTATTCTGTAGACAACTCCCCAGGGAGTTATTGTTTCCAGTAGTTCCCACCAAGTGCCCCCAGCATTCCCTTTTCTTGCCTCTTATGAGGGCTGTATACTGATACCTGAGAGTTCTATAAGAATCTCTCAGTGCATCCACCTCATTTTGTGGCCAAGATGTTCTGGCTCTTTGAAAATGTCTCCTCGCCTGGTGTACCCTACTTCTGAGTATAGTCAGTTCAGGGCACCACCACCAGGGAACTGTCTGCTTCCTCGGTTTTTTCCGTGGGATAGACAAGGTTGCCGTTTTTGTTAAAATGTTTATCGTAGTCAGTGTTTGCTCGTCTGGGCTACAGTTGCCTGATCTCGACCACTCATTTTCCTGTTTTTGCAGGTCAGCTGCTGTATGTTCTGCAAAAATCTGCCAGTTTGCCTTTTTAAGGTTATACCTTTTGATATCCAACAGGGAGTGTTGGTTTGTTTGTAATTGCCTGTTTAGTTTGAAGGAAATGGCTCTGTAATCTGATGTGGTCCGGGCTGGCTGGACACATCAGTCTGTGATTTTATAAGCTATTGAATTGGTGGCAAGAGTAACATCAATGTGACTCTCCCACATGGTACTGCTAAAAGTTGGGAGGTTATTTGGTTGGTTTAGCACTTGAAAGGGTGAGGTGGCTATATAGTCTGAAAGTATCTGGCCATTGTGAGTGCCTGCTCTGTCTTCCGTACGGCTATGCCATAAGGCTGACCGGCAGTTGGCATCAGCATAACACACTATGATATTTGCAGTAGGTAGCAAGTTTGTGACTACTTGTAGGTATTCAGTGGTTGGGTTTATATCTTCCCCTGGTCTGGAATATAGTGAAATAATGTAAACCTCTCCTACAGCACTGGTGATATGGGCACACACTCCCACTGGGGAGCAGAGGTGACCCACCTTTGTGACTGTAAAGTACAGTACAGTGAGATTTCTATTGGAAGAAACCAAACCAAGGAAGCTAGTTCCTCGTGTACAAATTTTGCAGTTTTATGATAAATTTAGTTTAAGCATCATATTATTTAAGAAATCTGAAAGTCCGCATCGATAGTTGTGATAATTATGATAGCTATGATGGCTAGATGTTCTTATTGGCTAGCCAAGGCAGTAGCACAGAACATACAAATATTACTCTTTAGCAGCCGACTCATTTACACCACTTTTATATTCTCTCTGCCCCATCAGGATAGAACAGTGAACAATCGTATTATTAAATCTCTAGTGACATTTCAAAAAAACAGCAAGAGGGCATAGCAAACCACTTTACCATACCTTTGCCAGAAAAACTAAGTGAATTTTTCTGCTTACTGGTAAAAGTGGCAGCATTCTTAAAAAGAAAAAGTGAGGGTGAAAAAATCTCATGCGTTGTTGATAAAGGACGACAATTTTTTTTTTTCATTTGTACTTTGCATTTGTCAATGTTATATATATATTTGTCAATGTTATATATGTATCTGCCTGGCTTTTGCAGTAGCATGGCATCAATACTGTCATTAATAACCCTGCCAACCTTCGTATCATCTGCAAACATGCATATTAAGCAGGCGCCTCCGTAGCCAGGTGGGAAGGAGCAGCAGTGCGTAGCACCCGCTTCTTGATTAGACCGGAGTTCGAGCCCGTCACCACCAAATACGGAGGATGCGGAAAGGTCAGGGAATGACCACCGCATATCCTGGAGCAATATGGCCTTAGTTGCTAATGCTCCTAAAAAAAAAACCAATCAAGCAAGCAAGCATATTAAGCCTAATATAACTTCATCATTGTGATTAAAAAATAAACAAAACAACAGTGAGCTCAATATCGAACCCTTCGGAACTCCATTAATAACATTAGTCCATGAAGAGCAGTGTACATTGATTACCACTCTCTGTCCTCTCCCACTCAACTACCCTTTCATCCCTTGTAGAAACTTGCCCTTAATGCCACACTGCCCCAATTTGTACAGCAGTCTTCCATGTGCAACAGTATCAAAAGCTTTTCTGAAATCCAAGTATATGATATCCAAATTACCTTTTTCATCCAGTTCCTTTGAGACCACATCATAGTATCCAGTCAAATTGGCAGACAAGACTTCCCCTTAACAAACTATGCTGTGTCTGAATTATTACTGCAGTCTTATCTAGATGATCCTGCAATGCTTCTTTAACCAGAACAGAAGTTAAACTAACAGGTCTGTAATTACTCGTGTCACTATTTGATCCCCATTTGTAAATTGGAGATATATTTGCACATCTCAAATCCACGGGGAAATTCCCTGATTCCAAGAATGCACTCATAATTTTGGCTAAGGGTTTGCTTACATCCTTTGCTGTTTCCTTTCTTATGTTTACCTTCAACAATTTCTCCTTCACTTTGCTCTCAGGTTATTACAAAATCATTAAACTCCCTGTTAGAGTTTAATAAGCTCCTGTCCTTCATTTCCCTACAAAATGGCACCTTGTAGCCAGTTGGGAAGGAGCAGCAGTGCGTAGCAGATGCTTCTTGATTAGACCAGGGTTCGAGCCCGTCACCACCAAATACGGAGGATGCGGAAAAAGGTCAGGGAATGACCACCGCATATTCCCGGAGCAATATGGCCTTAGTTGCTAATGCTCCTAAAAATCAAAAAACAAACAATCCCTACAAAATGCCTCATATGCGAATATAGATGCAAAATTCTCATTCAGTTTGTAAGCTGTCTGAGCAGGATCCATTGATACTCGAACCATTGATAGTGGACCAATCAAGTGGACCAACCTGATTCAATCCCCTTCCTTCTAGAATTTACATAAGTAAAGAAGTCTTTGCTGTTTTTTTTTGCATCCTTTGCCAAAGATTTCTTGTAATCTCTCACTGGTTGCTTAACTTCCTTGACTTGATTGCAGACTAGCTTATATTATCTACCATAGTGCCTCCTGATAATTTATATGCATTCCGTGCATTTTTCTTCTCTACCACAAGTCTCATTAGTTCATCTGACAATCATTTAGGCCTAAAACTTGAACAGTATTTCTTGGTATGAAAAGCCTAGTAACTTTCAATATTAATTTGTTGGATGCTTCTCATTTAGAATTTTCTGTTAGTAACATCATCAGTTGGTCCCACTGTATAGAATTGAAAAACTATCTGAGCCCACTGTAGTTACTTTTATGAAAGCAAAATCCCATACCTTTACACCTGCAGGTAGCTTTGTCTTCATGGAGTAATGGTATTAGTGGAGTTCCCCAAGGTTTGATGTTGGGCCCATTATTGTTTTCTATATTTATTAATGACAATGATGAAGGTATATCAAGCTTAATGTCCAAGTTTGACGATGACATGAAGGGTAGTTAATGACAGCGAGGAGAGTACACTACTGCAACAGGATCTAGAAAAATTGAGCAGATGGGCTGAGAGGTGGCAACTGAAGTTTAACATTGACAAATGAAGAGTACTGCATATGGCTAGCAGTAACCCCAGGGTAATATGCAAACTCTGCGGTATTTCACTCAGCATAGTGGAGAATGAAAAAGACCTGGGGTAATTGTGCAATCAGATATAAAGTTTTCTGACAGTGCAGACAGGTTGCAAGAGTAGCTCATGGGGTCTTGTCAATGATATTTAGGAATTTTGTTAGCAGGGATAAGGAGTTGATTATATAAGGCAGTGATCAGGTCACAGCTTGAGTACTGCATCCAGGTCAGCAGGCCTCATTTTAGGAAAGATGCAAAGTTGCTGGAATGAGTGCAGAGGAAGGAAATGAGATTTGTGAGTGGAACAAACGGTTGCTGTTACCAAGAAAGGCCTTAAGTTCTGCAAATTGCAGAACTTAAGTGACTGGAGACAAGGCACCTGCAAGGTGATCTGATTTGCTGTCTATAAGGTCTTGAATGTTTTGAACAAGCTTGATGCTGATGGAATTCTTCCTCTTTCTCAGATTCCACACCTGAGGGGGCATAAATTGAACTTGAAGATAGACAGTTATAGAATAGATGTGCAGAAATTTGCCTTTAGCCAATGGGTAGTTGATTCCTGGAAAAAATTGATCTTTTTCCTCACAAACAACCCTTTTAAGTACACGTTCGAAGTGAGAGGTCCTTTAGGCACTTCAGATCACAGCTTGGTGATTGTGTCTTCTCCAATGGAGCCTTTATCTCATGCCTATTCCCAACCTTGTGTTGTTTGGCATTACAAGAAGGCAAAATGGGATGACCTGCGAGATCTCTTTTCTTCTTTTCCTTGGTCAGATTACTGTTTCAAAACTTCTGATGTCAACGTTTGCTCATATCGTGTCAGTGAAATTATTCTTGCAGGAATGGAATCCTTTATCCCGCACTCCACTTTAAAATCTCGTCCTTTATCTAAACTTTGGTTTTCCAATAAATGTGCTAAGGCTGTCCAAGAGAAGAATGTTCCATATCGTAATTGGCTAGTTTCTAATTCTCCAGTTTCGTTTTCCGCCTACACCAAAGCTCGCAACAATTGTAAAGCAGTTATTAATCAGTCCAAACTAGAGTTTGAACAGGCTAAGAGTAGAAAACTTGCTTCTTGCCCTAGTGGTAGCCGAGCATTCTGGTCTCTTGCCAAAGCTATTGTCCGCAACTTTTGCCCGTCTCTGCTCCCACCTCTGTCCAAACCAGATGGTTCTCTTGTCACTTCAGCCAAGAATAAAGCTGACCTGCTAGCATCCCATTTTTCTTCCAACTCATGTATTAATGATCTTGGTAAAACACCTCCCACCATTCCCAACATGCTCCATTCAATGCCTCCTGTGGCCTTCTGTCAAAAGGATGTCATAAGGATTTTGACAAATCTTGATGTTAAGAAAGCTCCAGTTCCTGATGGTATTTCTCCACTTGTTCTCAAAACCTGTGCTCCTGAATTTACTCCTATTCTTTGCCGCATTTTTCACTTCCTTATTCTAAAGGTGTTTTTCCTTCTGCTTCTAAATTTGCTCCTATCCAGCCAGTTCCTAAAAAGGGTGACAAATCCCTTCCATCAGATTATCGTCCCATTGCAATTACTTCTACTATTTCTAAAGTAATGGAGAAATCAATTAACTGCCAACTCTTAAACTACCTAGAAACCTTTCATCTGATCAACGATCGCCAGTATGGATTCCATCAGTGTCGATCCACTGGTGATATTCTGGCTTATGTTACCCATTTTTGATCTAATTCAATGGAAAGGTTCGGTGAAACACAAGTAGTTGCTCTTGATATCTTAAAGGCTTTCGATCGTGTTTGGCATAAAGTCTTCTAAACAAGCTTCCATCTTATGGTTTCCTAACTGTTTTTAGTAATTGGTTATCCAGTTTTCTCTGTGATCGCTCACTGAGGGTGATGGTAAATGGCTCTCTGTCTTCTAACTTTTCCGCTAATGCCGGTGTTCCCCAATGTTCAGTTCTTTCCCCCATTCTTTTCCTCTTGTATATTAATGATCTTCTTCCATTGACTGGAAATCCTATCCATAGTTTTGCCGATGATATCACATTGCATTCTCCTTTCCATTTTGAGAAACCTTGCCCTGCTCAATCAACTTCAACTTCTCGAAAATCTGCTACCAATTCCTTAAATGCCGATCTCGCGGTAATTATCCAGTGGGGCAAAGACAACTTAGTTGATTTCAATCCTTCTAAAACTCAGTCTTGTCTTATATATTGCAAAAAGGATTCTTCTGCTCCTATGCTTATCTTTTAGTGACACTGATTTCTAGGCAAAATGATATATCTCTTTTGGGGATTACCCTGACTTCCTTTCTCTCTTGGCACAAGCACATTACAAATATTGCTTCCTCTGCATCTAAAAAACTTGGTTTTCTCTTTCGCTCTTGGCGTTACTTTTCTTCCAAACAGCTGCTCACTCTGTATAAATTGCAAATCCGCCTCGCCATAGAATATTGTTCCCACATCTGGGGTGGTGCCCCCAAAACCTCTCTCAGGTTTCTTGATTCCATTCAGAAGAGGGCAGTTATGTTAATTAATGATTCATCTCTAACAGAGTCTGTCCACTCGCTGTCTCATAGACGTACTGTTTCTGCTGCATGCCTCTTCTACAGATACTTCCATGGGCACTGTTCTTCTGAATTGGCTTCTATAATTCCCACTCTCTCTTTCAAAACAGTCCGAACACGTGCCACCACCAGCCAATATCCATTTACTGTCCATCTTCAAACTCACAGAGCCAACTTTCCATTGTCCTCGTTTATTCATTCAGCTGCTGTTTTCTGGAACAACCTTCCTTCCTTCATATGTTTTTCCTGAAAATTACAGTCTACAGAAGTTCAAGTCCAATGTCAACAAATATCTTCTTTCGTCTTCTTAACCTCCAACCCAAGCATGGTACTAAGTATTATAGGTTCTAATACCTCTCGTGTTTGGGGTTTACATAAAAAAAAAAAAAAATTTTTTTTTCATCTGTCATTGTGGAAGTTTAGAGCTTAAGTAAATTCAAGGCTGATGTAGACAAACTGTTGGATTGAATGGATTTATGAAATGAGAAGTTTTTTTTCTTTTTTGGCTGATACTATATAAGTTCACTTTCTTGTATCGTATGCCTCTACTAATGTTAATGCTAATTCATCCCTGTCATGATATGAGATGATGCAGTGCAACTGGGCCCTGATCTAGAAGGAACTCCCCAGAGTGTTCCTTAAATGGTATAACATAGCTGACACAAAAAGTAAGCAGGAGCCCAACCTGGCTCCTCAGTGATGGTGTATGGTCCTCAAATGGCACTGCATTAGTTGAGTATGCATCTGTTACCTTCAGCATGATTGTTTGTCTGTGTTGTAAAGTTGTTAAAATAATGATGGACTGTCATGTTGAAGATAAGGCACATACCCACTTTTCAGCCTTGTCTATAAGTTAGATCAGCTTGAATACTTTTATGCAAAATAAATTGATAAAAAATGAATATTCTTTTTTTTTTTTTTTTTTTTTTTTAAATTACATTTTAAATTTCTACATTCATCCTAAGTGATCCAAATTTCTGTTAGTTTCTCAAACCTATCATTTCATTGATTTGTCCAATTTTTGGTTTGTGTGTGAAATGTTTTTTTTTTTTTTTTTTTTTTTTGGTAGTTGTTGGCGCATAGGCTTCTGTGGCCATAATGCACCTCCCAAGGTTTTTGTAGTACTTTGATCCAAGCCTGAGGCGGGAATCGAACCCTCAACCTTTGGGTTGCCAGGCAGGCACTTTACCCACCCGGCCAGCGCCACTAGGTGTGGATTTCACTGAATTGTCATACAGTAAACTTTCTTACACCCAGTTAATGTGAAACTTATTTGGAATACCAGTTTGTCATGCAATAGTACTATTCAGTGAACCAGTTCATTGAACCAAATTGAAATGGTGATTAAAAAAAAAAAAAGAAGTTTCCATTGTTTCTCACTACTATTGAAGATATAAAATTTTTTGCATTATCAGTTCCTGTAAGAGAATCTGCCAGATGCTATTATGAAAGAAGAAATAATTGATGCACAGTGATAACTGAGTGAACAAAGAAGTTTGAAATATAAAAAAGAACTATCCAAAATCATGAGAAAATATTCAACCACATTGTGGGGGGGGGGAAGCAAGTTTGGATCATTCTGATAAAGTTTTGAAAATGCTTTTGGTAGCCAAGGACCAGACAGCACGGCCATTGTTATGAACAAGACTTTGATTCAGTGTTTCTGAGGAGTGTAATATACTATGGTATCTTTCTTGAAGCAATCAAAATCAGTTCATGCTTAGCAGAATATTCAGACAGAAATCAGCTGACATAAAAATCCTAGCTAAGCTAGTAATATTGTAATATTGGAGAGCATACTGTATTGGTAATAGTTCTCTATGTATGTTAATGTAAAATGTATTTGTTGTGAGTGACATATAATCTAGTGCTATGTGGGCTTCAAAATTACCTCCTGTTTTTGGAAAAAAACACCCAAGCTATTCTTTTGCTAGTTTTGGGCCTAAAAATCTCATGTTTTCCTCCTGTTTAAAATCTCTGATCTCCAGCTTTTTGAAAGCCAAAAGTTGGCAGGTATACCTGTAT
Source organism: Mastigoproctus giganteus (assembly GCF_048544385.1). NCBI lineage: Eukaryota > Metazoa > Arthropoda > Arachnida > Uropygi > Thelyphonidae > Mastigoproctus > Mastigoproctus giganteus. Next base: position 68,725,605 of record NC_143586.1, on the reverse strand, counting down.
AAGATATGTAATGTAAATAAAATCTAATAAAAAGTCATTATCATAAATTCAGGGGTTTATAAAACCCCTGAATTTATTGAATTTGCTGAATACCCATCTCAGAACTCAAAGCAAATATATGTCTGTAACAAAAGATGTGCGGAAATATGCTTACATGAACATTTAAATTATGTTTGACCAAGGATTTAAGGTATAAAAGAAAGGCACATTAGAAAAAATAAACCATATTTAAGTTTTATTATTTATTAAATTTTAATATTTAAGCCTAAAAAGATATGTTATAACTACACTTAAATTTATAGTATTTTAATTCCTGAGTAGACAGTCATAATAGATGCTCTCTGAATGAACTATATATTCAACTGTCACTTGAAACTGGTTTTGTACTTTTAGGTTTATGATACAGTGCGATAAATGTCAAGATTGGTTTCATGGCACTTGTGTTAATGTTACGCGACAGCAAGGACGACAGCTAGAAAAGGAACAGAGAGAGTGGAGGTGTCCACCATGTAGCAAAGGTAAGAATTTTTGCTTCTTATTTTCATCTCCTTTCCCTTATTTTATTAGAATTTATTAGTAGTCGCAAATGATGCAAGGAAGCAACCTTATACACCATCAACAAAAAAAAAAAAAAATAAATAAAAAAAAAACAAAAAAACTACCCACATCACCTGTCTATCCCCTCTAATAACTTATCAAATTCTCTTCTTAAATTTATCCAAATTGCACATTTACACAATGCCAGATGAACTCCATCCATCTATACTGCAACTGCCTTTCAATTAAAATTTATATCCCTTTATGTATGTCATGTGAGAAAGAGTAAGGATGCCATCATCATTTAGTTACTCATCCCAATGAAAGCCTTAAACACTTCAATAAAATCTCTTTGCAGGTGCTGAGTTTTCAGATGCAACAATTTGTAGGTGGTCTTTCATAATAAGCATATCCTTTGTGCCCCAGGCTATCTTATTGCTCTTTGATGTACCCATTCCAACAGATCCACATCCTTCATAAAATGGAACCTCCAGACCTGTATGCAGTAGTCAAGGTGCCAGTTGATTATCCAGTATTTTCCACTATATTTGCATTGATTCTCTCACTACCCTGAGCATTGTGACACTTAGTTGGCATGCTATTCTAAGATTACTGCTTCCAAACTGCAATACTTTGCATGTATCATTACAAAATACTTCATTTTCTGATTCCAGAAAACTTAGATTATACTTGATACGCTTTCATTAATATTGTTAATAAATATTGAAAACAATAAGGGAGTCCAGCACTAAACCCTGAGTGACTCCACTAATAACATTAATATGTGAAGAGCAATGGCTGTTAATAACTGCTCTTGATCTCCTGACATTTATCCATCCCTTTTATCCATAGCAGTAACTTGCCCCTAAGCCACAGTGCTCCAATTTGTATGGTAGTCTTTCATGTGAAACTGTGTCAAATGCTCTATTGAAATCTGATGTTGAAATTATTTTTTGTATTCAGTTTATTTGTGACTGCCTCATAGTAGCTAATCAGATTATTGAGATGAGATCTCCCCTTAAATCTGTGCTGTGATTGCTATATAACTGAATGTAGTTATATGCATTCTAGTCAGGTCAGGAATTGCAAAATAATCCTGTATTGCTTCTTTAATTGCTGACTCCATTATTTACACTGGAATAGAAGTTAAACTTATAGGTCTGTAATTGCTCACTGCACCTTTTGATCATTTGCACATATCTGTAGGGAATCCTCCCCTGAATCTAAGGATGCTCTTGCAGTCATGTCTAAAGGTTTTCTCACCTGCTTTGTTGCTTTTAATATAATAATTATATTAATAATAATATAATTGGATTCTGCCTCCCCCTTATTAGGCACACATAAGTACACTATGTAACAGGCACTTATGCATGCATTTTAATGCAGTACTCTTTGCTTTACGCACTCAGTGTATGCTTTGTGTGTATTGCAAGACTCATGAACAGGGCATTGGTTATGAAGAATTGCACATATACCAAGAGAAAAGAGACTTAAAAAAAATAAATAAAAGTCTGTGGTGAAGAATTGCACATATACCAAGAGAAAAGAGACTTAAAAAAAATAAATAAAAGTCTGTGGTAGGAGAGTATAAATGTTATACAGTTGTAATTAAACTGAATGGCTCATTTAGAGAACATAAACTGTAGAGTTTTATTAATTATTCTTTAAAGTTATAGTCTTAGTACTTAATTGATAAAGAGATAACTGTTTTCTTTTAACTTCTATTAATCAGAGAAGAAGAAAAATAAATTCATCAAATAACATACTGCATATGTTCAACAATTTATCTTCAACTTTCCTCTCAATTATAATGAAATCATTTAGCTCCCTGTAAGAAGCAGTGCAAGAATCACTTTCACCTCTGCCTGTGGCTACCGTTAATCTATTAGTCTGTGCATCCTCTCAAACGAGAAGTTTTCCAACTCACCTAACACTGCCTCAATAACATCAGCAAATATTCTTGCACCCTTTCTATTTAAGTGCATCTCATTCCTGTAGAAACAATCTCTTCTGTTAACAAGCACAGACCCCACTGAGAAAAATTCTACCTCGTGAGCCTTGCACAATCTCTCCTGGGCCGAATTGATCGACAAGGCTCTCATCACATACTTCCTCCTATTGTGTCTTGGCAGAATTGCAGACACTTTCATATTCAACCGTAGCTTGCGACTTTTTTTCAACATTGACCTGTTCTTGTTAATTAAATCTGCAGATCTCTTACTCTTAAGGTCATTAGTGCCAATGTGCACAACAATATCACCTCTTGTACCCTTAAAAGATACCTGCTCTATAACATCATCAACTTTTGCCCCTGGCAGACCTACCCTGGTTCTGTTCCACCTATCCTTTTTTGCATAATATATTCCTTGTCTCTCTGACAATAGAGTCACCAACAATAACTAGTTTCTGTGGGACCAGTACAGTCTGCATTGGAGATTGCTGCTGTGTTGCCTGATGCACAGGAGTAAGCTCTGGTTTTGAGTTTGGCAGCTGAGAGCTTGATGGACCTCTCTTATTAATTTCCTCGAGGGCACAAGTTGTCATTACTTCATGCTCTTTTGGTAAAACTGTTCCACCAGAATAATAGTAATACTAATGCAGCACTACATGAATATTAGAACCTTAAAAGGTTTGCATAAAGAACCTTTGATATCAGTGGGGGCTTTGAAAACTAGTAAAGAAATTTGAAGCAACTGGGGAGTTAGGTGTAATTCCAGGCAGGAAACAACCACGTATCGGAATGGGGGGGAGTGTATGAAGTGGCGGTTGCAATGCTCTGAATCCGAAACCCTACCAGTCAATAGTGCCAGAGGTGTCAAGAGACTTGAACCTTCCCTGGTCTACTTTACGTAAAGTGCCTCGAATTATTTTATGCTGGATCCCGTACAAGATTCACTTAGTGCAAGAACTAAAGTCTTCTGATCAGCAACAATGAACAGACTATGCTGCTCTTGTCTGTTTGAATGATCTTGTGGTCTGATGGGGCACATTTCACGCTTCATGGGGCTGTAAATGCACAAAACTCCCGAATATGGGGAACTTCTCAAGTATCTACTGTGCATGAAAGACCACTACAAAGTCCATACTTTACGATATGGTGTGGTTTCACATCAGAGTTTATAATTGGATCGTTTTTCTTTGAAGAGTCTACACCTCATGGCCCTGTAAGGTAACTAGTGCATGCATGGTACTGTGCTCTTAGCATTAGCATTAGCATTATTAGCATTAGCAGAGGCATATGATGCAAGAAAGCAAGCTTATTCAGCATCAGCCAAAAAAAAAAAACACCCACTCCCATTTCACCCCTCCGTTCGTTCGAAATACCTGTCTAGTTGAGCTTTAAATTTGTTTAGGCTATCAACTTCAACAACAAGTGATGGAAGTCGGTTCCACCAACCAACCACCCGCTGGCCAAAGGCAAATTTCCGCACATCTATCCGACATCCGTCCTTCCTCAATTTGAATTTATGCCCTCTGAGGTGATTATTCTGAGAAAGATGAAGAATCCCATTGGCATTGAGCATGCTCAAACCATTCAAAGCCTTATACACCTCTATCAGATCACCTCGCCGGTGCCTAGTCTCCAGACTCTGTAATTTGCAAAACTTAAGCCTTTCTTCGTAAGAGCAACCCTTTGTTCCATTTACTAATCTTGTTGCCCTTCTCTGTACCCGTTCCAGCAGCTCTACATCCTTCTTGAAATGAGGCCTCCAGACCTGTATACAGTACTCAAGATGTGGCCTTACCATTGCCTTATACAAGGGAATAATCACCTCCTTATCCCTGCTAGAAAAATTCCTGTATATCATTGACAAGACACCATGCGCTACTCTTGCAGCTCGTCTGCACTGCTCAGAGAACTTCATATCTGCCTGCACAATTACCCCCAGGTCCTTTTCATTCTCCACCACTGTCAGTGTAGTACCGCAGAGTTGATACGTTGCTCTGGGGTTACTGTTTCCCATATGCAGCACTTTACATTTGTCGATGTTAAACCTCATTTGCCACCTCTCAGCCCATCTGTTCAACCTTTCCAGATCCTGTTGCAGCAGCATAGCGTCAGTATTGTCCTTAACGACCCTGCCAACCTTTGTATCATCTGCAAACTTGGACATTAAACTTGATATCCCATCATCAATATCATTCATAAACACCGAAAACAACAACGGACCCAACACTGAACCTTGAGGAACTCCACTAATAACATTAGTCCACGTTGAGCAGTGTCCATTGATTACCACTCTCTGTCTTCTGCCACTCAACCATCCCCTTATCCATAGCAGCAATTTGCCTCCAATGCCACACTGCTCCAATTTGTGCAGCAGTCTTCCATGTGCAACAGTATCAAAAGCCTTTCTAAGATCCAAATATATAATATCAAAGTTATTCCCTGCATCCAGTTCTTTTGTGACTACATCATAGTATCCAATCAAATTGGTCAGGCAAGACCTGCCCTTAACAAAACCATGCTGCGTCTGAGCTATAACTGAATTCTTGTCTAGATGATCCTGCAGTGCTTCTTTAACCAGTGCCTCCATTAATTTACCTGGAACAGAAGTTAAACTAACAGGTCTATAATTACTTGTGTCAGCCTTTGATCCTCCTTTGTGAATTGGGGTTACATTTGCACATCTCCAGTCTATGGGCACCTCCCCTGAGTCCAAAGAAGCTCTCATAATTATGGCTAGGGGTTTGCATACTTCCTTTGCTGCCTCCTTTAATATAACTGGATAGATCCCATCCACCCCAGGTGCCTTTTTTATGTTTATCCTCAACAATCTCTCCTCCACTTTCCTCTCAGTTATTACAAAATCATCCAGCTCACTGCCAATGTTTACTTTACCTACATCATTCTCCTTCCTGAATAACTCCTCATGCGTGAATGTAGATGCAAAATACTCGTTTAGATTGTTAGCCACCTGAGCAGGATCCTCAACTGTTGAACCATCAATATCCAGTGGACCAATCTGATTCATCCCTTTCCTTTTCGAGTTCAAGTATGTAAAAAACTCTTTTCTGTTTTTCTTTGCATCCTTTGCCAAGGATTTTTCATAGTCTGCCTTTGCCTGCCTAATCTCCTTTGTGACTTGGTTACAGACCAACTTATATCTATCATAGGCTTCCATGTCACCCATTAATTTGTATGTATCCCATGCATTTTTCTTCTCTGCCACATGTCTCATTAGCTCATCTGACAACCATTTAGGCCTAAACCTTGAACAATATTTCTTAGTTGGTATGTAAAGCCTGGTAGCCTCCAAGATTAGTTCCTTGAATGCTTCCCATTTTGAGTTTGCTGTTGGTAACATCATCAGTTGGTCCCACTGTATAGAATTTAAATACTGTCTCAGACCATCATAGTCGCCTTTACGAAAACAAAAACCCTTCCCTTTACCTCTGATGGTAGTTACCTCCTTGAGTAAATCCCACTTCAACACACTGTGATCACTGCCACCTAGTGGTTCATTTATCTGCAGGTTCTTAATGCATGAAGAATCACTACTGATAATCAGATCAAGAGTATTGCTCCCTCTTGTTGCCTCACGAACATGCTGATGTAGAAAACAATCATCCAATAAATCCACAAAAGCCTTGCTAGTGTGCGAGTGACCAACCCACAAATTCCAGTCAATATCTGGGAAATTAAAGTCCCCCATTATAAGACTCTCAGATTTACTGGCCCACTCTATTTCCCTGTACAATATCTTATTATACTCATCAGAGTCATTAGGCCTATAGCACACTCCTACTCTCAATTTTGATTTCCCTATGCTTATGTCGCACCAAACTGACTCGACACTGCCCTGTCCATCGATGTCGACTGGCTTCACTTCCTTGGACTTTATGTGTTTCTTAATTAATAGCATAACCCCTCCTCCCCTCCTGTCCTGTCTATCCTTTCTATACACATTGTATTCCCCAAATTCCAGTTCCGCATTACTTATATCTGTGTGACACCACGTCTCTGATATCCCAACAATATCTGCCTTTGATGTTTTGAGCAATACCTCAAATTCATCAAATTTATTTACCCTCTTCTGAGAGATCACATTATTCCCACTCTGCAAGAAAGGCAATGCTTGGAGACTAGTGTTCATGCAAGATGGTGCCCCTCCCCACATTGGTCGACAAGCGAAGGAACTGCTCTATTCGATATTCGGAAATGATCGCATCATTTCTAGAGACTTTCCGGAATTCTGGCCAGACCAATCTCTAGATCTCAACTATCCTGGGCAGCATGTGCATTATGTATTTAATTGCATTCATTAGCACATATATCAGTTTATTGCGTTCATTAGCACATATATCAGTTTTATTTATACATCCATCCGTCTAGTTTACATACATAATACCTTTTAAATATATTCAATTTTTTATTTTTTTATACTACTGCCATTTTCTAACACTAGGAATCACTAGTGCGCCATACATAAATATACTCATACAACAGCATACTGGCCATTTTCAGTCTTACAAGGTAACGATAAGTTCCCTTCTTGTTCATTCCTACAGTCCATTTTTTCAATTTTCAATTTTTTCATTACTTCAATTTTCCTATTCTTTTCCTGCCTCTGTTAGGTCATCTATGGTTAATATGCTCCATGTATTAATTGCATTTTATTAATCATTGGTGTACCTTATTTGGCCCGATTTTTCCCTCTAAATTCAACCTATTTAACAGCATGTGTTCACTGAAGAGCAATATCCCAGTTTGTCTGAAACGTAAAATAATGAACCAATGTATACTTCCCGCCATGACTTATGGAAGTGAAACTTGGGCACTCACCAAAAGAATGGAAGAGAAGCTGAGAACTACACAGCGAAGAATGGAACGAATTATATTGGGAATCAGACTGTTAGATAAGAAGAGAAACACCTTGATTAAGCAGCAAACTCAAGTAAAGGACATTCTTATCAAAACTAAAGAACTAAAATGGTCTTGGGCAGGACACATAGCTCGAAGACATGATGATAGAGGGAATAAGAAAGAAAATAACAGAATGGTACCCAAGAGGAGCTAGAAGAAAACCTGGAAGACAAAGGCGGAGATGGATAGATGAAATTCATGAGTTTTTGGGTAGTAAATGGATGGCCAGTGCTCAAAACAGAAGGAACTGGAAAGTTGCTGGAGAGGCCTTCATCCTGCAGTAGATGGAAAATGGTTGATGATGATGATGATCACAAGCGTACAGACCATGTTGGAAACAGAGGCCTACACATTACCCTCTTTCTCATAATTTCAGCATATGCCCTCTGACAAAGAAATTTAAATTATGACAAATACCGCAGTGTGTTATTTTATATTAGTTTAAATCATTTTCTTTTTTAATGCTTATTCTTTATAGTAGTGTTACCTCATCCCTTTTTTACTTCTCGTGTACCTTAAATTCAATAATATCAGCTTTCTCCTACACTCTTTCAGTATATCACTATTGATACATTATGACCTATTCTATAAGCAGTGTCCCTGGTCCATAATACCTAATATTTCACTTTCTCTCTCTCTCTCTCTCTCTCTCTCTCTCTCTTTTTTCCCCCCTTCTCCAATCTTGCTCTCCAATACTTGTCCATTATTTATTATATATAATTTAAGTTAGTGTTTTTTAAAGAAAAGTTTATTTCTTTTATGGTAAAGTTGGTTTCTTTTATGGCAGTGTACAAATATATGTGGTTGACTATTGCAGAAATACATTTTCTGTGTTTAATGGCATTTCAGCTAGTAATTAATAATTTGCTATTTGGAATGTTTTCTTATGATTTTGTTCTTTTTTTTTTTTTTTTTTTTTGTATGTGTTTATAGATCCTGAAGTATCTTCAAAGTCATCACTTAAAGTAATTTCACCAACTTCTAAAATTCCACCAAAACTAGAGAAAGTTTGTAGTCTTGTAAAAGTAAGAATATTTTAATGTAAAATCCTTGATGAGATGGTTTATACTACTTTCAGTTATGTTAGTTATTTAATACATCTGATATAAGTTTTTAATAATATTACATTATTTTTATGTATATTGCACACAAAAAATACATTATAGTTTTTAGTGACAATAGTAACAATTTATTTATTTATTTTTTTTTTCAGTTACTTAATTGTTAGTGATATAAATCATTAACAACTAACAGAAAAAGTTGTACACTTGCACTTTATTTTCTGCAGATGAGCTCTAACTGCTCTTTTTCATGTTTTATTTATTATTATTTTGCAGTCACCAGCCATCTGATGCAGAGTGTCAGAATTGTTATAGTACGACTCAAGTCACTTGTCTTAACTCCATGCTGGACTGACAAAATAGCCATGTTTTTCTTAATGAAGTTCAGTCACAAGGTTGCTTGAGGGCCAGTGACATGATTTACAAAACCCTTTATATCACATGAAACTGCAGTCATTCTAATGATGAGAATTTGTATTTAATTCTTGAACATCAAGAATTAATTTTTTTATTGTATTATAAAGATAGATTCTCCTCTTGTCTCATCTTCCATGACAGTATAATAGTTTTTAAATGTTCCTTCAATAGGAGATATGGTAGGCTGATCTCAGGTGGAAGAAGTAGGTCGCCACATAAGTTATGCCATTTTTTTTTTTTTTTTTTTTTTTTTTTTTGGCCAGCGCTATTTGTAAATTGACACATATAAATATTTATACAATATTTAAATATTTATATTTATATAAATATTTATACAGCACCTTGGATATTGTGAGGCACCAGATTTTAAATTTTTTTCAGATTTTGAAAAGGTATATGCATTCAAATTAATGGTGAAGTACCTTGCAACAAATATTAAGCATTAATTTTTTTTTTTCCCCCCAGATAAAATATCAATGAACTTACCAAAGAGAAAAAAAATACTTCCACATTTGAGGATAACAAAAATAACTACTTTTCTTAAGGAAAATTATAATGATATATGGGAAATCTCTATCAATTTGCATGACGTTTTGATTTCATTGATGTACTGCGGAGAAATTAGGTTAGTTTTTCTCTCGACCCATGCTATAAAATAAAATAGAAAATAATAATAAAAAATAAAACCCTACTTATGTATTGCACTCATCATAGTATGATTCAGCTGATTTTTGAATTTTCTCAATCTCTCAGCCTTACTAACCATGGAGGTGACATTAGGAACATTAAAATTAATAAAAAATCTTATCTGTGAAAAGATCTAAATCTCCCATACACTTCGTTTTTTCATTTCACAAATATACGTGGTCTCAGATCCAATCTTAATGATGTCCATTTCTACTTACAATCTGCCAAACCTCATATACGTTTTCTAACACAATCCTAATTATCAGCTGATTCAACTACTGTTTGTCTCAGTTCTACAGCCGCCTCCGTAGCCAGGTGGGAAGGAGCAGCAGTGCGTAGCACACGCTTCTTGATTAGACCGGGGTTCAAGCCCATCACCACCAAATACGGAGGATGCAGAAAGGTCAGGGAATGACCACCGCATATCCCGGAGCAATATGGCCTTAGTTGCTAATGCCCTTAAAAACTAAATAACAAAATAATAACAAAATCTCAGTTCTAATTGTTTGCTGTACAATTTCTTTCACTTCAAAGGTGGTACTTGTGCATATGTCCTTTCTGATATTCCTTATTAGAGCCGTAATAAAATGGAATCTCCACTTTTTGATCTTCTCTGCCTTAAAATCTCTCTATCCCATTCTTTCAAATTCATATTGTCTCTTTTGTTCTCAAAACTCCATTAATCACTTGGGACTCTTTGACTTCTTTTCTGTGAAACTTGACTTTCTCCAGTTCAACTTTCCTAACAGTGGAGTAATTTTCTTTGGTGATTTTAATGTTCACAACTCCAGCTGGCATCAATTTTCTATTCACACAGATGGTCAAGTCAAGTCCAGTTAGTCAAGATGCTGAGGCTTTTGCAGTTACTAATGACCTCATACAGATTATTCATTTTCCTACCAGAATACCAAAAAATCCTAACCACACAGCCTGAGGCTTTTGCAGACAACCTTTCCAATTACATGATAGAGGCAAATGGTCCTCTACGCACCTGAGTTCATAACTTGGTAATAGTCTCCTCTGAGGCGCCTCCATAGCCAGGTGGGCAGGAGCGACAGTGCGCAGCACACGCTTCTTGATTAGACCTGGGTTTGAGCCCGTGACCACCAAATACGGAGGATGCGGAAAGATCAGGGAATGACCACCGCATATCCCCGGAGCAATATGGCCTTAGTTGCTAATGCTCCTAAAAACCAAATAACATAACATAACAGTCTCCTCTGGTACCTCTGCCTTTCTCTCGTGGCCATTCTTAACCTTGTGTTATTTGGCATTACAAAAATATAAAATGGGATGATCTGTGAAATTTCTGTTCTTCTTTTCCTTGGTTGGATTACTGTTTTAAATCTTCTGATGTCAGTGAACTTGTTCTTGTAGGGTTGAAATCTTTTATTCAACACTCAACCTTAAAATCTCATCTTTTATCAAAAACCTTGGTTTTCAAATAAATGTGCTAAGGCTGTTCAAGCCAAGAATGTTGCAATTACCTTACATTGAAATCTCCAGATTCATTTTCTGCTTGCAACAACTGTAAAGTGTAAATTATGAATCAGTCTAGCCTAGATTTTGAACAGGCTTGGTAGAAAACTTGCTTCTTGTCCAGACAGTAGTCAAGCATTCTAGTCTCTTGTGAAAGCTATTGGCTGTTACACCCAATAACTTTTGCACGCCTCTGTTCCCACCTCTGTTAAAACCTAATGGTTCTGTTGTCACTTCAGCTAGAGATAAAGCTGACCTGCCAGTATTCTACTTTTCTTCTAACTCTTATATTAATGATCTCGGTAAACCACCTCCTACCATTCCCAGTACTCTCCACTGACTGCCTACTGTGGTCTTCCATCAAAAGGATTTCAGAAAAATGTTGAACAGTCTTGTTGCCAAAAAAGTTCCTGGTCATGACATTATTTTTCCACTTGTTCTCAAAACCTGTTCTCACAGGTTTACTACTGTTCTGTGTTAGCTTTTAAAACTTTCTTGTTCCACAGGTAATTTCCTTCTGCTTGGAAATTTGCTCATATCCAGTCAGTTCCTAATAAAGGGTGACAAACCCTTCCTCTCCAATTATCATCCCAATTCACTTACTTCTACTCTTTCTAATGTAATGGAGAAATCCATTAACTGCCAACTCCTAAACTATCAAGAAACATTCCATCTGTCAATGATTACCGATATGGATTCAGTCAGTGTCGATCCACTGTTGATTTACTGATTACATTTACCCATCTGGGGACAAATTCAGTGGTAAAGTTTGGTGAAACTCAAGCAGTTTCTCTTGACATTTCAAAGGCATTTGATCATGTTTGGTGTAACGGCCCTCTAAATGTTCCATCATTTAGAAGACCCTTATATGCATTACAAATATTCCTCTGTACAAATCTCAAATCTGCCTTACCATGGAATATTGTTCCCACATCTGGGGCAGTGCCGTTACAACCTCTTTTCATCTTCTAGACTTCATTCAAAAGTGGTTAGGTTAATTAATGACCCATCTCCTCCAAATTTTTTCCACTCTGTCTCATGGATGCTCTGTTTCTGCTGCATGCCTTTTCTTTAGGTATTTCTAAGGTCACTGCCCTAATTTGGCTTCTGTAATTCATTCCTTGTCTTCCACTCCAGTCTAAAACATGTGCTGCAACTAGTCAGCTCCTTTTAACCTCTAATTTCCATCTCATAGAACCAACTTTTCTTCTTCTTTTTCCTCATTTTTTTCTTCAACTTCTATTTTCTAGAACAACCTCTCCTTCACATGTATTTACTGAAAATTACCATCTACAGAAATATAAGTCTAATGTCAACAAGTATCTTCATTGATCTTCTCATTTTAAATACTATAGGTTTTAATACCATTTAAAAAAAAAAAAAAAAGTGATAACAGAAATAGTTCATTTTCATTTTTTCTGCCATTTTAACTATAGTAGAATGAAAACAACATTCAGTTCAAGGTCTCTCACAAGAACTTCTCATCCGTAGTGTTAGTATGGGGGTGGGATGGAGCCAAGTGAGAGATCCTGAGTTGCCTGTTAGTTTTTAGCCTACTTTCTTCATGCAGCTTACCAGCCAAATTAGTTGTAATGATGGCAGTGAGTTTGTTTATGTGCATTAGTAAGTCACTGTTTATGGAAGAGATTAAGTGCAATACAAAATGCCCAGTGCAGGTATAGCTTTAATCAAAGCTATACTTGCACTGTGATGTGGGTACTACTTCCTTTTTTGTGATTGACAGGCATAGATGTGTTGAGATTTGTAGTGTTCCTTTCACATAAATTTTTTTCTTATGCAGTTGTGCTAACTAATATTTACTTCTAATGCGATTTTTATATTCTTTGTCTTTGACAGTGACAGCTCATAGTTGTGTGAACAATCCAAATTATTTTGTTACTTTTGTAGTAAGTATGTTGTGGCAAAACAAAGACAGAATATAACATCATTTGTGAAAAACATATATGCCACATATTTTGGAATTAAATTAGGTAACCAAGATAAAAGTTGGACCCCGTTAAGTATGGCATTCGTGTGCAGAGGGCCCCAGGTGCTAAGCGATTTTGTGATCAAGTGTTTTTGCCAGTGAATTTGCACTCTCTCTCTTGAATAAATAAAATTGTCTTCTTTATTTACAGCATTATACTAACAATCAATTAAATAAGCTTAATTAAAGAAATCACTCTACTGTAGTATTTTAGTGTTTTGCACCAACCTTGCGTAGAAATAAAAGCACAAAGGAAACTAGACTTTTAATAACTGTGTTTATAATAAATTATAATAACCTGTATTTACAATAAATTTAACTTTACGATAAACTATACATATAAAATATTAAAATCTGCTACATTATGAACAATAAAATGCATTAAAATATACTAAGTTAAAAGCGATAAAAAACCATAACTTTCAAAGGCTCCAGCCTTCTTCTTCAGCAGTAGAAGAAGAAGGCTGGAGCCTTTGAAAGCTATGGTTTTTTATCGCTTTTAACTTAGTATATTTTAATGCATTTTATTGTTCATAATGTAGCAGATTTTAATATTTTATATGTATAGTTTATCGTAAAGTTAAATTTATTGTAAATACAGGTTATTATAATTTATTATAAACACAGTTATTAAAAGTCTAGTTTCCTTTGTGCTTTTATTTCTACGCAAGGTTGGTGCAAAACACTAAAATACTACAGTATGAATATACCCAACCTCAGAGGCCTGTTTGAAGAAGTAAAGAAATCACTTTACTTGATCAGGAGGAAAAGAAACCTTCTTTCTTTTTGCCTTTTATTTGCATATTACTACTAACCCACTACTACTTGGTCACAAAGGTGACACTGCTCCTGCCTCCACGTGGTGGGGCTGGTAACCTTAAGGGGTAAAGGTCCCCCTTCCAGGGTGAAATGGAGCAAGAAGTTCTTAAAGCTCAGAGAAAAAACCCTGATAAGGCAACAACAAGAGAAGTCTGGTCCTGTTGCATCAAAATGTCAGACTGACGTAGGCAGAATCCAAACTCCAACTTTCCTTCAACTCAAGAACAACCAGTTGGAAAACTTTCCCCATTCCCAGTGCAAAAATGCCTAGAAATCATAATAGGTACGCCCAAAACAGTTCGTCAATTAAGGTCAGGAGACCAGCAAAAGGGAAGCATGGAGACATTTCGCTTCCATAATTACAAAAACACAAACAATTTGGGCCAAAATACAGTATATGTAGGCAAAACACCCAAGCATAAACTATCCCATGCTCAATGTCAATGGCGCTGATATTATAAAACCAGAGAAGATTGCAAATGCTCTAGGTAGATGTTTTATGGAAATCTTAGCTGTGACATCATACTCGCCACAATTCCAGACACACAAAGCACAAGCTGAAAAACACTCAATTAATTTTAAATCAACATCCAGTGCTGTGTACAATCTCCTCTTCACAATGTCAGAGTTACACCATTTCCTAGGCACATTATAGCCAAAGCAGTAATGTGCCATTGAACCCCCACGACAACAACACCATGTCCTAGCCTCCACTAAACTGAGTGCAGCAGGGCCAGATGGAATACATTACATCACGATAACAAAACTTACTGAACCGACCCTCAAGACATTGTTACTGCTCTACACAATATTCAAAGAAAACACTTTCCCCGATAAATGGCAGCATGCTTATGTTTTGGCATTTCCAAAACCAGGAAAAGATCCTACAAATCTGCAGCATTATCAACCTATTGCACTCACCAGCTGTATGTGCAAGGTTATGGAAAAAATGATTAATGCCCAGCTATCCTGGTTTTTAGCTGAAAATAACCTTATGAATCCAGTGCAGTGTGGCATTCATGAAGGTATATTCACTCTTGACCTTTTGATTAATACTTTTTGATAAACATCTGTGATGCCTTCGTACAGAAAGAACATCTTGCCGTGGCCCTCTTTGACATTGAAAAAGCGTTTAACACTGCTTGGAGATATGGTATAATGTGAAATCTATACGATTTGGGATTAAGCGGATGCCTACCACAGTTTATCAGAAACTTCCTACACCACTGCTCATTTCAGATTTGATTTCACAGTCACTTATCTTCAAAGTTCATGCAGGAAGAAGGGGTGCCACAAGGATCAGTGCTAAGTGCTACCCTCTTTAATATAAAAATGAATTCAGTAACACAGGACCTGCCACAAACAATATCCACTACCCTGTATGTTGATGACTTCAGTATCGCCTGCCATTCTCCTAATATGCAAATAGTAGAGAGACAGCTGCAATGTGCCATCAACAAAATAGCTAAATGGGCCCAAAACAATGGTTTTTGCCTCTCAACCCAAAAGATTGTCACAATACACTTCTGCAGGAAGTGTAACCTACATAAACACCTAGAACTTCTACTAGAAAATCAAATCATACCAGTGGTCCCTAGTGTCCAGTTTCTTGGTGTGATATTTGACCAAAAACTCACCTTCCTGGAACATATTAACATATAAACATCTTAAGAGTTCTATCAGGCACAACATGGCGAGCTGACTGCTACACACTACTACAGTTATACCATGGATTAATATGGTCACGTCTAGACTATGGTTCTGTAGTTTATAGCTCTGCTAGACTAAGCACTTTGTTGGCTTGATCCTGCACACCACAGTGCTCTTTGTCTTGCACTGGGGACGTACTGTACATCACCGGTCCAGAGCCTATACACTGAAGCACATGAAACCTCCCTGCAGCTATGCAGACAAATGCTTTTATTTATTACACTATGCAGCAAAACTCAAAGGGCATCCAAACCATCCCACTTGGAACGGAAATTTCTCTCCTAAATGAGAAAACCTATACGAGCCTATCCATCAATAAATCCACCAACTGGGATACGTCTTTGCTCACTGCAGGCCGACTGGCAAATTAACCTTAGTAAGATATAGCCCACTGCCTCTCATATAGTCCCATTTTGGACGTACTATATACCTCCATGTGATTTTTCATTGACAGCCTGTGGAAAAACACACCTTATCCCAACAGAACATACTGCAAATACACGCTGCACTGAGAATCCAGCACGGCCAGTACACACCAATCTACATAGATGGGTCTAAAACGGACAATCATGTTGGTGCAGCAGCAGTATTTCTCAACATAACTATATCCAAGAAACTTCCTACTGAATGTAGCAGCTATACTGCAGAACTTTGTGCTCTCCACATAGCCTTAAATTGTGCACTCTCAAAAACCATATTGCACAGTATTATATATACAGACTCCATTAGTGCCATTCAAACTATACAACAGAATCCGAATAATGATAATCCTCTACTTAGACAGATCTGGGATACTCTGACTAAGTTAAACCAGAAGAAACAATGAGTTCTCTTATGTTGGATCCCTGGTCACGCTGGAATTTCTGGAAATGAACAGCCCGACCTAGTTTCTGCCAAAACTGCTACTGATCCTACAGCCCAAGCCTTTACTTCACCTGCATCTGACTACAAGTACATTATAAAGAAACAATGTCTTGAACAATGGCAACACATCTGGCAGAGTCAGGCCAATAACAAATTACCTGGCATTAAAAAAGATATGAAACCATGGAAGTCCAGTATTCGTGAGAACCAACATGAAGAAGTTGTATTAGCCTGATTATGGATAGGCCACACACACACACACACACACACACACACACACACACACACACACACACACACACACACACACACACACACACACATTTCTATTTACTATTTACATATGGCTGCTGACTCACCACGTTGCATAAACTGCAACACTCACTTACAGTCCAGCATATACTCATTGATTGCCTGATTTACAACAGTGAGCGACAAACTCTCTTTATCTCATTTTCAGCAATGAACACTTTCACTATTGTCCATCTTTTAGCAGATATGCTACATGTGGACAAAATCTTCACTTTCCTTAAAGAGATAAAACTGTATAACACACTCTAAACTTCAACTGCAATCCAAATTGGGAAAAAAAAAAAAAAAAAAAAGAAGAAACCCACAGAGCATTAAACTTTACCATAGTTAGTCGCATTGTGGCCATGTTACTCTTGCACTGTAAAGCCCACACACAAACAATCATCGTGTGCTTTCAAGAATGCTTTCAATAATAAAATAAAATACAAACCAAGTGTTCATTAAAATAAAAATACATGATTAAAAGTTGAAAACTTTTTGAAAGTTTCATATGTTGAAAACTCCACATATATTTTGAAAAGTGATTTTTTCTTTTTTTCCTTTTCCTTAAATTCTAAATGATTAAGATCTTTAGTTGCTTACCCTTTTCATGAATAGGTGTGCTGTTTAGAGGAATGTTCTTTTCTAGGCACTGACAAAAAAACTTTAATACACACACACACACACACACACACACACATTAGTCTATAACTGTATGACATGCACTTCTTATTCCTTTCTTACTATCAAAGGATTGTGTATGTTCTAGCTATTTCCAAATTACATGTTTATTAGATAGACAAATTGACAGTATATTAGGTGGAATCCCAAATTCAATAGCAATTACAGATTTTTGTTTGTCAACCTTTTCTACAGCTTGAGTGACTTATCCTCAGTTTCCAGTCCATAGTTTTATTTTTTTTGCAGCCTTTCACTGAGGTGTACATAGTTGATTACAAAAATGAAGTCAAAACTAAACCAGGCTGAATAGTAAAGATATTTGCAATGTTCATTGCACCAATTCATATGATGTGTGACTGATGTGACCTTCTCCAGCATGTAAGTGCAGGACTGTAACTTTGATTTCTTTTAAATTAGCAGAATCACTGCAGATTTCAGCACATCTCATGTTAATCATGTGACCAAAACATTACATGATTTTATCAAAGTGCTTCAATGTGTGTGTGTGTGTGTGTGTGTGTGTGTGTGTGTGAGAGAGAGAGAGAGAGAGAGAGAGAGAGAGAGAGAGAGAGAATCTCTCACATAAATTGGTATAATGAACATGATTGCTGCTAATGTACTTCATGCCCATTTCCGGGTTGGATTTAGTACATAAACAATCAAATCATTTTTTGTTGAGATGTAGGGTTAAATGACCAAATCACAAAAATGTTGGGTTGTTGGGAATTAAATGAAGTTCACATTAACAAGAATTTTAATTTATTTCTATGGAGGCTTTTACAGGAGCTTGCTGGAATCGAAGATATTGAGGAATTCAACTTATCAACATTTGAGTCATCAAGAGTCTGTTGTATCTCATTAAGTATTAATCAGCATTATAAAAGATTTTGTAACAAAATTATCTTTTACATGTCATCACAAACACATGAATGCAATTATTATATGCCCAAAAGATGCTTTGATTCAGTAAAACAGAGTTATTTACCATGATTTCTTATTTTGTTATTCACCAAATCAAAGCGTGAATATTCTTTTAAATCCACTTCAGTGTATGTTAACTAATGCCATTTGAGAAAATTTTAAATATTTTTATCAGATGCCTTTGTTTCATAGCTTGTTATTTACCATAATTATAATTATGAAGAGTTGTGCCAGCTATGTGAATTTAACTTTGTGAATTAAATTTGTGCTTACTCTCACTACTCTGTGTATCTTTAGCATTTCCATGAAATGCCAATGATGATAGGAGCAGACCATGATCCATTCTTCCTTCTCTTCAATGGAAATATTACTGAAACATAATTTAGATAAAAATTCTGTTGCAATGTTTCTATCAGCATTCTGAAATAAATACATAGGGTTCAATAATTATACAGAAAACTCCAAGGCACATGACAAGTGGAGATTTTTTTGAGAGAGAAAATTGGTTGTCCATGGTGCAGTGTACAGACAGACTATTGAATTCTCTTTAAAGAAACAGTTACTATAAGAAATGCTTATAAAATGTCTCTACAGTCCTCTGTCGATTAGCACAGTGCATTGCATCAGTAAATACATTACATCAGGGGTGTTCAGTGTTTTAGGCAAGTGGGCCACATTGAAAGATGTAATATGCTCTGAGGGAAGTAGTGTTCAGAATTTCTGCTGAAACTGAACTGAACACAGATAAAAAGCAGTCTAACTTATTAATATGAATTTGAGCCTGCCTTTACTGAATGAGAGAATTAATATTTGGTTCGTTTAGAAAAGCCAGTTCACAGTTTGGTCCTTGTGGTTGTCACAGACATTCTCTTAGATATGCCAGACAAGCTGTGCTTGCTACCCGGGAATCTAAAACACTGATGGAACTGATATTTGGGTGATATTCAAGTCAAGTGGATCCAATTTCGGCAAAATCCAGACGGTCTGTGACAGCCAAATCCTCTGCATACACCTTCATGATGGTGGGATTGTTAGTAATCCTGGGTATAACCTCCATGCACAAGCACACTGTGGGTGACCACCCAGATGTGAACCAACGTAAGTAGGGGTTGAGGTGTGGCATCCACACCACATGGAGGATGTCGCCCCTCGCTGTTACCAAGCAATAAACTAGGTGGTAGATGACTCTCATCATCAACAGGTGCAATACCACCACTTTGGTTATTGGAGACTTGAAGTGGTGGAACCCATGTTTAATCTCCACAGCTAAGTTCCGGTCAACCATTCCCCATCTCTTCCATCATGCAGTATGACTGATGACTTTTGTGGTTATGATGAACATCATGGCGAGAGCCAATGTTCCTTATATTTCGAGGGTACAGCTCTAAAATGGTGTTTGCAGACTGGCCGCTAGTTAGTACACCGGACCAAACCAATATGTAACTCTTTAGGAGACTTCTGGATCAGCTAGTGTATAATCTTGGCACCTCTACTCTGCCAGATAGTGACTGGAGGGAGTCCGAGTAGTGTGTATGCGGGGGAGCATTGTCGAGCCATGTTATGTCAAGGATCTGGGTATATTCTTACCATGTGTATGCCATATCCAAAAATTTCATTACTTCATACAGCATTTCCCCCCAATTTTTATTACTATTGAATACACCACGAATTGTTAAACTAATAGAGTAAGCTTATCTACGAAAAGATCTAAACCTCCCAAACACTTCCTAATTCGTTTCACAAATATAGGTGATCTCAATTCTAATCTTAACGATGTCCATTTCCACTTGAAGTCTGCCAAACCCCTTGTACTTTTTCTGACCAAATCTCAGTTATCGGTTGATTCGACTACTGCTCATCTCAGTTGCCCAAATTATTCACAGGGAATATCATGCCAATATTCCCTGTCAGAGACTTGATAATTTGTAATCTCCTCTTTTCAATCTTCTCTGGCTTAAAATCTCTCTACCTCATTGTGTCAAATTCATCTGTTATCTCTACTGTTCTCACAACTCCACTAATCACTTGGAGATCTTTGACTTCCTCTCTTTGCAACTTGACTTTCTCCGGTCAACTTTCCTAACAGTGAGGTAATTTTCCTTGGTGATTTTAATGTTTGCAACTCCAGCTGGCTTCCATTCTTTAGTCACACCAAACTAGCTGGTCAAGATGCTGAGGATTTTGCAATTACTAATGACCTTGCCCAGATTGTTCATTTACCTACAAGAATACCAGACAATCCTAACCACACAGCCAAACCACTTGATCTTTTTCTTACAAACAACCTTTCTAAGTACATGGTCGAAGTGAGAGGTCCTTTAGGCACTTCAGATCACAACTTGGTGATTGTCTCTTCTCCACTGCAGCCTTTATCTCATGGCTATTCCCAACCTTGTATTGTTTGGTATTACAAGAATGCAAAATGGGATGACCTGCGAGATTTCTTTTCTTCTTTTCCTTGGTCGGATTACTGTTTCAAAACTTCTGATGTCAACGTTTTCTCAGATCGTGTCAGTAAAATTATTGTTGTAGAAATGGAATTCTTAATCCACACTCCACTTTAAAATTTTGTCCTTTGTTTCCAATTCTTCAGTGTCATTTTCTGCATACACCAAAGCTTGCAACAATTGTAAAGCAGTTATTAATCAGTCCAAACTAGATTTTGAAGGGGCTAAGAGTAGAAAACTTGCTTCTTGCCTCTAAGTTACCCGAGCATTCTGGTCTCTCAAAGTTATTGGCTGCAACTTTTGCCCATCTCTGCTCACACCTTTGTCAAAACCAGATGGTTCTGTTGTCACTTCAGCCAAGGATAAAGCTGACCTGCTAGCATCCGATTTTTCTTCCAACTCATGTATTAATGATCTTGGTAAAACATCTCCCACCTTTCCCAACATGCTCCATTCAATGTCTCCTGTGGTCTTCTGTCAAAAGGATGTCAGAAAGATTTTGTTGAATCTTGATGCTAAGAAAGATCCAAGTCCTGATGGTATTTCTCCATTTGTTCTCAAAGCCTGTGCTCCTGAACTTACTCCTGTTCTTTGCCACCTTTTTTCACTTTCTTATTCCAAAGGTGTTTTTTTTTTCTACTTGGAAATTTGCTCATACCCAGCCAATTCCTAAAAAGGGTGACAAATCGCTTTCCACCCAGTTATCATCCCATTGAAATTACTTCTACTCTTTCTAAAGTAATGGAGAAATCATTTAATTGCCAACTCTTAAACTGTCTAGAAACCTTCCGCCTGATCAACAATCATCGGTATGGATTCTGCAGTATTGATCCACTGGTGATATTCTGGCTTATGTTACCCATTGATGGACAAATTCAATGGAAAAGTTCCCTTATATAACAAGCAGTTACCCTTTGACATCTGAAAGGCTTTCAATCGTGTTTGACATAAAGGTCTTCTAAACAAGCTTCCATCTTGTGGTTTGCCAACTGTTTTTTGTAATTGGTTATCCAGCTTTCTGTCTAATCGTTCACTAAGGTTATGGTAGATGGCTCTGTCTTCTAACTTCTCCACTAATGCTGGTGTCTCCCAAGGTTCAGTTCTTTCCCCCACCCTTTTCCTCTTGTATATAGTAGTAGTAGTAGTAGTAGTGGCATGTGATGCAAGAAACCAAATGTATGAGCTTATGCAGCATCAGCCAAAAAAAAAAAAAAATCACACCATTCCCTCCAAATGCCTGTCCAGTTCCTCCTTAAATTTATTCAACCTATCAACTTCCACAACGACAGATGGAAGTTTGTTCCAGCAATTAACCACCCGCTGGCTAAAGGCAAATTTCCGCACATCTATTCTACATCTGTCTTTTCTTAATTTGAATTTATATCCCCTTAGGTGCGTAATCTGAACAAGTGGAAGGATCCCATCAGAATTCAGCGTGCTCAACCCATTCAAGGCCTTATATACCTCAATCAGATCACCGCGCAGGTGCCTAGTCTCCAGCCACTGCAATTTGCAGAACTTAAGCCTCTCTTGGTAAGAGGATCCCTTCATTCCCCTCACCAATCTTGTTGCCCTTCTCTGTACACGCTCAAGTAAATCTACATCCTTCCTAAAATGAGGCCTCCAGACCTGTACGCAGTACTCAAGGCGTGGCCTGACCATTGCCTTATACAGAGGGATAATCACCTCCTTTTCCCTGCTAACAAAATTCCTATATATCATTGACAAAACCCCATGACCTGCCCTGGCAGCCTGTCTACATTGCTCAGAGAACTTCATATCTGACTGCACAATTACTCCCAGGTCTTTTTCATTTTCTACCACCTTAAGTGTAGTACCACACAGTTGGTACATTTCTCTGGGGTTACTTCTACCCATATGCAGTACTTTGCATTTGTCAAGGTTAAACTTCAGTTGCCACTTCTTAGACCATCTGCCCAAATTATCTAGATCCTGGTGCAGTAGCACACTGCCGTTACTGTCATTAACAACCCTGCCAACCTTTGTATCATCTGCAAACTTCAAAATTAAGCCTGATATACCTTCATCAATATCATTGATAAATATACAAAACAACAGTGGACCTAACACCGAACCCTGTGGGACTCCACTAATAACATTAGTCCAAGAAGAGCAGTACCCATTGATTACCACCCTCTGTCTTAACCATCCTTTTATCCATTGTAATGGATAAAAATTTACCCTTAATACCATTCTGATCCAATTTGTACAATAGTCTTCCATGCGCAACAGTGTCAAAAGCTTTCCTGAAATCCAAATACATGATATCAAAATTATTTTTTGCATCCAGTTCCTTTGTAACCACATCATAATATCCTATCAAATTTGTCAGACAAGACTTTCCCTTAACAAACCCATGCTGTGTCTGAATTATTGCTGCAGTCTTGTCTAGATGATCCTGCAATGCATCTTTAATGACCTTCTTCCATTTACTGGAAATCCTATCCATAGTTTTGCTGATGATAGCATATTGCATTCCACTTTCCATTTTGAGAAACCTTGCCCTGCTCAATTAGCTTCAACTTCTCAAATATCCTCTACCAATTCCTAAAATGCCGATCTCCAGGTAATTCTCCAGTGGGGCAAAGACAACTTAGTTGATTTCATTCTTAAAACACAGGACTCAGTTTTAGAATCAACTAATACAACTTAGTTGATTTCACTCCTTCTAAAACTCAGTCCTGTATATTGTCCTTGTTTAAGGCAATGGTGGCCTGACCATTGCGTTATACAAGGGGATAATCGCCTCCCTATCCCTGCGAGAAAAAGTCCTGTATATCATTGACAAGACACCATGAGCTTGGAGACCATTGACACTGCTCAGAAAACTTCATATCATATCGGCCTGCACAATTATCCCCCAGGTCCTTTTCATTCTTTCCCTCTGTCGGTGTAGTACCACATAGTTGATATGTTACTCTGTTGTTACTTCTTCCCATATGCAGTACTTTATATTTGTCAATGTTAAACTTCAGTTGCCAACTCTCAACCTATCTGCTCAAATTTTCTAGATCCTGTTGCAGCAGCATACTGTCATTAGTGTCATTAACAACCCTGCCGACCTTCGTATTGTCTGCGAACTTGGACAATTTTTCTGATATCCCATCATCGATATCATTAATAAATACGGAAAACAACAATAGACTGAACATTGAACCCTGGGGACTCCACTGATAACATTAGTCCACGAAGAGCAGTGTCAATTGATTACCACTCTCTATCTTCCCCCACTTAACCATTCCTTTATCCCTAGCAGCAATTTGCCTACAGTGCCACAGTGCTCCAATTTATGCATCAGTCTTCCATGTGCAACAGTATCAAAAGCCTTTCTGAGATCCAAATATATGATATCAAAATTATTCTTTGCATCCAGTTCACTTGTAACCACATCATAATATCGAATCAAATTGGTTAGACAAAACTTCCCCTTAACAAACCCATGCTGTGTCTGAGCTATAATTGAAGTCTTGTCTAGATGATCCTGCAGTGCTTCTTTAACAAGTGCCTCCATTAATTTCCCTGGAACAGAAGTTAAACTAACAGGTCTCCAATTGCATGTGTTGCCCTTTGATCGTCCTTTGTGAATTGGGGTCACATTTGCATATCTCCATTCCATGGGTACCTCCCCATGGTCCCAGGAAGCTCTCATAATTATGATTAAGGGTTTGCTTACTTCCTTTGCTGCCTCCTTTAATATAATTGGATAGACCCCATCCGCCCCAGGTGCCTTCCTTTTGTTTATCTTCAACAGTTCATCCTCCACTTTGCTCTTAGTTATTACAAAATCATCTAGCTTACTGACAGAGTTTAATTCACATCTGGCATTCCCCCTCCCCGAATCCCTTCTCAAGTGTGAATGTAGATGCAAAATACTCATTTAGTTTGTTAGCTACCTGAGCAGGATCATCAACAGTTCAACCATCAATATCAAGTGTTATAACAACTCGGCATTCTTGTGGGCCTATATGAGAGCTTGAAGGACAGGGTGGATGCCCTCGAAGAAACTAAATTGAGGGGCCCATCAAGCTCTCAGCTGCCCACATCAACGCCAGAGCTTGCACTTGGGCATCGTGTGACACAGAGACAACCCCCAAGGCAGAATGCGCTGGTCCTGAAGGAACTAGTAGTTGTTGGTGACTCTATTGTCAGGGAAACGGGGAACATGCTTTGTAAAAAAGATAGGTGGAACAGGACCAGGGTATGTCTGCCAGGGGCAAAGGTTGATGACGTTGTAGAGCGAATATCATCTTTTAAGGGCACAAAAGGTGATATAGTTGTACACGTTGGCACTAATAATATTAAGAGTAGGAGACCGGCAGAATTACTTAACAAGTACAGGTCACTGTTGAACAAAAGCCGAGAATTAGGGTTGAATTTGAAAGTGTCTGCAATTCTGCCCAGACACGATAGGAGGGAGTATATGATGAGAGCCTTGTCGATCAATTCGGCCCTGGAAAGATTGTGCAAGGCTCAAGGGGTAGAATTTTTTTCAGCCTGGACTGTACTTGTTAACAGGAGAGATTGCTTCTACAGGGATGGGATACACTTAAATAGAAAGGGTGCAAGAATATTTGCTGATGCTATCGAGGCAGTGTTAGGTGGGTCGGAAAACTGCTAGCTTGGGGGGAGACAAAGACCAATAGATTGACAGTAGCCACTGGCAGAGGTGAAAGAGATTCTTGCACTGCTTCTATTAGAATGAGCAGAAGCCTGAAAAACAAGATGCATGGTATTTCAGAGACTGCTGGGAATCATTGGGGTACAAATAAACACATAGGTTGTGTTAGGGTAGCTAAGAAAAAGAACAGGTGCATGTATACTTGCGTGTATACGAATGCTAGGAGTTTAGTAAATAATGATGAATTTGAGGTACTGCTCAAAACATCAAAGGCAGATGTTGTGGGGATTTTAGAGACGTGGTGTCACACAGACACAAGGAATGCAGAACTGGAATATTGGTGGTACAATTTCTACAAAAAGGATAGACAGGGTAGGAAGGGAGGAGGGTTATGCTATTAGTTAAGAAATACATAAAATCCAAGGAAGTGAAGCCAGTCGACATCGCTGGACAGTGCAGTGTTGAGTCAGTTTGGTGTGACATAAGCATTGGGAGATCAAAATTGAGAGTAGGAGTGTGCTATAGGCCTAATGACTCTGATGAGTATAATAAGGAACTGTACAGGGAAATGGAGTGGGCCAGTAAATCAGAGAGTCTTATAATGGGAGATTTTAATTTCCCAGATATTGACTGGAATTTGGGGGCTGGTTACTCACACACTAGCAGGGCTTTTGTGGATTTATTGGATGATTGTTTTCTACATCAGCATGTTCGGGAGGCAACTAGAGGGAGTAATACTCTTGATTTGATTATCAGCAGTGATTCTTCATGCATTAAGAATCTGCAGATAAATGAACCACTAGGTGGCAGTGATCACAGTGTGCTGAAGTGGGATTTACTCAAAGAGGTAACTACCATTAGGGGTAAAGGGAAGGGTTATTGCTTCCGTAAAGGCGACTACGATGGACTGAGACAGTATTTAAATTCTATACAGTGGGACCAACTGATGATGCTACCAACAGCAAATTCAAAATGGGAAGCATTCAAAGAACTTATCTTGGAAGCTACTAGGCTTTACATACCAACTAAGAAATATTGTTCAAGGTTTAGGCCAAAATGGATGTCAGATGAACTAATGAGGCATATGGCAGAGAAGAAAAATGCATGGGATACTTACAAATTAACACATGACACAGAAGCCTATGATAGATACAAGTTGATATGCAACCAAGTTACAAAGGAGGTTAGGCAGGCGAAGGCAGATTACGAGAAATCCTTGGCAAGGGATGCAAAGAAAAACAGCAAAGAGTTCTTTACTTATGTAAACTCTAGAAGGAAGGGGATGAATCAGATTGGTCCACTTGATATTGATGGGTCAACTGTTGATGATCCTGCTCAGGTAGCTAACAAACTAAATGAATATTTTGCATCGACATTCACACATGAGGAGTTATTCAGCAAGGGGAATGCCAGAGGTGTATTCAACTCTAGCAGTAAGCTACAGAATCTTGAAATAACTTGGAGTAAAGTGGAGGAGAAACTGTTGAAGATAAACACAAGAAAGGCACCCGGGGTGGATGGGATCTATCCAGTTATATTAAAGGAGGCAGCAAAGGAAGTAAGCAAACCCTTAGCCATAATTATGAGAGCTTCCTTGAACTCAGGGGAGGTACCCATAGACTGGAAATGTGCAAATGTGACCCCAATTCACAAAGGAGGATCAAAGGCTGACACAAGTAATTATAGACCTGTGAGCTTAACTTCTGTTCCAGGAAAATTAATGGAGGCACTGGTTAAAGAAGCACTGCAGGATCATTTAGACAAGACTTCAGTTATAGCTCAGACACAGCTTGGTTTTGTTAAGGGGAAGTCTTGCCTGACCAACTTGATTGGATACTATGATGCAGTCACAAAAGAACTGGATGCAGGGAATAACTTTGATATTATATACTTGGATCTTAGAAAGGCTTTTGATACTGTTGCACATGGAAGACTGCTACACAAATTGGAGCAGTGTGACATTGGAGGCAAATTGCTGCTATGGATAAAGGGGTGGTTGAGGGGGAGAAGACAGAGAGTGGTAATCAATGGACACTGCTCATCGTGGACTAATGTTATTAGTGGAGTCCCTCAGGGCTCAGTGTTGGGTCCATTATTGTTTTCTGTATTTATAAATGATATTGATGATGGTATATCAAGCTTAATGTCCAAGTTTGCAGATGATACAAAGGTTGGCAGGGTTGTCAAGGACACTACTGACACTATGTTGCTGCAACAGGATCTGGAAAGGTTGAGCAGATGGGCTGAGAGGTGGCAAATGAAGTTTAACATTGACAAATGTAAAGTACTACACATGGGAAACAGCAACCCCAGAGCAATGTATCAACTCTGTGGTACTACACTGACAGTGGTAGAGAATGAAAGGGACTTGGTGGTGATTGTGCAGGCAGATATGAAGTTCTCTGAGCAGTGCAGACGGGCTGCAAGAGTAGCTCATGGAGTATTGTCAATGATATACAGGAATTTTTCCAGCAGGGATAAGGAGGTGATTATTCCATTGTATAAGGCAATGGTCAGGCCACACCTAGAGTACTGTATACAGGTCTGGAGGCCTCATTTCAAGAAGGATGTAGAGCTGCTGGAACGAGTACAGAGAAGGGCTACAAGATTAGTGAATGGAACAAAGGGGTGCTCTTACGAAGAAAGGCTTAAGTTTTGCAAATTACAGTGTCTGGAGACTAGGCACCAGCGAGGTGATCTGATAGAGGTGTATAAAGCCTTGAATGGTTTAAGCATGCTCAATGCTGATGGGATTCTTCCTCTAGCTCAGAAAAATCACCTGAGAGGGCATAAATTCAAATTGAGGAAAGACAGATGTAGGATAGACGTGCGGAAATTTGCCTTTAGCCAGCGGGTGGTTGGTTGGTGGAACAGACTGCCATCCCTTGTGGTGGAGGTTGATAGCCTAAATAAGTTTTAAGGCTCAGCTGGACAGGTATTTTGAACGAACAGAGGGGTGAAGTGGAAGTGGGTTTTTTTTTTTTTTTTTCTTTTTTTTTGGCTGATGCTGCATAAGCTTGCTTTCTTGCATCAAATGCCTCTACTAATGCTAATGCTAAAAGTGGACCAATCTGATTCATCTCCCTCCCTTCCTTCCTTCTAGAGTTTACATATGTAAAGAACTCTTTACTGTTTTACATTGCATCCTTTGCCAAAGATTTCTCGTAATCTGCCTTTGCCTGCTTAACCTGCTTTGTGACTTGGTTACAGACCACCTTATATCTATCATAGGCTTCTATATCAACCATTAATTTATATGAATTCCATGCATTTTTCTTGTCTGCCATATGTCTCATTAGTTTATCTGACATCCATTTAGGCCTGAACAATATTTCTGAGTTGGTATGAAAAGCCTAGTGTCTTCTAAGATTAATTCTTTGAATGCTTTCCATTTTTAATTTGCACTGGTAACATCCCCAGTTGGTCGCACTATATAGAATTTAAATACTGTGTCAGACCACCGTAGTCTCCTTTATGAAAGCGAAAACCCTTCCCTTTTCCCCTGATGGTAGTTACCTCTTTGAGTAAATCCCATTTCAGCCCACTGTGATCACTGCCACATAGTGGTTCTTTTCCCTGCAGATGCTTAATGCATGAAGAATTCTTACTGATAATCAGATCAAGAGTATTGCTCCTTCTAGTTACCTCCTGAACACGCTTCTATAGAAAACAATCATCCAATAAATCCACAAAAGCCTTGCTAGTGTGTGAGTGAACATCCCTCAAATTCCAGTGAATATCTGGGAAATTAAAATCCCCCATTATAAGACACTGATTTACTGGCCCACTCTATTTCTCTGCACAGTTGTTTATTATACTCCTCGGAGTCTTTAGGCCTATAACACTGCTATGCTCAATTTTGCTCTCTCAGTGCTTGTCACACCAAACTGACTCAACACTGCACTGTCTAGCCATATCGACTGGCTGTACTTCCATGACTTTTATGTGTTTCTTAACTAACAGCATAACTGCTCCTCACTTCTTATCCTGTCTATCCTTCCTGTACACATTGTACTCCCTAAATTCCATATCTGCATTCTTTATATCTGTGTGACACAAGATTCTGATATCCCAACAATATCTGCCGTTGATGATTTGACCAAACCTGAAATTCATCAAATCTATTTGCCAAACTCCTACCATTGGTATACATGCAGGTGTACATGCACCTGTTCCTATTCTTAGCTTCCCTAGCACAGCTCATGTATTTACTTGTTCCATGATGACTCCCAGCAGCTTTGAAATCCCAGCGCCTCCATAGCCAGGTGGGCAGGAGCAGCAATGTGTAGCACATGCTTCTTGATTAGACCGGGTTTCGAGCCTGTGACCACAAATACGGAGAATGCGGAAATGTCAGAGAATGACCACCACATATCCCCAGAGCAATATGGTCTTAGTTGCTAATGCTCCTAAAAACCAAATAACAAACATCTTGAAATCCACAGCAATTTGCTCTCTAGGTTCATTACAATAGAAGCAGTGCAAGAATCGCTTTCGCCTCTGCCTGAGACTACTGATAATCTTTTATTCTGTGAATCCTCCCAAGCTAGCAGTTTTCTGACCCACGTAACACTTGCTCGATAACATCAGCAAATATTCTTGCACCCTTTCTATTTAAGAAAGGGTTCAAGAATATTTGTATCCCATCCCTGTAGAAGCAGTCTCTCCTGTGAACAAGCACAGTCCAGGTTGAGAAAAATTCTACTCCTAGAGCCTTGCATTGTCTCTCCCGGCCCGAATTGATCGACAAGTGTCCCATCATATACTCCCTTCTATCGTGTCTGGGCAGAATTGTGGACACTCTCAATTTCAACCGTAACTTTCAGCTCTTTTTAAACCTTGACCTATTATTTTATTTCATATTTTAAAAAACAGCTTGTTCATATGTATATGTGTTACCAAATACACTTGCCAACTTTCATATTTAATCAGCCAACTCTGAAAACTAAGATAAGCATTCAAGGTAATTAATGCTTTTTGACAGAAACTATGGTTGAGTCCTACTGCAGTTTGGTCAATTCAAGTTGCAGTTTTTGTGGAGTATCATTGAACTTCAATAGAGAATAGGTTTTCAAAGATGTATTTATAGCATGGCTCTGAGTATCATTTAATCTCATTTTAAAATTCGGGCCCAAGGAATCAATCATTTCTGCTTCATAAACACTTTAAGCAGGAACACATATTGATCCATCCATATGAAGAAAATTACAGGTAGGAAAATGACACAGATTAATATTTTTCAACTATTTTCAAAAATAGTTTCACATCCATTTCAAAAGTCTCTAACAGCCCCAAACACATTAACTAAGTTTGCTAAGCTTTAAGTAGGATATTTAAGTCAGTTAGGTATTGACTGTTATTTCATAGTAACACCGAATACCAAAGTCACTTTTTATTACTAAGTCGTTCCACAATTTGCCTTTCTTATTCACAAAGATTTCAGTTTATAGCCTTTATGCTTAAAAATGCTTTAATACTTTTCCATGATTCAGTCATTGCCTGTGGTCTATTCATGGGACAGTGACTCGGCTGCATTCAGTGACCAAGGCACTGTCCCATGTTGGAAAATAATGCTGAGTTTGGGAACATTCTGTTTGATACCAAATGTTTCCATATTGTTGTTTCCATATCGATATTGACACTAATGATATTAAGAGTAGGAGACCGGCGGAATTACTTAACAAGTACAGGTCACTGTTGAAAAAAAGCTGTGAATTAGGGTTGAATTTGAAAGTGTCTGCAATTCTGCGCAGACACAATAGGAGGAAGTATATGATGAGAGCCTTGTTGATCAGTTCTGCCCTGGCTTTCTTTATCATTAATGACACAAAAAAGCAAGGCTTTTTGTGTCATTAATGATAAAGAAATACATTTATAAAGAAATACATAATGATAAAGAAGTACAGCAGTGCCATTATTATAAACAAAATTCTGACACAACATTTTTGAAGAGGTGCACCTCTTCAGAACTGTTGAGCCAAAAAAAAAAAAACACCCAAAGATACTAGTTTTCTCAAAGCAGTCATAATCACGATGATGTATTATTATCATTGCTGGAATCTTTTTATCTTACTATATATTTTTATGTTTTCAAAATTTTTATGTTGATGTCTAACAGACAGTCCGAATAGAAATTTTTTTTGGAAAACTGTCCCATTTTCCTCCTGCTTTTTTATTTTTTATTTTTAAATCTTGTTCGTCTCCGGTTTTATCCCCAAAATCTTGTTTTCCCTCCTACTTATATTTGCCTGATCTCCACCTGTTTTGAAAAACAAAAATTTGCAGCTATGCTTATTTGTTAAAGAAGCCATTCAAAGAGGTACCAATGGCCACCTGCTCCATAGGCTGTAGATTATATACAGCCCATGGAGTGAGTGGAATGAATACATTTTATGATGCACTTCACATTTCACGGCTTCACAATGTGTTTTCAGATATTCTTGAGTTTGTTCTCAGCAACAGTATCTTAAAATGGAAAATTGAGTTCCCAAGAGACTTTTTTTTTCAGCATTTCTTAGTTTATTTCTTCAAACACTGAGAGAAATGGTTATATTTATGGTGTCACTATTGATTTATATGTGTTTCAGCAAACAGACAATCATTGTGTGAAGCAGATCCTTACTTGTCATGTGACTTAGTCTTATTTGCACATCTATTGCAGCCCTTCAATGTGTATTTATTTCAAATAGTCCTGACAGAAGCATTGTAGCAGATATATATTTTTTTATCTATGTTCTGGTGCTGAGATAATTTCTATTTAGGAGAAGGAAGAACAAACTGTGATCTGCCCTTTTCATTGGTACTTTATGTAAATGTTGATACAGATGAAAGAGGAAAATCGAACACAAACCCACTTTCACAAAGTTTTCAACCCACATAGTGGGCAGAATTCTTCATAATTATAATTATGGTAAAGATCATTGAAACAAAGGTATTTGATAAAGTTTTTAAACATTCTCTATGGCATTAGTTATTATATGGCAACGAGGATTCAAAGAGTATTATGAAAGAGTATTCAGGCTTTGATTTGGTGAACAACAAAAGAATAGCTCAGTTTCTAGAGAATTTTCAGGAAACAAATATTAGTCTCAGGAACCAATTATCACCTAGCCGCCATTGAGGTTAGAGCACTAAAGCATAACACATGCAAGTTGTGAGTGTGTGTGTAGATCTCCCCAAACACTAATGCAACAATGGAATGATCCGATGTCTGTTTTTTTTTTTTTTTGGGGGGGGGGGGGGTTTAGGCCATTCTTGAGAAAAAAGACATCAGACTATTCCATTGTTGCATTTTTGTTGGGGAGTCCGAACATACACACACACACGCGCGCACGCGCACACACACACACACACACACACACACACACACACACACACACACACACACACACACACACATTACATGTATTATGCTGTTAATGATCTGTATTATCATCAGTGCTGGAATATTTTGATCTTACTATATATTTTTGTTTTTGAAATATATTTTTATATGTTACACAGGAAAATTTTGTTAAAGAGAAAATAGAAAGGGAGAAAAGAAACGTTGCTCGTGAAGAAGTACGACAAAAAGTTACTTCTGGACCAACCCATCCATTACCATCCCTTCCTCCTCCACCACCACCACCACCACCATCATCACCAGTTAAAAAGGTAGCAGTTAAGTTAATATATTTTTAATTATACAAAAAAACTGAAAAAGTATTATTATTTGCACTTGTTCACATAATGGAGATAGAAATTTAAAGTATCAACCAACATTATCAGGTTAACAAATAGCTAAAGAATTTATCACATAGGAATATCTGCATCAATCCATTATTGTATTGTTAAATCAACAAATGCAAACATTATAGGGATGTCAGAAACATGGTTACCACTCAAATTCAGAATTTGAATGTGGAAAGTGCAATGTGTACAGGAGAGACAGACAGCAAGGAGTTGGTAGGGAGGAATTATGCTCTTGGTTAAGAAGCACATAGAACCTAAGGCAGTTTATGTGGGTGGCCAGTATAATGTTGAATCAGTTTGGTGTGACTTAAACACTGGGATAACCAAAATGAGAATATAAGTAAACTTTAGGCCAAATGACTGTGGTGAGTATAATGAAAAACTATACAAATAAATGGAGTTGGCCAGTAAATCAGCATGCCTTCTTTATATCAGGGGATAATATTTTCTGGGTATTGATGGGAACTTATGGCTTGGTCACCCAAACAGTAGTAGAATTTTTCTGCACTAGCAAGCTAGAGAGGCAACACGAGGATTGGGAACGAGATAGCCTTGTGCAGGCGAAGTTTTTACGGCTCCAGCTAATAGAGAAGTTTTTTTTATATTTATTCTGTTTTATTAACTTAAATTGGCATATTAACTTATTTTCTTGAGTAGCTTTATATTCCTAGTTACGATACTTTAATTTTTAACTTCGATAGAGATTTTGTAGGTTATTACTTAGTATCGGTAAGGGTATCCAATCCATGAGTTTTACAAGTTTTGTAGCTCCGGCAAACACAAAGTTTTTAGCTGTATTTAGCTGCTTTAAATTATTTTCTATAAGTAGCTTATAGACCTAGTCAAGATCCTTGGTTTATTCTGAATTTAGATAGCGAGATTTTGGAAATTAATTAATATTAGTGTCCGTAGATTTACTGTTCATAACTTGCTGCCATTTTTATAAGCTACAATGTTATATCCTGTACTAGATAGCATTAGCTTAGTATAGTATAGTACAGGCGTGGGCATGCATGAGGTTAATGAGAGCCGCATTCCGGTTTTTCATATATTATAAAGAGCCACACCATAGTTACATAGTATTAAATACACAAATTCAAATTTAATTTAATTTAATTAATATGATTACATATCCTACACAAGTCTTAAGTGCTATGTAAAGTATACATATATAAGAAAATATAATTAAGAGAAAGAAAATACAAAATAATTATTTCAAAATTTTTATAATAAAAATAAAATATAATAAAAATGCATTAATAAAAGTATAACATTTAACGAAGACCTTTGGTCAAATCTTTGAAATTTGGCGTAAAATTTGTTAAAGCCGTTTGCAGCAATTCAGTGAGATGATGACAAAGATTCACAGCAATATGTTGTACCAAAAATTGAAATTATACGGCAAGCAACTTTCTTTAAATGTGGGTATTTTGATTCTGGCATGAGTTTCCAAAATTAAATTATAGAAGTAGATTTGTGCTGCATTTGCAATGCCTGATCCTCTTTCATCTCTAATAACTCCAATTCCCCAGCCGCTTTTTCAACAAGTATTATTTCAAAAATTGGAAATCCATCTTCAATAATATCACAAATAAATGGGTTCACAAAATATGTAAATGTAGATTTCAAACTTTTAAAATCTTCAAACCTATGTTTGAAATCTCCTTGCAGTTCTTCCAGTTTTTCTTTGTATTCGTCTAACTTTTCTTCTTTGTTATTAATTATATTTGCTTTTACTCGTGGAAAATGATTAAATATTTTGTTCTTAAGATTGTACACAAAAAGCTGAAGTTTAGCTTCAAAACTAAATACAGTTTGTGACAAATCAATAATAATTTTTTCCTTTCCTTGTAAAGCCAAATTAAGTGTTTGCAAATGTTCTATAATGTCTGTAAGGAACATTAAGTCAGAAAGCCAAGTTCCATTTTCTAATTCTGGGTATTTTTTTCCTTTTTCTTTTGTAAATGTTATTATAGGATTTAGGAGTTCCACCAAATGGCTCAAAACATTGTAAGTTGACAGCCATCTTACAACACACCATAGGGATAAATCACTGGGCAATTCATCTGTTTCGTCATTCACTCGCAACTCTTCTAAAAAGTTCTTAAATTGATGATTTGTTTTGGAATTTGTTCTAATTAAATTCACAATCTGCAAAAAAATCTTCCACACATTTTCGTATTTGAATTACTTCACTATGAGATGCTCGCGGTGAATTATGCAGTAAAGAGGTACGAAATGTGGAATTTTAGGATTGTTTAAAAGACCAATAAGACCTTGGTTTTTCCCTATCATTGCAGGCACTCCCTCAGTCACGACACTTACAAGTTTATCACAAGGCAATTCAAACCTGTTCATTACTTCATCAAGCTCATTTCTAACATCGATACTGCGAGTTCTTTCGATAAGAGCTACTAGATCTAACATTTCTTCCTTCACATTTACGTCTGCAGCTACATAGCGGACAAAAACAGCCAATTGTGGAACATCCTGAATGTCTGTAGACTCGTCGAGCTAAACTAAATTCTGTACAATTTTTCAAATCACACATCAAACTATATTCAACATTTTTACTAATTGCACCAATACGATGCTCGGTTGTACGGCGTGACATAGGAACCTGTGTGATCAATTTATGCAGTTTTGTATTATCTGAATCCAAAACTTTAACCACTTCTTCCAAGTTTATTTTATTAATAAATTCTCCTTCTCCATATGGACGTTTGGCCCGAGCAATATTCCAAGCTATCAAAAAACTAGCTTCGTTTGCTCTGTCATCATCGCGACTAAAAGAAGACAAGAGTCCTTGTTGCTTATGAAGACCAGATTGCAAGGACTTAAGTTTCTCTGTTTGCAATTTTGAATTGAGTGGATATTGAGTTGAAAAATGGGGATGACTTACTTTGTAATGTTGATGTAAATTGCTTACTTTGTAATTTGCAATTGTAACTTTACAAATAAGACACAGCGACTTTCCATTATTGTCAATAAAAGCAAAATTTTCTACCCATTCTTCTTGAAAGATTCTATTTTCTTGTTTGTATTTTCGTTTTTTGATATTTTCTGAGGTCATGTTATCAAAAAATTTAATAAATTTAATTCCAAAGTCTGAAATTGAAACTCTTATGGGAGGTTTGGTCACATTTTCTACCCACTCCCGGTGTAGTGTTGCACAAGTCCGCTGATGGTGCCAGCAGTGTAAATGCACGCGGATTTATTTATAATCAAAATAAAAATAGCAAAATATCTAGACATAAAAAAAAAAAAATAAACACAACATAAAATCCGTATAACAAGATATTAGTTACTTAGTTAATTTAACAAGATTCAGTGAAAAAAGTTCGGAAATAATAATAATAAAAAAAAAAACGGATTTAAATTTTCAATGGAAGCTGCACTTAACTCAACAAAGAGCCGCATTTGCCCACCATTGTTATACTATATAATATTATCAATTAATCAGTAAAATTTATTAAACTTGTTAAACTTCATTGTTAATTAAATTGTACTTTTTTAACTAAATACATATAATGATTTTACAAACGTAGCATTATTAATTAATACATAACTTGATACGGAAGTTATATTACAAAACATGGAGATAATACTCGACAATGAAAAAAAATATATTTAAATATATAGTGTTATAACTGCATTGGGATATAAGTTTAGTGTTATAATTTTGTACCAAAATTGAAATTTTATTGAAATTAAATTGAAATCATGACTCAGTCCAGAGCAGCAAAGCAAAAAGCTCAAGCTAATGGGAGTGCTGTGGCTCAGGGGAGAACTAAGGGGGACAATTGCCCTCTGAATCACAGTCTTTTAAAATGCACTGCTTGTTTGATGTTTGTGGAGCAGTCAGGTTTGGGACATGATATTGCCAAGAGTTTGTGGCATCGTGCACACACACAATGCCTTTGTGTGTGCACGATGTGAGGAAATCAGGCAACAACTCAGCATTCTTATGGGCCTATATGAGAGCTTGAAGGACAGCGTGTATGCCCTCGAAGGATCTAAATTGAGGGGCCCATCAAGCTCTCAGCAGACCACATCAATGCCAGAGCTTGCACTTGATCATCACACAACACAGCAGCAGCAACCCCCAAGGCAGAATGCACTGGTCCCACAGGAACTAGTAGTTGTTGGTGACTCTATTGTCAGGGAAACGGGGAACATATTGAGCAAAAAGGATAGGTGGAACAGGACCAGGATATGTTTGCCAGGGGCAAAAGTTGATGATGTTGTAGAGCAGATATCATCTTTTAAGGGCACAAAAGGTGATATTGTGGTACACGTTGGCTCCAATGACATTAAGAGTAGGAGACCCGTAGAATAACTTAACAAGTACAGGTCACTGTCGAAAAAAAGTCGTGAATTAGGGTTGAATTTGAAAGTGTCTGCAATTCTGCCCAGACACGACAGGAGGGAGTATATGATGAGAGCCTTATGGATCGTTTCGGCCCTGGAAAGATTGTGCAAGGCTCAAGGGGTAGAATTTTTTTCAGCCTGGTCTGTGCTTGTTGACAGGAGAAACTGTTTCTAAAGGGATGGGATACATTTACATAGAAAGGGTGCAAGAATATTTGCTGATACTATCGAGGCAGTGTTAGGTGGGTCAGAAAACTGCTAGCTTGGGGGGGGATACACGGACTAATAGATTAACAGTAGCCACTGGCAGAGAGGAAAGTGCCGACCGGGCTAGCCTGGTGGGTAAAGTGCCTGCCTAGCAAACCAAAGGTCGCGGGTTCGAATCCCGCCTTGGGCTTGGATCAAAATACTGCAAAAACCTTGGGAGGTGCATTATGGCCACAGAAGTCGATGCACCAACAACTACCAAAAAAAAAAAAAAAAAAAAGAGGGGAAAGTGATTCTGCTTCTACTGGAATGAGTAGCGCCTCTGTAGCCAGGTGGGAAGGAGCAGCAGTGCGTATCACAGGCTTCTTGATTAGACCGGGGTTCGAGCCTGTCACCACCAAATACGGAGGATGCAGAAAGGTCGGGGAATGACCACCGCATATCCCGGAGCAATATGGCCTTAGTTGCTAATGCTCCTAAAAACCAAAATAACAACAACAACTGGAATGAGCAGAAGGCTGGAAAACAAGATGCAGGGTATTTCAGAGCCTCCTGGGAGTCATTGCAGTACAAGTAAACACATGGGTTGTGTTAGGGTAGCTAAGAATAGGAACAGATGCATGTATACTTGCATGTACACCAATGTTAGGAGTTTGGTAGATGAATTTGAGGTATTGCTCAAAGCATCAAAGGTGGATATTGTTGGGATATCAGAGACCTGGTGTCACACAGATATATGAGGAATGCAGAATTGGAATTTGGGGAGTACAACATCTACAGAAAAGATAGACAGGATAGGAAGTGAGGCGGGGTTATGCTATTAGTTAAGAAACATAAAATCCAAGGAAGTGAAGCCAGTCAACATCGTTGGACAGTGCAGTGTCGAGTCAGTTTGGTGTGACATAAGCACTAGGAGATCAGAATTGAGAGTAGGGGTGTGCTATAGGCCTAATGACTGTAATGAGTATAATAAAAAAACTGTACAAGGAAATAGATTGAGCCAGTAAATCAGAGAATGTTATAATGGGGGATTTTTATTTCCCGGATATTGACTGGAATTTGTGGGTTGGTCATTCATACACACTAGCAAGGCTTTTGTGCATTTATTGCATGTTTGTTTTCTACATCAGCATGTTTGGAGGCAACTAGAGGGAGTAATACTGTTGATCTGATTATCAGTAGTGATTCTTTGTGCAGTAAGAATCTGCAGATAAAGGAATCACTAGGTGGCAGTGATCACAGTGTGCTGAAGTGAGATTTATTGAAAGAGGTAACTACCATTAGGGGTAAAGGGAAGGG
This sequence comes from Mastigoproctus giganteus, assembly GCF_048544385.1. Taxonomy (NCBI): domain Eukaryota; kingdom Metazoa; phylum Arthropoda; class Arachnida; order Uropygi; family Thelyphonidae; genus Mastigoproctus; species Mastigoproctus giganteus. The sequence goes on along the minus strand of NC_143586.1, from coordinate 68,686,589 downwards.
TTTTTGCTTTCGTAAAGGCGACTGCGGTGGCCTGCGGTGGTATTTAAATTTTATATGGTGGGAACAACTGATGATGTTACCAACAGCAAATTCAAAATGGGAGGCATTCAAAGAATTAATCTTGGGAGCTACAATGCTTTACATAACTACTAATAAATATTATTCAAGGTTTAGGCCTAATGGATGTCAGAAGAAAAATGCATGGGAATTATATAAATTAACAGGTGACACAGAAGTCTACGATAGATTTAAGCTGGTCTGTAACCAAGTCACAAAGGAGATTAGGCAGGCAAAGGCAGATTATGAGAAATCTTTGGCAAAGGATGCAAAGAAAAACAGCAAAGAGTTCTTTACCTGTGTAAACTTTACAAGGAAAGGGATGAATCAGATTGGTCCACTGGATATTGATAGTTCAACTGTTGATGATCCTGTGCAGGTGGCGAACAAACTGAATGAGTATTTTGGATCTACACATGAGGAGTTATTCAGTGAAGGGAATGCCAGAGGTGAATTAAACTCTGGCAGTGAGCTAGATGATTTTGTAATAACTGAGAGTAAAGTGGAGGAGAAATTGTTGAAGATAAACATAAAAAAGTACCCGGGGTGGATGGGATCTATCCAGTTATATTAAAGGAGGCAGCAGAAGAAGCAAGCAAACCTTTAGTCATAATTATGAGGGCTTCTTCTTTGGACTCAGGGGAGGTACTCATGGACTAGAGACGTGCAAATGTGACCCCAGTTCACAAAGGAGGACAAAGGGCGACATAGTAATTATAGACCTGTTAGTTTAACTTCTTTTCCAGGGAAATTAATGGAGGCACTGGTGAAAGAAGCGCTGCAGGATCATCTAGTTATAGTTCGGACGTAGCATGGTTTTGTTTAGAGGAAGCCTTATCTGACCAATTTGATTGGTTACTATGATGTGGTTACAAAGGAACTGGATGCAGGGAATAACTTTGATATCATATATTTGAATCTTAGAAAGGCTTTTGATACTGTTGCACATGGAAGACTGCTGCACAAATTGGAGCAGTGTGGCATTGGACATGGAAGACTGCTGCACAAATTGGAGCAGTGTGGCATTAGAGGCAAATTGGTGCTATTGATAAAGGGATAGTTGATTGGGAGAAGACAGAGAGTGGTAATCAATGGACACTGCTCTTTGTAGAGTAATGTTATTAGTGGAGTCCGTCAGGGTTCAGTGTTGGGTCCATTGTTGTTTTCTGTATTTATAAATGATATTGATGATGGTATATCAAGCTTAATGTTCAAGTTTGCAGATGATATGAAGATTCGCCAGGTTGTTAAGGAGACTACTGATAGTACGCTGCTGCAACAGGATCTAGAAAAGTTGAGCAGGTAGTCTGAGAGGTGGCAAATGAAGTTTAACATTGACAAATGTAAAATACTACATATGGGAAGCAGTAACCCCACATATGAACCCTGTGATACTACACTGACAGTGGTAGAGAATGAAAAGGACCTGGGTGGGTAATTGTGCAGGCAGATATATGAAGTTTTCTGAGCAGTGCAGACAGTCTGCAAGAGTAGCTCATGGTATCTTGTCAATGATATACTGGAATTTTTCTAGCAGGTATAAGGAGGTGATTATTCCCTTTTATAAGGCAATGGTTAGGCCACACCTTGAGTACTGTATACAGGTCTGAAGGCCTCATTTTAAGAAGGATGTGAGCTGTTGGAATGAGTACAGAGAAGGGCAACAAGATTAGTGAATGAAACGAAGAGTTGCTCTTACAAAGAAAGGCTTAAATTTTGAAGATTACAGTGTCTGGAGACTCGACACCTGTTAGGAGATCTGATTGAGGTGTATAATGCCTTGAATGGCTTGAGCATGCTCTCTTGCTCAGAATAATCACTTGAGAGGGCATAGGTTCAAATTGAGGAAAGACAGTTGTAGGATAGATGTGCAGAAGTTTGCCTTTAGTCATCGGATAGTTGATTGGTGGAACAGACTTCCATCTTTTGTTGTGGAAGTTGATAGCCTAAATAAATTTAAGGCTGAGCTGGACAGGTATTTGGAATGAACATAGGGATTTAATGGGAGTGTTTTTTTTTTTGTTTTTTTTGGCTGATTCTTCATAAGCTTGCTTTCTTGCATTGTATGCCTCTACTAATGCTAATGAGAACACAATATTCTCAATCTCATTATCATCAGTGACACTTTGTGCATTAAGAATCTCATAAAGGAACCACTAGGTGGCAGTAATCGTAGTGGTAAATGGAACTTGTGTAGTCGAGACCCGATAATATTCGGAAAATCAGACAAATGCTAACTTATTGTGATTTTCTCTTGTAGCGGATCTGTGTCCTCATTTTGAATTTAAATCAGCAGTTTGAATTTAAACCAAATAAAAATAGAGTAATAAATAGAATTTATATGCTATTAAGAAATAGATAGTATGAATCAGAGCTGTAATACTCAATATGTTCTACGTTGATAATAATATTAGTAAATTAATAAGAGGAGTTTACCTCAATATAGTACGTGGAACACTTCTGTATGATACCCTCCAGAAATTAAAACGGAAAAAACGAAAAAAAAACGAAAGCGGTAAGTTGTCGATTTTTTTCGTTTTTTCCATTTTAATTTCTGGAGGGTATCATACGGAAGTGTTCCACGTACTATATTGAGGTAAACTCCTCTTATTAATTTACTAATACTGCTATTAAGAAATATACGAATATTAAATTTTAGCAATATATTTTAAATCAGAAATTCTCTTCCCTGAGAGTTTTTCAGGAATAACTGCATCCAGATGAGATGTAATTAGAATACCATGGAAAGACCTGCCTAAAGATAAATGAACCTTGTAAGAACATGAAGCGATGAAATTGAGCTTTGATCCTAAATCCATACATGGTGAATAATAATATTAGAATGGGAGATAAATTCTGGAAGCTTGATGGGGCTTTTCATTTATACCATCCTCAAAGCGGAAACGAACTCGTGTCGAAGGCTGTATTTATAGCCTGAGCATGTTCCATTGCCATATTTCAAACGTGTGGTGGGGGTGTTTCGTTAGGCGAAAGGAAGAGAAGAAGGATAGAAGGAAAATTCCCGCCTCTCGCATTTCACCAATAGTTTGGAAATTTGAAAATTTAGATATTTAGAACAGCCTAAAGGTTTTTTGGAGGAAAGAATATGAAAGTTTGCACTTGGAAATCTGGGTGCATGACTACCCATCCCTATTACACTAGTTGTCTGTGCAACATGTCTAGAATCAAGTTTCGATATGATAGGATTCCCATAATGTTTGTTTACAATGTCAGGGTAAAAGGAAGAGAATTTGCTTTCTTATAGGTGGCCAAAAAAAAGTTCCAATGGGATCAACTGATGATGTGAACAACTGAAAATTCTAATTGGAAAAGGTTCAGGGTGTAGAAGTGACTAAGCTTTTTATACCAACAAAGTAATATTGTTCATGGTTTAGACTTAAATGATGTCGGATGACCTGACAGGAATACTGGCAGAACAAAAAACTGCATGGAATGATTATAAATTATCAGGAGATACAGAAATCTATAGTAATTACAATATAGTCTGCAGTTAAGTAATTAAGGGGGGAAGCTAAGATAGATTAGGAGAAGTCTTTGGCTTAGAATGCAAACAAAAGAAATAAGGACTCCTTAGTTGATGATGAGACTGGAAGGAAAATTATAAACCAGATTGGTTCACTAGATATGAATGGTATAACTATTGATGATTCTGATTGTTAATAAACTGAATAAATATTTTGTATCTCCATTTATGTGTGCAGAAGTTTTTCGAGATGGAGATATCAGGAACATATCAACGTCTGGGAACTAAATGATTTTGTGGAAAGTGAAGAGAAATTACTGAAGCTGAAATTTCCAAAAGGAAATAAGACACCTGGAGCTGGCAGAATTATATTAAAAGAAGCTGCAACTAAGTAAGAAAATCTTTAGCAATAATTATGAGGGCATCCTTGGATTGAGGTGAGGACTCTACAGATTGGATATGTGCAATTGCCTCTCCTACTCTCCTATTAACAAAAGGGATCAAATGGTGAAATAAGCTTGGTAAGCAACTCAAGCAGTTCCTCATAACATTTCAACGGCTTTTGATCGAGTTTGCACAAAGGGATTTACTCAAGGAGGTAACTACCATCAGAGGTAAAGGGAAGGGTTTTTGTTTTCGTAAAGGCGACTATGATGGTCTGAGACAGTATTTAAATTCTATACAGTGGGACCAACTGACGATGTTACCAACAGCAAACTCAAAATGGGAAGCATTCAAGGAACTAATCTTGGAAGCTACCAGGCTTTACATACCAACTAAGAAATATTGTTCAAGGTTTAGGCCTAAATGGTTGTCAGATGAACTAATGAGACAAGTGGCAGAGAAGAAAAATGCATGGAATACATACAAATTAATGGGTGACATGGAAGCCTATGATAGATATAAGTTGGTCTGTAACCAAGTCACAAAGGAGATTAGGCAGGCAAAGGCAGACTACGAAAAATCCTTGGCAAAGGATGCAAAGAAAAACAGAAGAGAGTTCTTTACCAATTTAAACTCAAGAAGGAAAGGGATGAATCAGATTGGTCCACTGGATATTGATGGTTCAACAGTTGAGGATCCTGCTCAGGTGGCTAACAATCTAAACGAGTATTTTGCATCTACATTCACGCATGAGGAGTTATTCAGGAAGGAGAATGACGTAGGTAAAGTAAACATTGGCAGTGAGCTAGATGATTTTGTAATAACTGAGAGGAAAGTGGAGGAGAGATTGTTGAAGATAAACATAAAAAAGGCACCTGGGGTGGATGGGATCTATCCAGTTATATTAAAGGAGGCAGCAAAGGAAGTAAGCAAACCCCTAGCCATAATTATGAGAGCTTCTTTGGACTCAGGGGAGGTACCCATAGACTGGAGATATGCAAATGTAACCCCAATTCACAAAGGAGGATCAAAGGCTGACACAAGTAATTATAGACCTGTTAGTTTAACTTCTGTTCCAGGTAAATTAATGGAGGCACTGGTTAAAGAAGCACTGCAGGATCATCTAGACAAGAATTCAGTTATAGCTCAGATGCAGCATGGTTTTGTTAAGGGCAGGTCTTGTCTGACCAATTTGATTGGATACTATGATGTAGTCACAAAAGAACTGGATGCAGGGAATAACTTTGATATTATATATTTGGATCTTAGAAAGGATTTTGATACTGTTGCACATGGAAGACTGCTACACAAATTGGAGCAGTGTGGCATTGGAGGCAAATTGCTGCTATGGATAAGGGGATGGTTGAGTGGCAGAAGACAGAGAGTGGTAATCATTGGACACTGTTCAACGTGGACTAATGTTATTAGTGGAGTTCCTCAGGGTTCAGTGTTGGGTCCGTTGTTGATTTCGGTGTTTATGAATGATATTGATGATGGTATATCAAGTTTAATGTCCAAGTTTGCAGATGATACAAAGTTGGCAGGGTTGTTAAGGACACTACTGACGCTATGCTGCTGCAACAGGATCTGGAAAGGTTGAACAGATGGGCTGAGAGGTGGCAAATGAAGTTTAACATTGACAAATGTAAAGTACTACATATGG